>NC_141547.1:10185000-10524500 GCF_021556685.1 Rattus norvegicus
CTGTGATGGAGGCAGACCTATTTCCCCACAGATGTCAGAACCCGTCATTTCTACTTTCTTGGGTGATAGACAAAGTTGGGGCCAGTTCTCAGGGCCCCAGGCTTACTGAAAGTATGTCAGACAGGACTAAGACAGAACTCGAGGGAAGCCTCAAGCTTAGAGAGGACAGTGTGCTCTGGTGATGTGACCCTTACTCACCGAAGGCTCTTAGGATCCTGGCAGCACCAGAGATGGTGGTGCTTTCCCTCCTCTAGGACTTTTCGTTTTCTGTTTTGTTTGCTCCTTTTCCTTCTTCCTTTCTTTCTTCCTTCCTTCCTTTCTTTCTTTCTTTCTTGTTTGTTTGTTTTTTCAGTTGGTTGGTTGGTTGTTTTTTTTTTTGTTTTTTTTTTGTTTTTTTTTTTGTTTGTTTTGTTTTGTTTTGTTTTTGAGACAGGGTTTCTCTGTAATCCTGGCTGTCCTTGAACTCACTTTGTAGACCAAGCTGGCCTTGAACTCAGAGATCGGCCTACCTCTGCCTCCCAAGTGCTGGGATTAACGGTGCACACTACCTTCACCTGTCACACTTTTCATTTTCTGAACTCCAACCTCTTTCCCACCTTACCTGTTTGCTCTTACTATGTTTTACTTATCTAAGAGCCATTGAGTCTATAACCCATGAGCGCAGAGATCTTTTTCTGTTTTGGTTTTGTTCAGTGTTAAATTTGCAACATCAAAAAGGTACCTTGCTCCATGGCTACTTACCAAATGTCGGTCAGTGTAGTACCCTGTCAACTTGACACAAGCTAGAGTCTCTGGAGAGGAAGGAGCCACAACGGAGAAAAATGTCTCCGTAAGATTCAGTTGTTGGCAAGCCTGTTGGGCATTGTCTTAATCAGAGATTGATAGCAGAGAGCTTAACCCATGGTGGGTGGTGCCATCCCCTGACCTGGTAGGCTGAGCAAACCTTGAAGAACAAGCCAGTAAGCAGCGCCCTCCATGGCCTCTGCATCAGCTCCTGCCTGGGTTCCTGTCCTGACTTCCTTCAGTGACGGACAGTGATGTGGAAGTGTAAGCAAGATAAACCCTTTCCTCACCAGCTTCCTTTTGATCATGGTGTATCATGCCAGCAATGGTGACCCTAACTAAAGCCCTAAGTAAACCAATTCTGTCCTTTGTATAAGTTACTCGCACAGGAAAGGAGAGAGGTCCCATTCCTGAATCCTACCCTGAGCCTTCTCTGAACTCAGTCTTGAGCATCAGTTTGCTTCTGGATTCCAGGTCTGTCCTCTTTTATCTTGAGTAAATATATTGTATCTTCAACATGTTTGCCAGTATGTTAGTCAGGGGAGGCTGCACTGTGCCCCAATAGCCTGTGATCCCCTAAAACCTAAATGGCTCAACTTGGCAGGGAACACAGCCATTTAGAAACCTAGGCTAGCAACGTTGCCACCCTCTGACATCATCGGCTCAGCATGGTGTGTCGAAGTTGGATGCTGTAAGAGAAAAATGCAGTGGTAACCATAGGAATCAGCCTCTTTACCAAGGTCGTTAAGCCATCAAGGGAGGCTGAGAGAAAGGACAAGCCAGTGTAGAGCTGGCCTGTCTGCCTCACTCCCAGCCAGTGACCAGCACTGTTGAGCCTGTATCAGTACACGCGGCAGAGAGCTCCTGGCCAGTGTGACAATGACACTTTAGGCAGGTTGGATTTAGCAAAGCTTGAAATAGAGTTAGAACTGGATAAGATGACTACTAGACTCTCACTGTGCATATGAGCAACACTTAAAGTGTTGTTTTGTCTTTTAGTAAATTACAGGGAAGAAACGGCAGTAGACTGGAAGTGGTCGCTGCCCCACTCCAGTGATTCATTCAGGACTCTGGCCTGCTGTGAAGTCTGTATCCTGGCCACTACCATGTCTGTCCCCCCTCTTTAAACGTGAAGCTGCTCGCCTTGGCCTGACCCCTCAGGCACCAGTAAACAGGAGAAAAGGCTCACTGCCAGAAGACAATGGGTTGTGTCTTTTCCTCTCAGTATGAAGGGAATTTCATTGTATCGGCTCAGCCACTGACCACAAACAAACTTGGCAGGAGGCTTTGGCCACAGTGTCAGGCCCAGTTTTCATAAATCCCCCTGATCCACCCGGAAGGGTTTGGGTGAACAGCCAAGCAATCGTGCCTCTTCTACTCCTCCCGAATGTGTGAGATCTCCATTTCTGGATGGGCCAGCCGATGTACCGACTCAGGCAGATACATGCCAGTGACAGGAGGCATAGCATGTGAAGCACCGTCAGCACACTACCTTCCGCTGTTAAAATATATGCTCTCTGTAAAATAACTTCATAAAGTATGAAAAATGCATACAGCCTGCAACTCGGCAAGCCCTGACAAATGCATTCATCATCACCTACTCCGTGTGAGGCAGAGCGGGGGACGCTAGGGACCAGAAGGCAGGGTTTCTGTCCCCACAGAGAAGTGCTCGGAGATAATCACTGCTGAACAGTTAAATGTTAAACCGAAATCTTCCCAGTCACTTTATTTGCACACCCCTCACTTCCACCCACATATTGAACTTGGAGGACGGGAAGCAAACGAGCACAGCTTGCAGCTGCTCTGGGCGTAGCTTGTTTCCAAATCACAGTCCTTCTCAGCGCATGCGTCAGAACTTCCAGGTCAGGACACGTGCACTGGACACACAGTCAGTATGCAGACCGTGCAGAATACAAACAGCAAATACTCAGCGGTGTGTACGGTGGTGATTTCCCTCAAACCGTCGCAAATTCGATCCCATTTGGAGTGTGGGCAGCACATCCCGGAAGTACCCCAGGAAGAGGAGTCCTACAGGTTTACGTACCAAACTGAATTCTCGGTGAGAAAACTGGCCTTAACCAGTTTCTAAATTTCAGCCAAAACAAACAGGTTTCCTAGGCCAAAGCTCAAAGCTGTCAGTCAAAGAGCAGAGGGCGTTTCCTGCCGAAAGGTCGGTAAAACGTCTCTTCCTTCCTGTGAGTTCTGTTAGCACGCTTCCTGCTGCACCTGCAGTGATGGGTGGTGGGCTCCAAAATTCCTGTTTTCAGAGCAGGTCAAGTAGAGTCCAGGGAGAGAGCAGAAATAATGACTGGCCAAGGTGGCTTGCTTACCCCTTGCCTATCTCTTCTTCCTCCTGTTTATTTATAGCAGCCATATGGAAGAATGCACTCCGAAATCAGAAAGAGATGATATATGATGTGCTAAGAGAAACATAGCCTCTTGGCTGCATTTTAACTCTCTCTTGAGAGTTTAGGTCAAGAAAAGCCATTGAAATCACTCGGTGAGGAGCAAGTCCTTAGGCTCAGAGGAACCTCTTAGCTCCCTTTCACTGAAGAAAGCACCTAAATGCCAGGTTTTTAAATCAACAACGGTGGCCCATTCTTTGAGTTTCACAGGTGAGTTGGAAAAAACAAAAAAAAAACAACAAAAAAAAAAAACAATTTTCCCCCCAAAGCTCAATTACTGTTTCCCACCAAGAGAACAGTTCTCTTCGTCTTTAACAGACATTTCCATGATTCAGAAGTCATCTTCAAGATGTCATTATTTTGCAGGGACGTTGAAGGAAAGTTTACTGTCCACCCTGGATGCAGCAGATTGGAGACCTCGGAATAGTCTCTGTGGGGTCCTGCATTTTCCTGGTGCTGTACAAACTGTCTTTGTGCCTCCTCCTGAGGAAGGCGCCCTTCCCAGCATGGGATGAGAACACGCTCACTTGCCCGCAGCCGAGGCAAACTGCGAAATGCTTGGAGATGCTCAGTCTCTCCTGCTGCCGTTTGTCAAGAACTCAGCCGTCCACATTCTGAGGGCTGCAGTGAACTCCCAGGCACAGCAACTGGTCTGCGTGTGGCCAATACATCTTCCCATCAGCCCTAGCTGCACACAGGACAACCACCCAAGAGGGGGGCCAGCTTTGCTCTGATTCAGAGGGCACAGCTATCCTGGCACCTCAAGGCCGATTAATTACATGATTTGCATCTGGCAAATTTATGCTAAATTGTAAGCAGCAGGCAGCAACTGATGCTGTAAGCATAAGCATTTTTAGAGAGGGGCTGGCTCGTGAAACAGTGTAATTAAATAAGCTAGAGAGGGAAAATATTTTCCCTCTTCTCATTGCTCTGGTCCCCATTTCCTACCAAGATAAGAAAAAGCCTTTTCTCCGAGATTGACCCTAAGCACTGAGCGTAAGTGGATTCCAGGGCTGCTTCTCGATGTGAGGTGACACGCAAAGATGACCTCTGGGTATCAAATCCAGTTTCTCACATCTCCTCTTCTTGTGTGATCCACTTTGGAACCATAGAAACTTAAGAACTGAGGGAAAGGCCATCCAAGGAAGGGATCCTCTGCATCTGAATAAAGTGACCCTGAAGCATTTACCACGGGTCAGAGAGCAGGACCGCTTCATGCCAGTCAAGCACTGAAAAATAACTCACGACGTAAAGCAAGGCGGGAGCGGCTTTCGAACTCACTAACGAGGCATCATCTGAACACAGCAATCTGAGATCCCGTAGCATCCTTACCTGTTAAATCAAGGCAGTATTGGATAAGGACACCCCGGTTCTGTATCTCAAAAAGAAATAACCCAAAAGTTAATAGCAGATCGAATTGTCTGTACTGTGTACGTACAATGAAAACCTTGCATCTTTCAGGAAGGGGCTGAGTGTTGATCACTAAGAGACGTTTGTCCTCGTGTCCTGGTGGCAATCTGACTTGGTAATGACTCAGGGACACAAACTATTTTATGGGGATGACTGGACTGCCGATGCCACCTAAGGCTTTACAACTGTCAGTTATCAAGCTCAGAAAGTGTCAGTGTCTACTAAACCATTTCTCTCCTACGTCAAAATAGAATTAATTCCAATGAGATAACACAATCTGACCCTAAGAACCTAAAAACCTTTACTGAAGAGGAGATAAATTCCAGACCGTTGAGGGCTTTCTCTGGTACAAAAGGCCGGGCTTCTCTGGTTCATCAAAGCAGCAGACAACAAAGTCTAAGATGTCATTAACCTTCGTCAAGGACAAGACTGATGGTGCCCGGCTCTGACCTCCCAGGAAGCATGGCTACTGTGTCCACAAAAGTCGGATGCATGAGATCAAAGGCATTCTGTCCTGGTAGCTAAAGAGATCGCAAACCACTCCCTCTTTCAAAGCTCCTGGTCTGAGTCAATCAAAGTATATGTGTGTGTGTGGGGGGGGGGGGATAAAGTGCACTTATCTACAGTGTAAGGAATTTTGAAATATTGATGGGTCCCTACTTGGGGAATTTCTACTAGAGCCATCTCGTTATTAATGATGACATCTCTAAAATGTATCCAAATTTAGTTTCTGTTAATCTTTCATTAATTACTCCTAGTAAAAGATATTAGCTTTGCTCCAAATGTCTTTTGCTATTAGTGTGACGGCAAGGTGCTGTCTCCAGGAGTCGCCAAGCACTGGAAGAGGAAAAGGTGTGTTCAAGCAGCAGGAAGTAATCCTGACCCTCTCACAGGATTGGTCACCCATGCCTAAGCACTGTGCCCTTATTTGCATGTCATCAGCCGACTGAGCTCACCTAATCCTGGACGCAAAAGAACTTTTTAGGGAGCCTAGGGGAGGCCTGTGTTGTGTGGAACTGATGTTAGTGCTTAAAGTCCTTAGAAATCACAAAGTAATTCGAGCAGGCTTTTTGTCTAACCCTGAGGAGGGCAATTAAGGCAACCTTCGAGAGCTGTCTGTCTTTCCCTACTTCCTGCATCCAAGAGTCCACGTAAACATGATGTGCGTAACAGCCAAAATGGCCTCCTCTAGAAACAGACAGATCCCCCTGAAAATGGGAGCCCATTTTTGAAAGAAGTTGTATCAGAATAGAAAAACTCATAGCTGTTTTCAGTTTTCCTTATTCTGGCGTTGTATACATACAAATACATTTGCAAAAACAAGCGCCTCGGATGACCGGAACTCTCACAGAGACCTCTGAGGAGGGATGCTCTGTGGAATGAGACCATAGGAGGATATGAATAGCCTCAGGTGGAGGCTACAGTCACATTACACATTGAGTGGGAAATGGATCCACTTAGGGAAGTGAGGGGTGGGAGGTTGAGCAGGGCTTGGCTTCGCTTCTGGATGAGAGAAGGGCTCAAAGGTTCTGCGGAGGGACGGTAAAGAGTCGAGTGCAGTATGGTGTGATAGGAAGAACCTGCCGAGGAGGGGCTGTGGGTCAGGATGAGGCTTGATTCTGCATTGGAGCGAGTAGGAAACGTCTGAAGTGTTGGGTTTGAGCAGGAAGAAAATAGAACGCCACGGTGGGAGGATCGCAACTCGCTTTATTTTTAAAAAGATTGGGCAGGCTGTGGAGAGCAGATCTGCACCGAGCAGCGGCACGGAATCTTCTACAAAACACAGAATAGAATTAGAAGAGCGCGGGAGGGCTAGAAGCGCAGGTCCCCGCTCCTGTGCTGCTTTCGTGATTCTACTAACCCCTCTGGGCTAAAGTTTCTTCCCCCCAAATTCTTACAGAGCCTGGCCTGCGGCATTGAAAGCACCAATGACCTTGCTCTATGGGCGGGCGCCATCGCCACCTCCACTTCAAGCTTGGGGAAGTTTAAAGCCTGGAAAAGTATAGCAACTTGCATTAAATTCCGTCGTGCAGGCGATGGTGGAGGGAAGGGGCGGGATGTGGGGGTGTCGGGGGTAGATGAGAAGGGAAGGAGGAGGAACCAGGACAAAATAAGCCATAAATAAGCATAATGTGTACTGGGGAGACAGCAGGAAATTTTAGCTGTGGCTGAAGGTTGAGTGAAGAGACTGGGTTCCATCCGTTCAAACGCACAGTGTTCGTGTGTATAAAATGATGCATTTAAAGCAGTGGTGGGTGTGGCCTCTGTGCTGTTTACCGCTGTTGTTGGTCCCTCCCCAAACAAAGCACCTGGCTACACTCTTCCCATGTGTTTGCCTTCTCTTAGGGTCCTGCCCAGGGTCTGTCCTGACCACCTAGAAACCTGCCAATGGTCGTGTTCCTACTCCAACTGCCCTCACCCCATGTGCAGTCTGATGACTCTCATGGTCTGACTAACCACGTGTTACAGGCTGGGCTGATTCCTTCTGAGGGCAGCTGGTACCTGCTTGCCTCTTGCCCGATGTTTTACAGTCTCCCCTCTATTCATACACGCATCAAAGTCTCTTCTTTTCATAAAGATAATAGTCAACTTGGATTAGGAGTCACCCTAATGACCTCATTTAACTTAATTAACTCTTTAAAGTCCCAGCTTCCAAACATAGAAACGAGGCAACCTTAGGGCTTCAGTATAGGACCTTGGAGGTGACTGAAACTCAACTACATGCCTTCTTCCCATTCATAACCTTCCCCAATTCTCTGCATGTCTGCAGAGAGAATTGCCACCTAACGATACAGGTGACATGTCTGCAGAGAATTGCCACCTAACGATACAGGTGACAGCATTCCCACGTTCTCCTCTTCCCTCCCTTGGAAGCACCATTGGGAGCAATCAAGACCTGGACTTGCTAGCGTCACTCACCTGCCATCGTGTTGAGGCTGAAGCTGAACTCTGGTGGGTGACCCATGGGAAGGGAATTGTTTCTTCCCCTGTGCTGTGCTCTCAAGCTTGAATAGACAGTTTCCTCTTTTCATTTCTCCCTTTGCTTTGCTGAAGTCCTAGAGAATCCGAGTTCATACTGTACAAATAAACAGCCCGTGATTTAACTAACACATGCTTCATTTTGACGTCCTGAAGAGCTGTGTGATTTGTATGCCTCTCTTTTGGGATACGTCAAGGTTTGTTTATTGTTTTAGGCACATTGCCTTATTGGACCTCCTGAAAAAAATGTATACAATGAAACCCCAAAGAGGTTTCCTATCAAGCAAGCGTCAAAGGCAGTTTTCAAAGACAGCCTCTCAGGGCAGAGGGCAGCGTGCTTTTCTGTGGGTGTCGTACGTTTCTCACTTGGGAGCTCTCTAGAGGCAGACATACTTACTCTAGAAGAATTGGCTGTTGTAGACTTGTACGCATACTGGCTAACTCACGTTTTATTACTTTTACAAAATACTTGAAATATTTGTTTATTATATAGGCTTTGTTAAATATTTGCTTATTATAAGTTCTCATAGAGATATATTTAAGATTGTGAGGAATGAGCATTGAATATTTTAACATTTTGAAGTAAACAAACCTACATAAAATATTGGTGAGTGTCTGAGTAGCTCCTTTGTGCCTTCCGTAACTTTTATCATCTTTATAAACTTTGCTCAAACCTTTTAATAAACGGCTATATTATACAGCTTATAAATAGATATGTAAAATTTCTCACTAAACTTAGCACAGAAGTAAGTCACAGTACCTAGAAAATCATTGATGATTGACAACAGAGGGGGAAAATCTATGTATTATATTATAATGGAAACTCATATGTGGCTGCTATTAAACCCTGAAAGGTGCCAAGGGAGAGTCACAATAAAGCATCTTTGATTAGCATGGGACTGTAGGAGCTTTATTTGAGTGTTGGTTTATTCGTGAGCCTGAGTTTCCGTTTAAATCTTCCAAATGAGGCTGTGTGTGATGTATGTATGATCTACATTTGGGTAAATTGAGGCTTAGTGAGGGTCAGTCACTCACTCATTGTTTGACTTGCTAATACTCTAGAGTTTGTTTTATATTTGGGGAAACTGAGGCTTAGTGAGGGTCAGTCACTCACTCATTGTTTGACTTGCTAATACGCTGGAGCTGGAGTTTGGCCTCAAGTCTCCATGATCATCATTTCCACTGTGGTACACGCTTAGGCAATTACAGGCCAGAGACGCAGTCAGCAGTTACTCACTGAGACCAGGGACATGCTGGGTACAGCAAGCATTTGAATCCAAGGAAGCTGTAAAAGAGGACATTGGTCATCTGACACTGAGTTACTTAACCTCTGTGGCCCGTAGTGTCTTCATCTGTAAACGTGAGAATAATTATGGCATTGTATGTGTGTGTATGTGTGTGTGTGTGTGTGTGGTGTATGTGTGAATGGTGTGTGGTGTGTGTGTATGTGTGTTCGTGTGTGTAGTTTTGCTGTTTGAAAAAAGCAGATAATGTATGTGTTATAGTAGATACACACACATACACACACACACACACACACACACACACACACACACACGCCGCTCATACATCAGAGACTGTTAGCTCTGTAAATCAATCAAACCCTTTTGAAAAGTTAAATGCTAGTAATAAATAGCGAGAACTATAAACATGTTTATGTCTTTGGCCCAAGAGTTCTACTTTTGGAAATAAAGCTTAAAGAAGTTATTCAAAACATGAATAGAAATGAGTAGTTTTAATTACAGGAGGGAAATGATTAAAAAAATATATACCTGAAAATATGAAAGCACGGGCTACCCTAACTTTTTTTTTTATCTTTTGATTGATTCTTGGTGAATTTCCCATCATGCACTCCAATCCTACTCATCTCTCCATCCCTCCATACCCTCCCTCCACCCTTGCAACCTCCCCTCCCACCAAACCAAACAAAAGAAAACAAAACAGTCTCTCCATGGAGGCCAGGGTGTGTCACACAGCGTACCCTTTTGCCCAGCAGTGTTAACTTGCAAATGTTCACTTCAGTGAGTCATTGGTCTGGGTCAGAGGCCTCTGCTGCTCTATCAATACTGGGTTCTCCCAGGACTCCTCTTGGATGTCTTGTTGCTGCTCTGTGTCCTGGAGATCTTACAGCTTTGGTTCTGGAGGACCGGCAGTTCGTAGGGTTCATAGTTACTAACAATGCTAACAATCCAGATTCAGTCAAAACGTTGGAAATGTGCAACACAAGATGGGAAACAGGTACAAGGATCTGCTACATTGTAATGTGCTCTCTTACACACACCTGCATTTGGATCAAGGCTGGTGGGCATCTCACACATGGGAGGAAGCCCTGTGACCCAGGCCCCTTTCAGCAGCACTGATTTTAATGTTCTATGTGATGGCAGCTTTGGGGTATGTTCAGGCATTGAGGAAATCCACAAAGCATGGTAGAAGGACAAGGGCACTTCCAAATTCAATGGAAAACACCGGGGAAATGGACAGAAAAAAAACATATAAACTGGACAGGTTTGACAGGATCCTGCCTGGGAAACCTAAAAGCTGGGATTTTCTCCACGTTGACCCCAACCCCCAACCCCCGCCGTGTGCTCAGAAGCCTGTGATAATAATAACCAAAGCGGGAGGAGGCGATGTAGCAGGAGCGAGGGCAGTTCACTCAAGTTCAGCCAGACTGTCCTCCTGTGGAGCAAACGGGAGGGAGTCTAGTCAAGCCCCAGTGAGTCAACACATAGCGTCCCTCCAACCCCACCCTCCTCCTTTCCCAAGGACACCTCCCTGTGTCTGTGTGCTTGACCTTTCCAAGGAAGTAACTGCAGCTGCCACAGCAGCGAGGGGTCCATTGAGCAGCAGCAGCCTGGACAGTGGCAGTTATCTGTCACGTCTGGATTCAGGTGCTGGCTACCTGCTCTTTCCCCAGGGCCTTTGAAATGTCACAGCTCCCTCCTAGGTACCCGGGAGCTGTGTGCTCTGTGGCTCTGGAGCGGTGTGAGGGGCAAGTAGGATGCTCTCCTGGCAGTTTCTTAAGAAGCACCAACACTCTACCTACTCAAGGGACCACCACCGTGCTTGCCCCCGACTAAAAAAACAAAGGTCCCAGGGTGAAGTTAGAAGAATGGTAATCCTTTATAGAATCTGCCTCTGTGGTAAAATACACCGTAAGGTTCCCGATTCTGTGGTAAAATAGGCCGGCTGGCAGTAAGGTTCCCCGGCTAGCCTGGAGCTACAGAGAAGAGGGTGGGGGAGCTGATGGGCTTAAAGAGCCATGTCTTAGACAGAGTATAAAAAGAAGGTTCTGGGTCTAGAGGGAAGTTTAAGATCCTTTAGCCGCCCGACTCTTAAGCAAATGAGACTGCGCAGATTCCCCTGTTCACTCGGCTGGGAAACCCCACCAGATGATCCCTGTCCTTCAAAACTCAGGTCCATCTCTCCATTCAAAGAGCCACTTCTATTTCTGGCTTCAGGACAAACACTAAAGCTTGCAACCACCGCCCTCCCACCCTCCCCACCCACACCCCCTGAAGCTCTTTCAGCCTTTGCTCTCCTTGAGAAGTCCCCTCAGAAAGTTAGAGCAGGTAGCAGGCACACCACCCCCTCGGGGACTGCTGACTTTTCCAGCTCATTGGGAGTACTCCGAGTTTATCCCGGGAAGATAAGAGGTGATAATTGCTTTCACTTTGCGGAGGTCTGGGGGGGTCAGTCAGTTGGCCTGGGAGGGTGGGGGTGGGGCTGGGGGCACGAACACCTCTCTGTTCCTCTCTTTATTCAGTTCCACACTTACATTCACGGTCCCATTTCAGCAAGTGATGAGTGGGGTTGGGGGCAGCGGGGCAACAACTGTAACACCAGCCATCTAAGCCCTCGGCCACTGAAGAGACAAGGAAACAGAGACAAGCCTGAAATGACAGAAGGGAAGGAGAAAAGGGAAGGCCTTTCAGTCCTTACTTACATGCCCGTCACTAACTCAGGGAGCCCAGAGTCATATTTTTTCCACCAGGCAAACAATTTATAGGTAAGAAATCTGTGTTTCACGAATGCCCGGTCTCAGGTGTAACCCAGTGCAAAAGTCTCATGGGAACGTTTGGCCTGCAGAGCACCGGGCTGCTCAAGCCCCTAAGAAAGCTAGTTCCTGCGTTGCTATAGCAACTGGAGGAGCCTCTGCTGGAAGGGCAGAGTTCTTCGGATGCATCTACTGCTTCCAATAGATTGACGGTCTTCCAAGCCCAGTCATGTTTCCCAATCATCAACGCTGCAAGTGCTAGTTTCATTAAAAACAGTAATGACAACAACGGCAGTTTCTGTCTGAAGTTGATGCACGTGGACCTTTTCCCTAGTGCTATGGAATGTCTTTTGATCTCTGGAAGGCTGAAGGTCCCTTAGGATCCTATAGAACTTAAATTCACGCATCCACCGGAAAATACAGTCGGGACTTGCGCCAGTGGGGTTTGACGGTAATTACACTTTGATGGCTGGAACATGACCTGTGAAATGAGTTGCTGGTCTCTGTTAACTCCTAACGGACATCAAGCCACGGTCCCTCGGAATCCCCAGCCCCTAAAGTTGGAGTTTGGCTGATTTCTCCTGAGGCGGAATTGTAGAGCCTCCCTCTAAGCAAATTATGCCTTGCTTTCCTAGGCTACAGAAATCTATACAATTAGTCTCAAAACACTCTGTGAGATGTGTGTAAATAACACACACGTACTTACAGGCAGGGCCACCCTGGCAGAGAGCATGCTCTCTGCCCTAGTAGGGTGAAGGGAAGGTAATTACTAGCAGCAGGAGGAGAGATTCCAAACCACTGGGGAAAAAAAAAATCATCCTTTATCTCAGAAACACAGCCAATTAAGGAACAGCGGGGGATGGAGATGTGTCAATATTTGCTGATTTATTATTAACATTCATTTTTATTTTTATGGTGTGTGCCGATACGTTTGGGTCTCTCTTTTTTATTTGTCATTAACAAGTCTCTTGATGTCCTTTCTAACAATGCCAAGAGAGGCTAATAAATTCCTGTAGTGAGAAACTGGAGTTGGGGTTGGAGACAGATCTAAGGGGAGATTGTGGAAATTCATAAAGACATGAAAGGTTTCAGTTGACTAAAAGAAAGTTTCCCTAGGAGGAGAAAGCACACCTACACTGTGGAAGGCCAGGGCTAGATGCTGAAAGACACGAGAAAACCTCAGCTCCAGTCTCGTCCTAGACAGCCCACATTCCCAATGGAATGCTCTCTTACAATATGGCAGAGTAGGACCTGTGGAGGGAGAACTCACTCTGCTCTCCCCTGTGGCAGCCAGCGCTTCCTTGGGAATTTGAACAGGATGGGTGGGATCTCTTCACTATCTTCCTAGGCAGATATGTGGAGAAAAGGTAGTAAGAACCATGAGTGACCATATAATAATAGTGATAGTAAAGCTATTGGGGGCTTATGGCAATCACATCAAACAATGTGGCTTGAGCTTTAGGATAATTGTTAAAAACAGTTGGCACTCGGGCTCAAAACGTCAAGCGGGGGTGGGATGGGGTCTTCAGTGAATTCTGACCAACGAGTCAAGAGTTTCAGAAATTCTGCCACACTGGAATAAAAACACATAAGTAAGTCAGAGATTTCCCCGTGCCGTTTTTCCACGAGATGAGTCTGGAGTCTTATGCTCTGACCTTCGTCCTAGAAATGTCCCTTAACAGATAAAGCAGAAATGTTCTGAATTTCTGTCAGCCTGTATCTCCGAATTCTTCCCCCACATAGTAAGTGGTTTTATAACTTGTGCCAGTGCAAAGGTTAAATGGATTTGCACCGACAACAGCCTGAAGGAGCCCTGTGAAAAAAAAACGCTGGCTCAGGTATTTCAATGACACCCATTACGTTTAGTGCTTGAGGCGAGTTTTTGAATGGCAGGGAGAGGGTTCCACTCTGTGGGGAAGAATCCAAGCCTGAAATCTCTTCTCTGTCTCCTCTGTCTTCTGTCCTCTGCAGGAGCAGCAATGGAAACCGGTGTACTACAGTTTGGCCACCATGTGCCTTTCGAATCCTCTCATTGAGAAGCCAGGAGGCAAAGTAAGACTGTTTCCATGTCTTGTCAGTGGTGTGTCTTGAGCAAAAACGGCCTTCATTTCTCTTTGTCTTGTGGTATCAGTATTGGGGGAATTTATCAAGTCCGTCTCATAAGAATACTTGTTAAAAATTCTGAACTTGAACGCCTTGGTTGGCACCAGTGAAACTTGCCCTTGGCAAAATGTTGAGCGTGACAAACACTGTCGGGAGTATCCCTGGCCTTGGCATCTGCCTGCCCTACCATCCCAGCGAAGCCTCCCCACCTCCTTCAGTCTCCCGAGCTTCCCCATCCATTAGGACCTGTTAGAAGGACAATGGTACTCTTACAGTCACCACACCTCAGTGTGGTGTTCAGACACAGTCCTTTGTTTTAAAATACTTGTTATTTAAGCCACTTTGTAGCCTAAAGATGTTGCCTCTAAATGATGTCTATGTCATGTCTGCTGCTGTTCTGGACTTGAAATCGGATCCATCCAGGGGCAGGGGCAACAGGAAGAGTAGAGGCCTCCTAGAGTTGTACGGACTGGGTTCAAATCGAAGCCCTGGCCTCCACTAGGTCTAGATTTTGAGCAAGTTCTTTGTTAAAAGGGACATTGTATAGCAGGCCTGCTTGGTGGGGTCCTCAAAGTGGCGGAATACTCTTAATACAAACCCACAAAGCAAGTATTTCTTTAAACCTGCCTTGTTCTCTGTCTTTCCAAGCATTGTGTGGGTTATAAAAGTGAGTAGACTGATTGAAACGAAAGGCTAAAGAGTATGTTTGGGCAAACCAAGTCTCCAAATGGCTTAACTGGAGAAACTGGAAGACGGGAAATCCACTTCAAAAAAGGTAGAGAGAACTTTCCGACGTTTTCTAGGCACCACTTCACAGGACGAGCGTGGTGCCACTACTTCTTCACGGCCTTTCTACCTTCAGCTGTTGAGAGACATCCACAGGCTACATGCAACCCAAAGCCCAGGATGAAGTGTAGTCTCTAGGAAAGAACAAAAGCAAAACATATAAAAACTCTTCACATAGGTCTCTCATAGACGCATATGGGCAGAACCAGTTTTCACAATTTCTCTAACAGAACTGGTCTGTCTCCCCGCCTAACTCTGGGTAACTTTGCCCTAGCTGTCTCTGCATCCTACCCAGGGAGTTGTCTGCTGCGTGAAATCCCGGATGAGGAAGCCCGCCCTGTTTTGTCAGCAGTCCTGACATTGAGCAGGCGTGGCAGGGAACAGGCCAAGCTTCCTGAGACTGTGTTTGCTCAGTGTTCAGTGAGGGTCTGTACTTCCCCTCTGCTGACTTCAGTTCAGTGAAAGGACTTTCATTTGTCCCAGTGATAAAGCCAGCCAACAAAGCAAATGCTTCTCAGAGGTCACAAACTGAGTTAACAACCGTTCCAGCATCCGCTGCTTTGCCCCCCCCCCAGTCCGCAGACTCTGACTAAACCACCACTCTGCCCATAGAGTGGGAATTTAGCCATCTTCATAGATGAGATCAGAAGTTCATGTACCTCAAAGAGGTCTCACTTGACCAACTGGAAGGGAATCGAGCCCAGCACGGCCACGCTGGGTTCAGTGACATGATATCTCTGTGTGGACCTCTGGCTTCCCTCACCTGCTATGCAGCTAGCAGGTAGATTTCCGTGTTTTCTCCAAAACTGTCGGGTTGAGATGGATCCCACTGGACATTTTTGTTCTCTTTTCTCATAGTCCTGGCATCTGGGCTTAATACAGTGGTTGAAACCTACCCTAGTGAATTCAGTTGTCAATCATTCTGATATCCTAGTGCCTGGTGGGGGTGGGTGGGTGGAGGGATATGTGACCCTGAAAGTAGGTTTCAGCCTTCATTTGCAGGAGCCAAGGGAAGACATTGAATGTGGGCTGTTGGCACTGATGGCTAATCTGCTCGGAATCTGACCGGCTCTCCTCACTACAAAACAAAAACAAAAAACAAAACTGTGGTAGAAGACTGTACATAGACCTGGATGGAAACTCAACCACCCAAAGGAAGCTATCCCGTTAAATTCAGGACGAGCATTTCCTTCATGGAGAAAGGGGGGTTTTAAAAAATGCAGCTAGACAGTGAATTCCAGTATGAGTTCGTAACAGGAAAAAAAGAATATTTGGGAGCCAACTCTAATAAACCAGCCAAAGGATAATCCTTAAAGGCTGTGATTGGAATTAAGCAAGGACAATGGATCCTAAGTAAAAATGAGAAGCCAGGAAAAGTCACTGTAGGCCTGAACCCGGGATTATCCGCCCACACGTAAAGAAGAGTTGAGTGTTATTTTTCACAGACTTGGAGTCAGTGCCTTTTGGGTGGAGCATGCAAATGTATGCAAATGAGAATGCAAATGTTAAGAGTGTGTGTCTTGGGATTTCCTGGGACTGGCTCTGCAGTCTTGGTTTCCTTTCCTTTGCAGCTGCTTAAGATCATGTTGTGAAAGTTGGAGCTAAACTTAGTGCACCAGATCCCACAGCGTTAAAGCTAGAGGACTCTTCTGTGTGACACGCAGGAGATGCTCTCTCAAGGTTAAAACCGGGTAAAATACTGACAAATATTTGGTAGTAGGGATGGCATCCCTTAGAACGGGGTCTAAGAGTAGTTGTGACCCCCTTGGGGGTTACATATCCCTTAGCTTGCATATTAGATATGACATTGTGATTCATAACAGTAGCAAAATTGGAGTTATGAAGTAGCGACAAAAATCATTTTATGGTGGGGGGTGTGTGTGGGGTGTTGTCACCACAGCAGGAGGAACAGTTTTGAAGGGTCGCAGCATTAGGAAGGTTGAGAAACACTGCCATAGAAGTTTCTCAGATAACAGGAAATACAAGACAGATCGTGGGCTTTAGATAAATTAGTCAAAGATCCAAAGTGGATGTTCAAGGGGAATTAGACCACGATGGCAGGGATATAAGGTTCCAGCGACATAGGCAGTGGGTTAAGGGATAACATGAAACTCCTCTTCCCAGCTGCCCTGGGAAATTCCCACTAGTGCTTCTCAAAGGCACTGTGCAGCTGCCTTGGTCTCCACAGCCCTCACAGCCTTGGGACATGGAAACAGACAGAGATGTTTGGATTAGGGACTGCCCATGACCGGGGCGAGGCCAACCTGCCTTTCTTGAAAGACCTCAGATGATATACATGTCTCGGCTCCAAAGAATCAGAACGCGAAGACACGGTTTGGCTGGCGACGAAAGAACCAGGAAGATAACGCCCTAGGAGGGTAGTGGTGTTATTAAGTGGAAGGGCGGGCGAGAGACTAAACATGCTCTCTGGGCCTTCTGTACTGCAGGGTGAGCGAAGGGGAAGCTGAAGGAGCCAGGTGGAAATGACTGGATAAACAACAGATAAAAGAGGAGGGACGAGGACTGCTGCTCCACAGGATAGTAATGTCAAGGGTGGCTGGCTTCTGTGGGAAGAAAGAATGGGGTGCCCTCTTTGCAGACAAATCTTTAGCATTAACAAAATTAGGGCATCGTTCTAAGGAGCATTTCGCCTTGGAAATGGGAGGGGCCGTCTTCCCTGCCAAGGCCCCTTCCTGCTCAAGATGTCTCACCTGGGTCTGGGTGAGTGTTACCTGTTCTTTAAGTGCCCTTGGACTTCACGTTTATTACTTAGGGTTTATTAGGTGACCCAAATAGAGAGAGATAACACCCCCCCAAAAAAATAGTCTGTGACTTGATACTGCCTTAAAAAACAAACTTATCAAGAGGCAGGGGGACAATCAGGAGGTAGCTCTTAGCAAAGCAAGTCATCCAATCGCTATAGTTACCAATGGTTCTAACTTCTCCATGTAAGGATGACTGGTTTAATGGCATCCCCTCTCTATACATCTAGCTTCCAGCCATTAAAGCAAAATGATTTAAGCCAAATATTTGTCTTCTGAGAATTTCTGTGACAAAAAGGAAATCTTCAAGTCACCGGGTCTGTCTCCCTAAACGATAGACGTTTTAGTTGGACATAGGTCCAAGATAAAGAGTATATTCTTAGCTTCTTTAGCATCAGGACATGGCTGTGCCTAGATTATGGCCAATGGGAAATGAAGGAACATGATTTTTGTGAATCCTGTCCCTTTTGCTGAGGGCCATATGGCTGTGGCAGCCAAAGCCAGGATTGCTACCTTATAGTAAGACAGGACAGCAGAGGAACACACTGAAGACTTAGGGTCTCTAACTCTGGAGTCTGTGGCTGCTTATGCATGCTTAAGGCAGACGTTACCTTCCAACTTGTTTGTATCCCTACAGTTTTGGCCGCTGCTGTTGCTATGGTGGTGTAGTATTCAAGCCAATAGTTACCCAGAGCAGAGGGCAGAGTGCACTGTGGAGGCATTCGGAGTCCAGTGCAGGTCAAGCGAGTTCAATACCTATGAGATAAAGAAATGATGACACTGAGTTGTGAGCGACCATCGTCTAAAACCAGCCTGGATGAGGACGAAAGGCAAAGAAGCTAACTTTGACCTCTGAGAGAAGGCTGGTAAGACCTCATCTAAACCTAGGTATCTGGGCTCAAAGAAATTCCTAGAACCGTGGCCAGCAAAATTTGAAAATACTCAAGAGCCGTAGTAGGTAAATGGGCATCAGGTCACGGTGTTTTCTAAATCCTTATGCTCAGGAGCTAGTGAGATGACACAGTGGATCCAAGCACATGCCACCTGAGCACCTGGATTTCATCCCCAGGACCTACATGCTGGAAGGAAAGAGAGAACTGACTTTCGAAAGTCATTCTTCCGACTTTCAACTGTGCGCATGCGCATGTGTATATGTGTGCGCGTGCGCATCTGTATATGTGAGCGCATGCGCATGTGTATATGGGTGCATATGCGCAAAACGAGAAAGTAAATGCAATTTAAAGTCTTAAGTGCTATAGTCACACTAATAGGTTAATGCTGGCGTTAGTCCTTCAGAGAGAAGCTTCTGTTTTGCTGTGGTTAATGCAGAGACTCACCGGAGAGGAGACTGAGTGACAGAGAATGCCGGATTCTAAATGATATTCTATGTCAGTCCCTCCAAGGTCAGGAGTCATCTGGAAGAGGAAACAGGAAAAAGAAAGAGTAAGAACCAGAAGTTAGAGGGGCATGCTGAGCCAGTCCCCTGCATATATGGTAGGGTCATTGCAGGCACAGAGGCACTGCATCTCTGTCTCGCTACACAAGACTGAGCCCGTCATCACGTTATCATACAGAGGTCAGGAAGTAAGGAACACAGGACTCCTAAGGCAGTTAATGGATCCTGGAGAAAGGTTGACTCTTTCTTTTCAGTAGTGTAGCCACTGATAAATTGTCCACGGTCCAGTAAGTAGTCCCTCACTCAGACTTCTGTAAGTAGCTTCAATGAAGTTCAATGGGTCCCTGACCCCCCCAATCAAGTAGGAGGGGTTTGTTTGAGAAAAAGGGGGTTTGCAAAGGAGAGGGTGTTAGTTAATGAGAGAGGATCCTGGAGATGGGGCGGAAATGACCCAACGCTTGGTATGAACACAGGTGACATTTTCAGAGACTCAGAAAGGTAGAATAAATATTTTAAGCAAAAGCAAAAACCGAAGCAAAGAGTGTAATCATCGCAGAGCCACAGCCCGCCTTATCTTTCTATTGGTTCCTATCATCTGGAAGGGCTGCCGGGGCTCTTTAGGAATACACCATTATCTTCAACTCCGCGTTCGTGGTGACTCGCCTGGCTCCTCAGGGCAAACACATTGAACCACAGCACTTGTGTGAGCTCCATCAATCAGGGCATTATGGGAACGAACGGGTCCCTCAGATCTCAGACTGGGATTGTGTAGCTTTGACATTAAGGAACAATTTCCCCTTTTTCCTTAATAATTTAACCTTCTAAGAAGGCTACTACCGTACACTGGAGCCCAGGTCTTTTTTTTTTTTCCCATTGACCTTTGTTCAGAGTCCTTGGCATGGTGATGGCGGTGCCCTTCTACTGGTGGCTCAGGGAGTGAGGCTGTTTGCTGTTCAGCCTCTGTTGTCCCCTTTCATAAAGATATTTTAGGTTTCGTTTTTTATGTTTCAGGCTTACTGAAGACAAGGTATTTGAAAAGAAATACAATCAGTGCTGTCCTGTAAACAATAAATAGTCAAGAGTGGGAATATATAATACTGAAATTTAGATGCCTGGCATCCTGCCACCCCTAAAAGAGAAATGGAACTAAGGCTTGCAACATTAGCTCCACCCTTAGGAGATCATCTGGGTTGGAAGACATAATCTAAGACTCTCAGGCATGGAGCCTGAACTCCTGTCGTTCTTAACAAGCAAGGCAGTTCTGTCAACACCCTCAAGAATTCAAAATTATTTTTAAACCATTTAACAAATATGCAGAAGTCACTGGCAATATAATATGCATCTTCTTTTGAGCCTAAAGGGACCCTGTACCAACTCTAAGAAGTCACAGCAACTAAATGAACTATGGAGAATTGATATCCGCAGGTTATTACGATTCTTGGGATGTCGCTAAAAGTCTTCAGTTCCATAAGTATGTTGAGGTCTACACACAGTAAAAACGAGAGATGAAAACCATAAGAAAGACAAGTGCGTCTCTTCTGCTCTGTCGCCACTCTTTGATCACAGAGGCTACACTATATAACCCAGCATACACAGGCTAAGCATGCACACACTTACACACACATAAGCAGTCCCCAGACCCTTGCTGCTGTGGTAGGCACTAGTATCATGGAGTATAGAGTCAGCTTTGTACCACACCGATACTGTTTACTTTTTCCTTATCTCGGTAGGCCAGTCCATTCCATTCCATTACCAGTGCCCTAACCTGTCTCTCAGAGCCCAGCTGACAAATATTAACTGCCACTAATGCTCAGTGGACAGACCCAAATGTTACCAAGGGAGGAGGACGCTTGGATTTATGTTACCGACCACGTGTGATTCGGCGTGCTCTGAACAGCAAGGCAAGGCCATTCGGCTCGGATGATAGCAGCGACAATTATTGCTATAATGGCTACCACTGTTTGAGGACTCCGCGCCAGACACTAGCGTAAGTTTTTATAGGCAGTATGTCACCTAATTATTTTACAGATGAAGCCTAGAGGATAAACAACTGCTTCAAGGTCCCCAAACTAATAAAATGGCAGTAGAGATGGCATCCAGACCCAAGCATGCTGACTTCAGAGCCTGGGCCTTTCCCGTCTGCCTGGGATGTCGCTTGAATGTTTAGACAGCCTTCTTTCCTGATGAAATACAAGTGAGATTTCCTAAGAGGACACAAGAAAGATAGAGAGGGAGAGAGGAAGAGGAGGAGGAGGAGCAGGAGGAGGAGGAGGAGGAGACGATGACGACAAAGAAGAAGAAGAAGAAGAAGAAGAAGAAGAAGAAGAAGAAGAAGAAGAAGAAGAAGAAGAAGAAGAGGAAGAGGAAGAGGAAGAGGAAGAGGAAGAGGAAGAGGAAGAGGAAGAAGAAGAAAGAGGAGGAGGGAAGGAAGGAAGAAAAAAGAAAGAAGGAAAGAAGGAAAGAAAGAAAGAAAGAAAGAAAGAAAGAAAGAAAGAAAGAAAGAAAGGAAGGAAGGAAGGAAGGAAGGAAGGAGAAAGACCTTCCTATATTTTAGGTCATTCTAGCTACAGTTAACCTACATTAGATTCCCTTTCACCAAATGGCCCTGATTATAAATAGCAGTGCTGCACCAATAGGAAGCCTATGTGGGCAGGCAGCATTAGGTGGATCTTCTAAAAGCAATTGCTTTGCAGAGAACTTTAAATGGAGTTTAAGCTGTGCTAATGTCACCATGTTACTCAGGTCAAAATATTCAGAAGCTGTTCCTCAGAAGCTCTTCCATATACTTAGATGTCCCAGTTTATCTGCCGTGGGAGAAGGAAGCTTGGTACTCACAGAGTCCGTGAGGGTATATATTTGATGTATTAAGAATATTGACATTCTCAAGGAATGGAGTCAGAGCGGTGTTATTAAATATCATTAAAGCCTGCTCTAATGAAGGAATCAAAACAAAGTCACGGGTGGAGCTGAGATCTCCGCTCGCCACCAACGCTTGTTAAGTTTTGCATATAGGTCGTTGGGATGCCTGTTAAAGTAAATGAGTATAAATGAGGAGAACAGAAAACAGATCTTGCATAAAAGTTTATGGTCTGCAGAGTAGGCAGGTAATTAGGGTGCAGTGAACTCCCTGATTGTGTCTGTTTTTAAAGGTCATTTCCTGCATTTCATGAGAGACGGAGAATTACTTTTGGTCCCCATAAAAAGTGGCTTGTGCCCCTATGAACCTTATTTTAAGGTTGGTTGAATGCATGGCTGCCTCTTTCACTGGCTTGTAATGTCCTTTACTAGAGGCTGGGACGGGGCAGGTTTGTACCTTATTTTTTACTCAAGTTCCCAAAGCACCAAACGCAGTGTTATCCACACAGTAGCTGCTTATTAAGAAAAGGGAGTGGTAGAGAAGAGAATCCAGCAGTAGTGACCCCCCCATAGGAAGAACAACAATATCAACAAACCAGACCCCTAGAGCTCCCAGGGACTAAACCACCAACCAAAGAGTACACATGGAGGGACCCATGGCTACAGCCACATATGTAGCAGAGGATGGCATTGTCAGGAATCAATGGGAGGAGAAGCCCTTGGTCCTGTGAAGGCTCGATGCCCCAGTGTAGGGGAATGCCAGGGTGCTGAGGTGGGAGTGGGTGGGTAGGAGTGGGAACATCCTCATAGAAACTGGGAGGATGGGAGAGGGAGGAACCAGGAAAGGGGATAACATTTGAAGTGTAAATACATAAAATATCCAATAAAGAAAGGTAAAAAAAATTCTTTTAAAAAGAAAGAATCCATATATTACCCAATCTAAGATCTGTGTTGTCTGACTCTCTTGGCTTAGCATGCTTTCTATCGCCCTGTAAGAGCCACTCGCCCTGTTTTGTATCCCTGTAAGAGCTGTTCACTGAAAAACTCAACAGCTGCCTACTGAATGAGAGCTCATTTACAAAAGTCAGAAACTTCATTTCTCCATTAAGGACTTAAAAAAAAGCAACAGAGTCTAAGAGCCATCATGCTGAGATTAGAAAGAGAGGAGGGCATTGTTCTCATGAGCACAAACCTTTGTTTTGTTGTACCAGAGTGTCTCACCAGAATTGTAAGAAAGCCCAACCTGACAGAGACAAAGATGGTATAGCCCTGTTCCTCACTAGCTAGACTTCCACAGGACCTGACTCAGTTGGCCTCTTCTTAAAGGCTCTTCCTTCCTTTGCTTTCACAAACTCAAACCGCTCTAGTTCTCATCTAGCCATCTTTGTCTTGAAGAACCTCCACCACATCTTTAATTTTGGATCCCCCCCATGTGGCATCTACCCTGCATCTCTGATTTTGGGTCTCCCCATGGACCATCCTGGTGCTCTGTTTTAAGACCATCAACTCTTGTTCTTTGCACAGATTTCTTTATTCTCCGAACTCGTTTAGTCAACATGTTCAAACTCAACCAGTTAGTTCTCTTTCCCATCTGCTTCTCTGTGGTTAAAGTTCCTCCCTGTACCCAAGAATTCTTCTTCCTGGACATCTACTCTACTAGCCACTAGAGTGAGATGACGCTAAATCCTTAACATCTCACCCTCTTTCTACACTATTTTGGTGCTGATCAGGGCCTGGGCCATACCTCATCAGATACTGTCTGCCAAGTATCAATGCAATCAACTTACTTGACTGAGAAGTGGAGTGCCTTCTCACTGGCTACTGGTCCCTTGCACACAGTGTGCCCTCTCATGCTGTTCCTTTCACTTATTCTTGCTTGGCTCCTTGTTCTTCTCAAAATGCTACTTCTGGTCTACCTCCAATTCTTTTCCTTCGCTATTACAATGGTTCACCCCAGTTGGATTGTACCTTGCATTTCTGTGGTTGCATGTTCTCGCTTGTGGCGTCTTCCGAGCACTGGAGAATCTTTTGTGCATGTGGAAAGTGTAGCAAGCACATACTAGGCACCCAGTGACCCAGGACCCCTCCTGGGACAATGTATTGTGTCTTCACATTCATTCCACTCCATGCCCAGAGCCAGAGCTCATTCAGACTCCAAATTAAATGCTCTCCACGACAGAACCAGACCCTCGACCTTAATTAAAATACTTCTTTTCTATGTAGATGATTAACGCCCATTAATGCCTATTATTACACTGTAAGTTATTGTATAAAAAAAGGGAAAAAAGAAAGAAAGAAAAGGAAGAGGCGAGATGATTATCAGTTACAGGTCATAAAGACAGATGCCTTGACCAATGTGAATTCTTCTCTATTACCTTGTAACAATGAGATAATTGAGGAAGATGGGCATATTATCCAGTTTAGGTGATTATGCCAGGTCTGTTTTATGAAATAGAATGGCAGTGGGAGTTAGAACTACCTGCTGTGCCATTAGAAGGGGAGGGTAATTGTGGGCAGTCCCGGCAGGTGCAGAATGTATAACGAGATGAAAAAAAAAATGGTGACTGACTGCAGCCTAGACTTTTGATTTGGGATCAGTCAAAAAGGAAAGTTCAGCTCCTTGTACCTCAGAAATTCTGGCATTCTGTTCAGGAGCACTTTAAACATGGTATGGGGAGGTGCTGAAGGCATGAAAATCTGCACTCTTCAGTCTTAGTTAGCATCTATATTATAAAGACGAGCTTTACTCCCATCACATTAAATAAAAAAAGGTCTCCAGTCCAGTTTCCAGCATGCATGTCTAACAATGCACAGATCTCTGTAAGTCCAGTTCCAAGAGGGTCCAACACTTGTAACTGTACTCACATGTGTATACCCACACGTGGAAATAGGTGCAATTAAAACTAAAAAAAATCTTTAAATTTCTTTCACACACCTTAATTTATCTCACCATAAAATAATGCTTTGGACAAGGAGAGTTTATACGGCAGCAACAAAATAAAGTTTTATCAAGTGTAATAGAGGAATATTACTTGGCTGATAGCCCTGGGCATTTTGGAAAACACAGAGTTATTCAAATCTTAAGGGATATAGAAAGAATTACTCTGTGTTTTTTAGATAATTGAAATGTCACCTCTCATCCAATGTTAGGTAGTATTCTACAAATATACACCATACTTCCTGTAAATATGCCCGGGGTGGGGGTGGAGGGAGGGAGGGGAGGAGGAAGAGAAGGAGAAGGAGAGGGAGGGGGGACAGGAGGAGGGAGGGAGGTAGAGAGGGAGGGAAAAAGCCTTCTGTCTCATAGGTAGTTCATTCTGTAATGTTCTCTTAATATGAATAGTAACTAGAATCCATGGACCTTTTATCTTTAGAAGTTCTGGATAGTATAAATCATGTTTTCACAAGGTCCTGTTGTTATTTCCATTCTACAGATGAGAAAACTGAGACTGAACAATGTTCGGCAACTGGCTCAATATCATGAAATTGCATGAACAGTGTGTCACCCAAAGGAGAGGACCTGACTTCATGGCCTTAATCTTAAGCAGAACAGATAGTGTATCCTCTCTAAATGCCTTCCCAACCTCTTCCCAGTGCTCACTGAACTCATGGGTCTTTGTCTTAGTGAGAGGACAGGCAGAGTGTCTAATCCTTTGTCACAGCACTGACACCAGCTATCATAACCCTCTTGGCCAGCAGTGTTTCTACGGGATTTATAGGTGTAGAACTTTCTGTCTTTCCAACAACAGACTCTGTTCTTTGACAAATTCTATTTTAGGCTCTTTACAGTCACCACATGATAAAGTTACACTTTATGTAAAATTAGCTTTGATGGAAATGTGGAAAGATAAGGTTTAGTCATAACCTTGTGGTCAAACCACAGCCACTCTGTGCTCTGTTAATAAGTTCTAGCTCTACCGTATTTGCACAACTGGGAGTTTTACTTGAATTTAGAACTTTGCATGTAATATGATCATAGTTTATGTTCAGAGCATGGGTTGTTTCCCTAGGATGCTGAACTCTCTTGCAAGCAAGATTGACCATTAACATTTTGCACATTCCCTTTGTATCAGGGTGTAATGTTCACCCTGCATTAATGCTACCACCTCAAATTTAATTGATTTAATCATTTTGTATCTAATTGTATCAGTGAACTTGGATCACCTCAGTGGTTCCTGTGAACTTGTGTGGCTCACCTTCCGGTCAGAAGAATCTCGATTGAGATGGCTCGAACTCTCATCCTTCAGAGAGCCAAGCAGACATTAGCACATGGCTGAAGATGGGTCTTAGGGCAACGGAATCAAGAAAGATTCCTCAGCTCAGATCCTGCATATCACCCTTTATTCCATGATCATAAGGCCAAGTTGGCAAAGGTCAAAGCTGGAAACATAGACTCCTCTCCTGATGAGAAGATTTTAAAGTCATCTGAAATTTTCTGCATTTCAGAAGACACGAAAAGTGTAGTCAGCCACACTGCAGGATCTCCTCATTTGTATGCCACCGAAATCGTACCTTCAGGATCTCATAGGAATTTTAATTGAGTGAACTCTAAAAATAAAGGCCGCCATGGTTCCCCAGGTGTACGCCTATGGTTCAGTAAGACAAGCCAAAACAGATCCAATGTAAGAAGTAAAGGGAAAAAAAACCACACACATGCCAAATTATAACGCTCCTTTTAGATTAAAGGGCAGAAAGTTTGCAGGCATCGCCAACACAAAACTGCTTCTGGATGAATTAGGTTTGGGCTTGGCAGAAAAACAAAGACCAGAAAGCTAGAGTAGCCATCGGGAGGAAGAGGTACAGATGCCAGGGGTGAGTGGGGGGTCAAAGCAAGCTGGTGACAAAAATCAAGATATACTACCTGATGAATAAGTAAAAGAAAAGCCGGTGTGTGGGATGCGTGTGTGTGTAGTATGAGCTAGGTGCCCTGGGACAGTACAGGAACCCCACTGCTTGGGAATCCTGAGGCAGGAGAAATATGAGTTGTAGACAAACCCAGGATACACCGGGAGACTATTTCAAATCAGGAAGGGGGAGGGGGAGGAGAAGGGGAGGGAGAAGGAGCAAATTAAATGTGGATTTGAGCTTTTAGGCAGTAAGGAACTATACGTGCTCTTGAGTGGTTTTTGTTTGCTCGATTGTTCGAAAGCGTTTAAAGATTTTATTTATTTTTATGTACCTCAGTGTTCTGCCTCCATGCATGTTTGTATGAGGTTGAGAGATTCTCTGGAACTGGAGTTACAGACAGGTGTGAGCTGCTATGTGGTTGTTGGGACTTGAACCTGGCTCCTCTGGAAGAGCAGCCACTGCTCTTAGCCACTAAACCATCTCTCCAGCCCCTCGTTTTATGTTTTAAGTGATTAAAACTGCTGCAAGTCTAGCCTCAGAGTAACCTGAAGGGGGTATTTTTGGAATCAGAAAAACCACTCACAAGAAGCCTTCCAGGCCTTTTCTCTGAATAAAATCAAATGTCTAGTTACCCAGCCAGGAAGTTTCATTTCTGCTACTATAAGGAACACAAGGCGCCAGCCTCTGGAAAGGGGTGAGTATGTTGTTTTTCTCGAAGAAAAACAGGAAATGTGATGACTTCTGCTTAAATTTGAGTCATTTATACCACGTGTGCAGACCTTTCAAGGTTATTTCCCTTGGTGGCAAACTGGTATTTTTGCAAAAATGAAAAGCTCACGTTTTCATGATTTTCAAAATGGACCAATTTAACGAAATCCTGACCAATCACAAAAGCGAGCATCGCTATGGATTTGATCTTTATTAGAGAGACACAGTAGACAACAGGCTCCTTAGACACCCTTCTTCCAAGTCCTGTGTGTAGACTGCACATAAGGAAGTCTCTCTCCAGTCTCTGTTCCTACACAGAATGCCCAGGGTGCTAGGTAGTCACTGAACGCTTAGCTGGGGAAGCCATTGTACTCCTGGATGCCGAGAACTTTCACCACTGACTGCTGAAACTATTGGCCCACAGTAGGCAGTAGAGCCAGTGGCAGAAAACATGGCTAAAATATACAAGGTCCTGGCTTCCTCCTGCCCCACAAAAAGTAAAACCCTAGGTGTAGATATTTTATTATATGTGTGTGGGTATGTGTGTATGAGAGAAAAAGAATGTATATTTGTGTGTGTGTGTGTGTGTGTATGTGTGTGTGTGTGAGTCTGTGTGTGTGTCTATGTGGGCACACGCGTACGTGCTTGTGCTCATACAGAGAGGATGAGAAGAGGAGAGCCAACGTTGAGGAGTTTGAGAACTTGGTAAATGCTAGAAAGGTAGGTTTAATTGGAAATACCTGAAACCATCAGCCAAATCCAAGAAGCCGAATGTTCTTTAAGAAAACCCACCTAGTTTCCACACACAACGACAACAACAACAACAACAAGGCCTGGGATACAAAAGAGTGAGCAAACACAAGGCACGTCAGTTACCTTCTGCCTTCTGATCCCATTTAAACCTGGTCGCAAAAACTCAGTTCTGAAATGACATTAAAAACAAAACCAAGAAAAACAGGACGCGCAAGATGACCCAGTGGGCAAAAGCACTTCTGTAACAGCATGCAAACCCTTCTCTAGGGGCAACGAAAGGACTGAGCTCCTCTCACACTCTGTGCTCATATTCACTTATGCACATGTCTCACTCACAGAGACAGACAGACAGACAGATATGCAGCACACACACACACACACACACACACACACACACACACACACACCAATCAAAACAGGCAGACACCAACCACAAACAGGCATTTCTCTGGAAGAGTTGTCGCTGTTGTGGTTTGGGTGTTGATTACTGTTTAGAATCTCTCGGTAACTCACGGTGTGCTATGGAGAATGTATATGTGCCGTGTTCTTATGTTTGAAGTTTAATAAGCTTCAGCCAAAAGCCATAGGAGAAGGAGAAAGCTTTAGCCAGTAAGACGTGCAGACTTGGGTAGAGTGCGGCTCAATGCGGGAGCACTTGCCTAACGCAGATTCCCCAGAACTGGGATTTAAAAGTTAAAGAGAAAAGAATCGCAGAATGTTGATAATTGTGCCAGATAAGAACAGTTGGGCTCGTTAGAACAGTCTTGCTATTCTGTGTACACTATGTATATTGTCAACCTATGGATGTATTCACTTAAATTATTTGACGGTCATAAAAAAAAAAAAAAACAAACAAACAAACATCGTAAAGTAAAAGGCCAGTATACTCTGTTTCACTAAAAACTTCTAAGTCTTCTTTAAAAATTGAGGTAGAGTTCTGGAAGGACCCATAAGAACTATGTATGGAGGTAGAGACACTACAGGGAAAAGAAACATGGGAGCCTGTGGTAATTGTACACACGCCATCGATCGCAGCCCTCGGGAGACCAACAAGGGATGGGGAGTTTGAGGCCGTCCTGGGCAACATAATTCCCAAACAGCCTTGGCTAACAAACTTACTTCAAATAATTGACTGCTCACAAACACGTATGCTTATAAAGAATTAAGGTCCAATTTCATATGCCTATTCACTCAAGCTGACGGGAAAAGAAACCCTCTGAAAACAGCAGCCTAAAGGGACAAACACAAATTCGAACGGGGAAATAAAAGCTACTCAAAACGTCCTTCCAGGAACGATTAGAAAAAGCGAGTTGAACTATTTGAAACTCCGAAATCGAGCCGTTCTCTGGACCACGTAGGCCTTTCGCGCTCTGCAGAACAGTGACTTTTCCTGTGATCGATAGAAAAATCTTTTTAAATAGTAGCAGCCTCTGAATTAAATACCAACAAAGTGCCATGCGGTGCTTGGTAGGGATTATTTTTGGAAAAAGTTTTAACACTTCCCCAGGCTGATAAAAACCCTGGCAAAGCATCCCTGCCAAGGCTGAAGTGGTGTGTCACTTGAACTCCGGGAGTGGGCGTTCCCAGGGTGTTGACAAGCGCTTAATTTGGTTGATAGCCATATGGGTGTTCCTTTATAGCCACTTCTTAGTACTTAGACGTTTTATTCCCTTCTTGGTGGATATATTTTCTGAGGAGAAAAACTGTGGTTTAAAAAGAAATCTCCAAGTGCGGTCACCTCTCTGTCTTAAGTTGCTTAAGCTCCAGGGGGATTGGGGAGGACATTGTGGCTTGCCCTGCCGTGTTCTGTGGTGCTGAGCTCCATATGCTGCAAATACAGATGCAGACTGAGAAGCTCTTCAGAGGCGCAGCTGGGATGCACATCTGGAAAGTGTTAGCTTCCTAACTTTTGCTATTTATTTCTAGGAATAAGGAAGTCATAACTGAAATACACACTGGCCTGCACCTAAGCGTTTTGATATTTAGTTCATTATGACTTAGGATGACAGGGATTAGAAACGATGGAAAATATCCAGAATTGGCCATTGTGAAAAGATTTAAGCCAGCAGTACGTTGGGGCGTCTATAGAGAGGCTTTCTATGTGAAGAACTCGAATCATGTCTGCTGTTGGGGTTCCCCATTCCCAGCTCTGGCTGTTGGAGAAGTGCGCTCTGTCCTAGAACAATGCAAAGAACAGAATGTCCACGGGAAGCCCAGGACTCCCCAGAGAGGTTCTTTTTTATTTATTTTTTCTTCTGAAGCTCCATACATGAGGGATATTTTTAATGGCCAGAAAAACACCTGCAAATACAACACACAAAGATGCTAATGCTAGGACCTCCTAAGGCTAGGCTGGCTCCAGAGGCAAGTCTAAGAGAGAAGACAGGTTGAATATTTTTTTGTGAATAAAATGCCAATAATAGCCAGCCTGCCTGCCTGCCTGCCTGCCTGCCTGCCTTCCTTCCTTCCTTCCTTCCTTCCTTCCTTCCTTCCTTCCTTCCTTCTTCCCTCCCTCCCTTCCTCCCTCCCTCCCTCTTTCCTTTCTTTCTTATTTTTATCCCAAATGCCAAATGCTGCCCCCCTCTGAGTCCTCCTTCACAGAGCTCCTCCCCCTTCCCCTCTCACCTTCCCCACCCTGAACATGACCAATCTCCTAAGACAGATTGATTCTTAATTATTCTCATCTTCCTACCAAATAAGGATGGGAGGCTAGAAGAGAGGGGGTGTGTGGTTTAGTTAAGTTCCTATCTTAAGAACTCATCCAAACTCATGCTCCATTGTTAACGTCCAGCCTCGAATGTCAAAGAGAATGGGTCAAAGGCATGATTATTTCGTTGTTGTTGCTTAAACTGTGAGGAAAGTATATTAAGAAGAGCTTTGAAAGTGCCTATCAAGAATACGAATTACTATTGCAACCCATTTTGATGGCTTCTAATAACTAACTGCCCCCCTCTTCCTCTCTCTCTCTCTCTCTCTCCCTCCCTCCCTCCCTCCCTCCCTCCCTCTCTCTCTCTCTCTTTTGAGACAGATCTCACTATGTAGCTCTGTTTTTCCTAAAATTGACTATACAGTTCAACAAGCTGGTCTCAACTCAGAGATCCTCCTCTCCCTCTAAAATACTGGGATTAAAGGCAAGAGGCACAATACCCAGTTCTTCATCATTTAGAGCAAATAACTTTCCCTGAAGTCAGACAGCACCTCAGTCTATAGCTCCTCCCTCCCACTCCTCCCTCCTCAGTCTATAGCTCCTCCCTCCCATGCCTCCCTCCTCAGTCTATAGCTCCTCCCTCCCATGCCTCCCTCCTCAGTCTATAGCTCCTCCCTCCCATGCCTCCCTCCTCAGTCTATAGCTCCTCCCTCCCATGCCTCCCTCCTCAGTCTATAGCTCCTCCCTCCCATGCCTCCCTCCTCAGTCTATAGCTCCTCCCTCCCATGCCTCCCTCCAATCTCCCCAACTCTATTTCATCACTCAGACCCAGACTATTATATTTTCTATTTGTTTGTTTATTTGTTTGTTTGAGTTTTTGTTTTGTCCTGGGACAGGGTATTGAAGAGTTTTACATAGCCCTGGCTCTCTGGGAACTCAATATATAGACCAAGCTGGCCTCCATCTCACAAACTGCTTCTGCCTCTCAAGAGCTGGGATTAAAGGAGTGTACTGCTATTCTCCGCCAAGAGTATTAGAGTTCCAGGAACATCTCTTTGTCTCTTCTAAGAATACGAGTTCCAGCCTTTAGGTTTCACTCGTGAGCTTAAAATACTGATTACTGGGAAATAGAAAGAACCTCAGTTATTTGCAATTAAATTTGGACTTTTTTTGGCTTATAAAAGAAACCGTCTTCATCTGATTATGAAATTAGTATTTCCCCATTCTTCCTCATTATGATAACTTGAAAATCTTAGGGACGCTCAAGGGGGAAATAAAAATTTCCACAAAATTAACCACAGTGAATATTTTTGACACACTTCTGCATACTTAGGAATACGTTTGTGTTACATAACTTGTATTATTCAACATTTGTGAGCTCCTTCCTACTGTGTGTCCCCTTCATATGACAGCGTGGCTATTTTAAAAGATCATTAAGTAGGTTTCGAAATAACCCGTTTTAGTCACTACCATGTGAGTACATTGCTATAGCTTGATTATTTTTAACAATAACTTACTCTGAACTTATTTTTCCATTCCTACTCATCATTAGAGACCGTACTACAAAAAACAAACAAACACGGAAACACTTGGACTTAGAGCTGTTCGTTCCTGCGCTCACTCCCTTGTACTCACTGCTGAGCCCGGATAGCGAGGGTCAGGAACAGCAGGTCACACACTGCCTAACTGTACTTCAGGAAGGCTATGCTCATATCATTGGTTCACTTTTCTATTTGAATCTTAACACCTTTATGTTGCATGTTTTCCTAGGGATGTGGCAAAGATTCAGGGGAAAGATAAAGCTCATTTTTACCCTTTGAGTTGTAACTACCTCTCTTTCCCTTCTCGCCTCCCACCCCAGATTTTCTTTCTGATCCCCACCCTCTCCCCTCTCCCATCTCCCACTCTCCCACTCTCTGGATGTGTGTTGTTTGAACCTGTCAATGTCACCCTTTACATGTGGAGCTTAGAGATAACTGGATATGTCCTCTCTTTTTTTTCTTTTTCTTTCTTTCTTTCTTTCTTTCTTTCTTTCTTTCTTTCTTTCTTCCTTCCTTCCTTCCTTTCTTTCTTTCCTTCTTTCTTTCTTCCTTTCTTTCTTCCTTCCTTTCTTTCTTTCTTCCTTCCTTCCTTTCTTTCTTTCCTTCTTTCTTTCTTCCTTTCTTTCTTTTCTTTCTTTCTTTCCTTCTTTCTTTCTTTTCTTTCTTTCTTTCTTTCCTTCTTTCTTTCTTCCTTTCTTTCTTCCTTTCTTTCTTTCTTTCTTTCTTCCTTCCTTTCTTTCCTTCTTTCTTTCTTCCTTTCTTTCTTTTCTTTCTTTCTTTCCTTCTTTCTTTCTTTTCTTTCTTTCTTTCCTTCTTTCTTTCTTTTTTATTTTTGTGTTGGGCGGATAAAACTCATAAGTTGGCTGAAAATTATCAAGGAAAGATTTATGAAGCAGAATTGGAGACGTTATTAAAGATATTTAAGACATTCAGAAGAAAATAAGGCATACTCACGTGTGAGTGTGGGCTCCTCACGAAAGTCACCAAAATGTTTACGATAGCTAGCTTGCAGCTAACTGTGGAATACAAGACAGCATTACTGACCTCTGTAACAAGACAAGGATGTCTATGGAGACTACCTTCCCAGACGTACAGAAGGTCTCTTAGTGTCATTATCATTAACACAGAAAACAACTTACCTGACCAAATAACTAATATATCGTGCATATGGTACTATAGATGGGAAAACAAAACTCTAGCTGTGACACACTTGCCCAGGGTCAAAGAGATAATGACCATCGAGCCCAAGTCTGTGATGTTTCTGTTTGTCTGTTCACTGCTTCTTGTTGCCTCCTGGACTATCAAGTAAAACTTGCAAGGCCTTTGTAAATAGCCTGAGACTTTATAGATAGTTTTTTTTTTTTTTGTTCTTTTTTTCGGAGCTGGGGACCGAACCCAGGGCCTTGTGCTTCCTAGGCAAGTGCTCTACCACTGAGCTAAATCCCCAGCCCCAGATAGTTTTTTTTTTTTTAAACACACATCTCGCATTTTTCAGAAATCATTTTTGAGTTAAGCAAATCCACGATGTTTTTCTTCTTCCTGGGTGGGGATTGAACCCCGGGACCTCACACAAGCTAAGCAAACGCTGTACCAGTGAGCTATATCCCTTAAACTCACTACAGCTTGAAGTCTCTTCACTCATAGGCTGACTTGCTATGTCACAGTCTCAGTCCTTCATTCCTGGGAAAGCCATGAAGCCAAACACTCAAAGAAAGGTTGTCCCACGCGTGGAGAGAGACCCAGTGCTTTCGGCTAACTGGTCTACTTCAACTGGACGTGATAGTCTTGCCCTGGTGTAACTGTGAGGGAACTTCTGTGTTCAGGGTGTTGGGAGAAAAACAATAGGAAGAGGAACGGTCTTGTTAAACCGGGAGAGCAAAGCCTCAGAGGTTTTCCTGTTACAGTGTTAATAGATTTTGTGATAGAAAGCATGGCAAACTCCCTTTCCCCGCATTTGATATTGTACTTTTGAAACAGAAAGGAGCCAAGAGTCTTCCCACCTTTCTTGGGGTGTTACCAAGCAATGATGTCAGCCTGCATCGGTACAGTTTCTGCTCTTCTTATAAATGACACTTAGAAAAGATTTTATATCCAGGCTTTCTAATAGGAAGGAAATTTTAGATAAGGTGCATGTGTTACAAGGGGTCCTAACTGAATACTGTATTTCACGGTGACCTTTATCTCAGGTCATCTTGTCCCTGGGACAAAGATCAGGCTAGAATGGGGCTGTGTTGGTCCTGATGTGAATTATAATAGCATGAGGGAACTGGGAAACACCTACTGAGTTTGGATAAAAATAGTGAACACAGTTAGGAAAACAGAACTCTTGGAAGAAGACTCTCTAGTCAATTCAAGCTGGATCTCTCTCTCTCTCTCTCTCTCTCTCTCTCTCTCTCTCTGTGTGTGTGTGTGTGTGTGTGTGTGTGTGTGTGTGTGAGAATGTGAGTGCGTGTGTATGTCTTACTTCTAATAAGAGCAATTATTCTCAAAAGAAAAATTGTATTCGTTATTTTTAAAAAGATAATTTTGGCATCTGCAGGTCTTAAGCTTCTTAGTACTTAGAGAATAATTTTAATATTTATGGTAAAGGACTCTATTTTTTTGACTTATAGTCTTTAAACGGTGTGTGTGCAAACTGTGAAAAGATTTAGCCATTCAGAAGTATGGCTTTATGGCGTATGGCATATGGGACTGTAGCAGTTTACAAAAATGCTGACGTTTAAATTTGAGGGGTGGGGGTTCGTCAAGTCTTCTTTGGTGATCAACAACATTGAGCATCTCAGATGAAAGATCGCTTCAGTATGTGTGTCTCAGAAGTCTGATGATGGTGGAAACACAGAAACCGATTGTAGAGAGGCTCCTTGCAAATTTAAGCTGGAAAGTTCTGGAGCACAAGGCTTCCCTTTCAGCCTCCTAGAGTTCCCTCTGGAACCTTTTCCCATGTGTGTCTGTTGCACCTTCTTTCTCTACTGTGCTGACCTCTTCATTAAACAGATGGTTGCCTCCTTCTCCCTTCGTCTTCTCTGTGCTCTACTCTCTTACGCTTCTAGAACGCCTTGCGTACGTCCACTGTACCTGCACTGCTAGCTGGTCCCATCTCTGGGTCTTCTGGTTCTAAATCCCTAAATCACTGGGCTCCATTTAGCCTTCTGAGGCAGATCATATGTCATGATAGGGTATATTCCTATGCACCGTAAGTGCATCTAAGACTTAAGCACTGTGTGAAAATGGGGCACAAGTAGAAATAATTAGGAAAATAAACCAATATATTAGCCACAGTTATCTCCGGCTAGCGATATTATGAACATTTCTCTTCTTCCATTGTGGCGGTTTGAAAAGGAATGCCTCCCTCCACAGGCTCATAGGCTTAGTGCTTGGTCACCAGGGAATGGCACTATTAAGAGGTGTGACCTTGTTGGAGGAAGTGTGTCACTATGGATGGAGCCTTTAGGTTTCAAATGCTTAAGCCAGGCCTAGTTTCTTTCTTTCTTCTTGGTGCCCGATTATTCTAAAGTAGAACCCTCAGCTATCTCTCTACTACCATATCTGCCTGCGTGCCACCGTGCTTCTCAGCATGACAGTAAAGGGTTAAACCTCTGAACTATTATAAGAGCTGCTGTGGTCATGGTATGGTGTCTCTTCGCAGCAGCAGAACATTGACCGAGACATTCTTTATGATGCCCGCACTCCCAGTGGACACACTTTTCAATTGGTTTTTGTTTGGCTTTTTGTTTGGTGTGCGTAGCTGTTTATGTAGGCCATGTGCATGTCTATGGCAGTGCCCACAAGGTGAGGTGTTGGACCATCTCAGAACTGAAGTCATAAGAAGTTGTTAATTACCCTACGTGGTTTCTGGGCATCAAGCTCAGGTCCTTTACAAGAGCAGTATATGCTCTTAACCACTGAGGTATTTCTTCGGCCCCCATATAGACACAGTTTATAACACAGTGTACTTGAAAAATGTTTGCTTATTTGGTTTAAAAGGATAACAGTGTTTGGGCTGAGGGTGTAGCTCAGTGCTTGCCCAGTGTGCACAAAACCTAAAAGGGAAAGTATGACAGCGTTTCAAGCAAACGACCTTATAGTTCAGTACTACCTTGATTTATGACGTTCAATGCTGGCTCAAACTCACAGATAAGGCAGCAGTTACAATGCTCCCCGTGGCTCCTCTTCCAGAATGAGGGCGGCCTTCAGGAATAGTGCCTCGCCTGAACCACATAAATAAAGGCCTCCACCTGCAAGTCAGAGCCTGTTGATTGCAGAGCTGAGAAGGTTCAGTCTAACTGCAAATTGCTGGAAAGCCTTCAAACTTGGGATCTTGTTAAAATCACACCCCGTTGACTTGAAACAGACTCCAATCTCCCCAGGTTTCATTAACCCATCATTTTGCTATGGATTACATTTTGAGAAGGGCTTTCACTTACACACCCAAAGTTGCCAGCTCTCCTTCCTTTCCTATACAGGCTGTACAGATGCCAAGGAATGAGGGGATCTCCAGACATGGAGTCTGATCTCATTCAATCTAGCTCTTTCTCTCTACCTTGGCAACTTTTGCTTCTTTCCCTCTGGTGTGTCCCCCTTGAGGGATAATCATGATCTTAAGAAGAGAAGGAAAGCCTCAGGTTAAGGTCAAGTAGAGACTGGAAGGAACATAAAATCAGATCTGCCCTGTGGAAGATAAGGGGAAACAACTTCAAAGACTCTGAAGATTTCATTCAAAGGGCATCAAGCTGAAATGAAATGCCCTCCCGGGCAGGGAAAGGACCCTGTGTAGTTTGAATCCAGTCTTGCTTAACCTAGAGGAAATGACAATGTGGGGTAGGGGTGTGTGCTTAGTCAGTTAGAGATCAAAACACATACAGATCCGAAGAACCTGTGTTGTGTGCACAGGGCCTCTCGGAAACTATAAACAGGAATCAGATAGAAATTCTCCAGCTTGGTCTTTAAACTTATTTAGTATTTATGTCACCGTTGAAGATTATGCACTAATATGGCGTGCCATTAAATCTCTCCAAATGCCTCTAGTCCTTAGAACTTAAAACATCACCCCCAAACAGACAAAAATTCTAAGTATAAACACAGAGATGTGCTAAACTCAGATGCAAGCAAAATTTCCATAAAAATAAGCAATGGTTATTGGGAGAAAGATCGCTTAGAGGTGCTAATTTCAAGCTTAGCATGCGTTCAGTATGGGTGAGCCGACAAATAAAGGAAAACGCCTCTTGGATTTTAGTATTCCGTGCTGCTCCAGTGGCATGATGATGAGAGTGTAGCCAGGTAGGGAAGAGGGCCCGATGATCACTGGAGGCCGTGTGAGAAAGAACATGAAAGAATGTTTTTCAAATTTTTAAGAGACTCAGAGTTTGAAGGCCTTCATATACAACAAAGGGTTAGATTTACAGAAAGCAGAAGGTGGGGGTGGGGGCTTCCTAAAGACAGAACTATATCTATCCTCACTGGCCGAGTCCCATGTGAGTTGCTGTGCTGCCCAGGTTAAAGAACATGCTGAATGATGGGAAAGTTTCTCTTACAACTAATGATCCAAGCCACAGTATTCAAACCTTAAATGGCCTTTGCTGTTTTATACCAACTTTTGTGACGACACCGCCTTCGTCATTTCAAGACAGATATGGAGAAAATTGAGATTTTAAAATGACTTGATATAGTTTGTTTCTGTCTGGTTTTGGAACTCACTACATAGCCTAACTTGGCCTTCAACTTGCAATCCTGCCTCGGCCTGACAAATGCTAGGACTATCGGTGAGAACCACCCGGGCCAACTCTCCTGCATTGCTCACCTACACGGTGGAGATGCCATGAGACCGTCCCTATTTGCAAGAAGCATGTATGGAGAATCTGCTACATGCTAGGCAGGCCCTGTCACAAGACCGAGGCCACAAACATGAAAGCTATGATTCCAAGGGACTGAGTTATATATGCATTCTTAAGACTAACATGAACTTAAACCTTCATTTAATAGTCCCCATTTTCTCAAGATGCTTTGATATCATTCGATGAAAGCCAAGAGCAGGTTGATGAACCGTCTCTAATGTTTTGGTAACTTTCACATGGTACCCTTTTATGTTGTCAGCTAAGAACAAAATGGCTTATTACATTCTTTTTTAAGGGTAGTAGAAACAATTAAGTGTGTGTGTGTGTGTGTGTGTGTGTGTGTGTGTGTGTGTGTGTGTGTGTGTAGTATCTTCCTGTATGCTTCATACACCTAGAGGTTTTATTCTGTACTTATACCTGAGATCTCTCTTTGTCTCATTAGCTGATGAAATTTAAGTTCTGAAGAAATCTCAGGTAATTACGGGCCCCTTTGATCTAGCGCATTCCACAGGCCTGCATTTAGCACAGTAATATTAAAAGAGAGTGAGAGATTACTTTGAACGTGCTTCCCTGGCACCCAACTGGCTCTTTGGGCTTCTTCTTTGAGATGAAGCAACTGACAAGTTAGGCCCCAGTGCTGACGACTCTTTGCTGTCCAGGAATTTAGATGCTTTCTTGTCACTTTTTCTTTAACAAGTTCCATCAGGTCGTTTTTTAAAGCATGCTAAAGAGCAGCCGCTAATGTTGCGTGCACTTTGCTAAAAGTGCTACAAGGCCATGTGCATACGAAGGTCCCTGGGGTGGAGCCTGGAGTGGAGTAGCACTTTAGGAGCAGAAATGTCAATTAATCTCCCCCACCCCACCCCCAGCCCCTGCTCCATGGAGCACAACCAGGTTCCTTAGCAAGCCAGCCACGTCTTCCCTGTTGCTTTTGCTTATGGTGGACCGTCTAATGAGTCTGCATTCTGAGAACTCCACTGAGAGAGCCGTGCTCTTAAGGAAGACTCACATGCCTTTTGGGAATATTCACCGCCATGACCTGTAGGATAGCCCAGGAGTGTGAGTCATATTACATCAGAACATATCTTAACGATATTAGAACTAATTGCTATTTGAGGAGTTTTGATTCTTATTACATTTATTTATGTGTTTATTTATTTGTGTGTACTCACATGCCTATATGAAGGTCAGGGGATAATTTCTGGGAGTCCATCTCTCCCAGGATCAAATTCGGGTCCTCGGGCTTGGTGGCAAGTGCCTTTACCCATTGAGTCATCTTGGTGATCCCAACAAAAGTCAAACAAATGGGGGTGGATGGAAACCAATACGACAAAAAAAAAAAAAAAAAAAAAGAGTGCCAAAAAACAAAGCAAAATGAAACAAAAAGTTCACAAAAATAACAACAACAACCCCACCACTTAGTTCATTTTGTGTTGACCAACTGCTCTTGGCTGTGGAGACTGCCCTGGAGTACAGGTGTCTTACCCAGTGACGTGTCATTGGAGAAAAGTGATTTCTCCATTGGTCAGCAGCTATGGAATGCACATAGTTTCTTGGTTAGGAGTGGGATCCCCCTAACCACACCCACTTCTCCCTCTCAGCAATGGGACAATATTTATGTCATCAAGCATGGAGAAGTCAAACTGATGTCTAACCAGAAGTAGGGGAGATCCTATTGATTAGCATTCGTGATACTGGAAGGTTCTCTGCATGCTACCAGAGAAGAAAGTTAATCAATATCGCCCTGCTACAAACACTGTGACCTACAGCATCGACCTGCCTGCAAGGTCTATCGGTGCAATAGTGGTCTAACTGTTATAGGAGTAACCAATCACTAGGGTTTTCTTCTTTTGTTTTGAGGTATACGCTATGGGATGGAACCCATGCCTGATACTACTAGCATGGCCAAGACCCTGAGACTAGATGGGTCATGGGCCTAGGTAAAAACCTGATATTATTATTATTCTGCTAAAGGAACATAGCAAGAAAATGATTCCTACCAGACATATTGCCATACCGGTAGATCAATGCATCACTCAACACACATGAAATTAACACGGATAACCACGACTGGACCATTTGAAGAGCGTGAGACTTTGAAGTGGGTGCGTCTTCACTAAGCCCCTCCCATCAGGACTCAGGAATTTATGTGGAAGAAAAAGATGATAAGAACCAGACGCGATGGACAACTCCACAGAAACAACATCTTCCAAACACAGCAGGACTGATACACACATGAACTCACAAGGACTGTGGCAGCATGTATAAGACCTGCACAGGTTCAAGCCAGACAGGGCTCCAACTATTTTTAAGAGAAGTATCAGACCTGAAACAGAAACCAGTCTGGGTTATACCGTACTCTATCACCAACCATACAGCTATAGGAAATCAAATGGAGGCGAGGTGTAATTTCAACAGTAAATCACAGTGATCTCAGGTCTTACATTCTCATAAAATAGAGGAGAGGCCCTTGTCACAGTTGCCTTTATATATTAGTGGGAACAAAATATCCTGTCATTTGCAGTTTCAAGGATTCTGAAGAAAGATCATGAATTGTGTCTTTGTAGTTTGGGGGATTCTTAGGTAGGGTTAGCTGGAATATTCATGCCAAATGGTTTTATACAAGCTCTTTCTAGATACTTCTCTTGCCCGGTGATGCTGAGAACACCTTCAGTCTTCCCAACTGCCCATCAGGCCTGTCACAGGACTGTGACTTGACCCATAGCGTCAAGGACTCAGAGATTTGCTATTGCATCAGTGATCTTGTCAGAAATTGGCCTGGTGCCAAGCATGATAGAGGAAACCCTTTGTCTCAGCACTCGGGAGGCAGAGGCAGGAGGATCTCTGTTAGTTCAAGGTCAGACTGCCCCACACAGTGAGCTCCAGGTCAACTAGGCTACATACTGAGACCCTATCTCAGAAGTAGATAGAGAAAAGCAGAGGGGAGGGAGAAGGCAAGGGGGAAGGGAGGAAATCAGGAGTAATGGCAAACTTAAAAGGATCTAAGGTAGGATAAGTAGGTCCTTGGGAATAAGTCCCCAAGCCTGACTCTTCTTTTGGAGTGAAAGGAAATGTGCCCAGAAGGGATGCCACTCAAACTGCCCCAGTCCAGAGCCATTGCTCAATCATACAGTTCACTGCCAACCAAGTCTCTTTGTCACACATTTCTGAGAGTCAACCAAGAGAACTATAACCCCCCCAGACCCAGCTCATAAATGTACCAGATTGTGACTGTTAAGGTCAGGGTTGGAGTGAGAAACAGTGGTGCTATGCACATCAGCATGGAGAGCATCTCAGACCCCTACAATAGCAGTAGAGGAGCCCAGATGAAGGTTCTTAACTTCCTCTATGGATCAACCATCACTGCCCTTTTATATTTTTCTTAAGTTGTATTCCTAACAATAGGACACCAGTTACATCAAAACTTTCCCCTCATTAATACTTTTTAGATATCCTTCATGTAGCCTCATCAAAATAAAACATGCATGTTCGAGGAAATAAAACCATTCGGTAGGCATCAAAATAAATGTGTTTTTCTCCAAACCATTGAGTTCTAGGGGAGGAATGTGTACTTGTTTGAGCAGCTCTGACTGTTCTTGTATCTGTTTGGCATGGATCCCTGTAAACACCTACAAATGAAGTGCACATTCTCATTAAAGTAATGATACGGTTAAGGGCTTCCAATCATCAGAAGATAGCCTGGAGCCAGCTCACCAAGGCGAGCGTTACAAAGTGTTCGGAATATCAGTATTGATATTCCGAGTTCTCCCAGAGCCAATAACCTTCAGCAACAGGCAGCTGCTTAGCTTATCTAATGATTAATCTAAGGAGAACATTGATAATGGGCCAACCAATAGATGACAGACATTAACTATGGTGTTACCTCTGAACTCAGACCAAACATGGCTACTGGCCAGTGAGAGACAAATGCGTGCTGCACCAGAGCTGTTCCCATCAGGCGGGTTCATAATGTTTCCTTGTGGTTCTGGCCAAGCAGAGCCTAGTGCCAGAGGTACCTTGGCTGCGGGCCCACCTTGCTAAGCATGTCAATCCCGCTTGTTTGGCCCATCTCCTAGGTCCCCCTGTTCACCCAGGCTCTGTAGCACCATTTTCTATTTCTTGAGACAACTTGAACACTCTTATTGTGGATAAAGAGCACCAAACACCGCAAAACCCAAGCGAGATGATGGCACAACACCCCTCACCTCGAATCTGTCTTTTAATTTTTTTCAATGGCTACATCTAGCCCAGATTGGAATGGGGTTTCTGCCAACACGTGACACACAGGTCCGCTCCAGCTAAATTTTTCTGCTAGGCAGTGAGATACTCTGGGGCCCAGCTCGGACTTACCAGATCCTTTCTCCCAGACAAAAATCTGTCACTGCTTAAGCCTTTGCCTCACTGGGAGAAAGAGTGCTTGTCGTGACACAAAGGTAAAGTGGGCTTTCGGAGGACGGCGACCACCTAGGCATTTCAGACGCTTACGGAGGGCAGTCTGTGGAATCGCCTGCCACACTTCAGTTTGAGGCGACCTTGAGAAAATGGGTTCTGTTATATCGTAAGCCAAGAAGGCGTCCCACCCCACAGAATGGGCAGCTCTTTCTTACTCTTCGAATTGGATGTGTCCAAGTGGTACAGAGCTACAGGTCCTTCCTCTCAGTAAGAGCTATTACGTCATTCTAGCACATTAGCAACAGAACCAGTTAAGTCTAGTTTTCTTCTATCAACCGTCTCAAAAATAACTTCTTCCGAGGACCTGTGCTACAGCTCTGTGACTGTGTAGCCCTGACTGCCATTGCTAAACCTATAGTGTTGTTGCTAAATCAACAAACAAAATGGCTTGCTCTCTCTCACAAGACCTTCCACTTCACCTTGGGAGGGGAAACCTCTGAGAAAGGACATCCTGATCACAAGAGAGTGAACATCACCTCATTCATCGGACCAACTATACAAGGCTGTATTCAGATAGACCTGGTGATTACCTACGGAGACCAGAGTGTCCAAGGAGGACCTGTGTTTACTGCAGTTCAATACTGGAAAGTCCGTTTTAGTTGAATAACTAGGGGCTAAGTTCTTGAGTCGGCACGGCTTAACACAGTGGTCTGTGTAGTCCAATGTGTTGGTGCTATCTGAAGAGCTGATCGTAGGGCCAGCACCCAGGGGTATCAGAAAAGAGATTCTTGTCTGCTGGTGGCGGAGGTACACACTTTTAAACCCAGAAGTTGGGAGGCAGAGCCAAGCCTGGGCTACAAAACTAGTTCCAGGACAGCTAAGGCTACACCAAAAAAGCCTGTCTGGGTGTGGAAGAAGATAGGCAGACAAATGGACAGATGGGTGGGTGAGTGGACAGATAGATGGATGAATGGATGGATGGATGGAGAACAAAAGGGGGTATTGTGATTTGTGTGTATGTGGTTTGTGTGTGTGTGTGTGTGTGTATGTGTGTCTGTGTGTTTGGGGTAAAACCCTGTAACCTACCTTCACAGCACGTGGCCAGGTTGTTTTGATGCCAACTCCATAAAACTTAATCTTAAAAACCAAGGAGAGAACATGAGCAAACAGAATTCAAATCTCACCTTAACCCATCTCATTTGGCAAGTTATTGCACGTGCACTCAGAGTCTGTTTCCTCCTCTGTTAAATGAGGACACAATTACTCATGCTACTCTCACACACTATTGCATAGAAGAAATTCCATGAAGAAAGGATACAGAGATAGCGTATGCACTCTGTATTCAATATGGTAGTTTGCATTAAAGGATCTTGGTGGATTTCATCAAGAATGTAAAAATGAGACTTGGAGGCAGCCCTCGGCCCACCATTAATGCCCGAACGAACGTCTAATTCACCGCTCAGGCTGGGAAACCTTTAAGTAAACACAGATATTGTTGATAACTGTGCTGAAATGGCCCATACAACCCCAAAGTTATAAGCTCACCTTAACTATTGGGGAGTAAAACAATAATAAACCCCACAAGCTTGTGCTGCATACATACTCTGCATGATTCTAAGGCTGAGGAAATATTTGCAGCTGACTTTGTAAAAACTGTAAAGTCACTGTGGGTGAGCTTGTCACAACTGCCTTAACTGTGCTTTACTGGGTTCACAATGCCTAGTGCCATGGGTGGAACGTTTAAGTCCCTCAGAGATAATTTTAATCCTGCTTTAATCCAAGTACTCCCAGATTTTTAAAAATTAAAAATTATTTAAAAAGAAAAAATTCCCATTTTTCCGTTGTGTCTGAAAGTCCCCAAAAGCACCGGCACGATGGAGATCATAGCACAGTCCTGTCAAGATTCTTCATTTTTTCTCTCCACGAATCCGTGAGTTCAGGTCCACTGAGGCCTTCACTTCCCCAAGGATGCTCTTGACGCTGAGCATGGCTGTTCTTTGCTCTTCCCAGGTCTTCGTCCTTGCTGTCACCAAATACTTAAGTAGCCATAATAAGAGACCGAAACAAGAGATTTGTAGCTTTTTCGTTTTATTGAAACTCGAACAGTTGAAAACACAGAAAAGGAAATATCAAGAAACGGCCAATTAGAATATTTATTGCGAAGGTTTGTTTTAGCAAAAGACTAAAATAAACCAAAAACAAACACGCAAAACCCTTTGTGCTGTTGGATAGGCCTTTCTAAATGGGCAGTGTTGCTGTTCCCAAAATGTAGTCCTTACACCCTTCAGGTTGCTGACAGGCCAAACTCTTCACCTAGAAACAAGAAGGCTTCCCTTTTTTGCTGTGCTGGCATTTGCGCAGATAGCGCTAAGGGAGTGGCGGGCGGGACTATTAAATCAATCTCTCTCTCTCTCTCTCTCTCTCTCTCTCTCTCTCTCTCTCTCTCTCTCTCTCTCTCTCTCTCTCTCTCTCTCTCTCTCGGCAGAAATCAAGGCAGTAGGCAGTAACCTATTCTTGGCCACCAGGCAGTCTTGTTTACTTTAAAAGGCCAGTTTTACTTCACACTGTCTTTGATGAAGCAGAGCACCTGACCAATTTCACTCAGTCCTGACCCTAAGTTTCTGCCTCTCCTCCATGGAGAGCCAGTGTGAAGTATCTCTGATGCGCATGCGCTGGGGCTGTCTCCAGCGAGCGTGGAGCCTGTTGTTTTGGTCGCAAGTGGGACCGTTACAGACTGACGTTCTTCACTAAGAAGAAATCACTGACAGGCACGCTGTATTTCTCCGCAATCGGTTATTTGTCAGGTATAAAAAACGGTGACGTGAATCGCAACGCTTCAAGGAAAACAATACAACGGCCAACGTTTATTGACAGTGGTAAAATTCGAGCGTTCAGGAGAAAACTGGCACTCTGGAACTCTTATCTTTATAAGGTTTTAAAGCCCCGAGCACTTTATAAGACTCTGATAATGTTGGGGAACACCGGTGGCCATATGTGGGTGTAATTTTATGTTACAACACAACGAAATGTATCCACATCGAGGAAGTGTACCTAACAGAGAACGAACGTATTTTCAGAATGATTAACAAAAATCAGGCATGGATAAATGATTCCTTCAAAACTTAGGATTTAAACATTAGAAGATTTTAATGAGATAAAGTAGAAATGTATTGATGTGCTTTCAGAGTTTATATTGTAACTAAACTTTAAAAATTACTACTACGTTGAATTTTTGTTTGATCAGAGGAACAGTAATCACAGTGATACCGGAAGATACTATTTGTTGTTTTGGAGTTTTTCCTTTGTTTGTGTCTTGGTTAGGTTTTATTGCTATGAAGACACACCACGACCAAGGCAGCTCTTATAAAACATTTAATTGGGTCAGAGGTTCAGTCCATCATCATCATGGTGGGAGCATGGCAGCATGCAGACAGACGTGGTGCTGGAGGAGCTGAGAGTTCTCTACATCTTGATCTTAAGGCAGCCAGGAGGAGACTGTCTTCCTCACTGGGCGGAGCCTGAACACGGAAGACCTCAAAGCCTGACCCCCCTCCAGTGACACACTTCCTCCAACAAGGCCACACCTCCTAATAGTTCCACTCCCCGTGGGCCAAGCATTCACACACATGAGTCTATGGGGACCAAACCTATTCAAACCACCATAGTTTGTTTTTAATGTTTTTTCCAAACAGGGTTTCTCTGTGTAGTCCTGGCTGACCTGGAACTCACTCTGTAGAGCAGGCTGGCCTAGAACTCAGAGATCCTCTGTCTCCTCTGCCTCCTGAGTGCTGGGGTTAAAGTCGTGCACTACCGCACCCCGATGTTTTATTACAACACCACGCTTCTCTTTACCAAAGACGGATATGTATCAGACCACGTATAATTTAACTAAAGCAACATTTTATGACAAATTGAACGCAGAAGCAAATATGAGATTCCTAGTTTTTTTAATTAGGCCAAAAATCAAAGAGATTTATAAATTTTATAAAGTAATATGATTTTTCTTTACTAGATCTTTTTATCTTTGAAAACGTGAATAATTTTAATTTTCATAACATATTTTGTTCACCTAAAATAGAAGTATAATTTACTTAATATACTTTTAAATTCTTACCAAGATTAGTTTCTAATATATAGGCGTTTATGTCGATATCAACAAGAACTCTCTAAGGTCTTTCTTAATTTTAAAACCATTTATTGTGTGTATGAATCTATGTGCACTTGTATGTGTATTATGGGATACGGATGTGACAATGTGGGTGCTTATGTGCTATGGCATGCATATGAAGATCAAAGGATCTTCCTTCAAATGTCCTGGATATTAAACCTAGGCCATTAGGCTTAAGTGATAAAACTTTATACACGTGGTATCCTTTCATTTATATAAAAAAGTTAAGATATCTATATATCTATATATCTATTGATAGAATACACATATATAACCATTATTAACATATACATTATTGTGTTTTATAAAAAGATAAAGGGAGAAGGAATATGTTTGGTGGATGTGTAGTTAGATGTGGGGGAAGAGGGAGCCTCTGCTGACCCATGCTAAGGCATCCCTCCCCCACTGAGGGACCAGCCACATGATGGTGTAGTATAGAATAGAGTTTATTCGGGGCATGGGGAGGGGAGTTGAGGGAGTAGAGACAGAGAAGGACAAGGAGAGAGTAGAAGAATAGAGGCCAGTCATGAGAAAGTGGGGGGGGGGGAGAGAGAGGGAGAAGGAGAAGGAACATAGCCGGAGTAAGAAGGCAAGAGAGAGAGGAGGCGGCAAGCAGCCCCTTTTATAGTGAGCCAGGCATACCTGGCTGTTGCCAGGCAACTGTGGGGCGGAGCCTAGACAAAATGCCCAACATGCATTGCATATGAATTTAGAGGTACGTTATGAATAAGGATGTTTACATCTAAGAAAGTATTTGCGTAGATTAGAGAATAACTTTCAATACTCTATCTTTATGTATTTTACTTGTTTTTCTTATTACGAAAACTATGTGATGACTTAGTTTCCGTTAGTTTCTTTTCAGACAGGATTTCACTGTTCAGCTCCAGCTGCCCTGGTCCTCACTACATAAACCAGGCTCAAACTCCCAGACAGCAGCCTGCCTCTGCATCCTGAGTGTTAGGATTAAGGACGTGCACCATAATGCTCAGTTTGAAATGATGTCATCATTTTAAAAAGCAAAAGATCATACAAATAAGTGATAAACTACCCAATATTAGGTGAAAATTCTCAATAGGACAGCACCAGGCAACAGACCCTCAGAATAGTAACCCCCGAGCTTCCCAGAGCCTGCTCCTTATCTATTAAAAGGACAGTCTCTCTTGAATTCAGTCTCAGATTCTTAACTCCAGGCTCAACAAAAAAGTACTCTTTGTCCTGCTTCCTATCCTTTTCCAAACACTTATCTTTTCGAAAGTATGAACCGATCTTACTGGCAGTGATTATTTTTGTTAAAGTGGAAGGACAAAAACCTCATAGGCAAGAACTGCCATCACCCCTCCCTCCTCCCTGGCTTTAGTTTTTGGAAGAAAAGATAAACAGAACGGGAGGGACAGAAACGCTAAGGATTCTGCACTGCGTGCCAGAAAGAACAGGGAAAGATTCAAATGAGAGGAGACAAGACAGGGTGGGGGCGGTGAAGGGGAAATGGGGAGAATGTGGGAAAGAGGGTGGGGGCGTGAGGAACTGGTACAGGCTCCAAGAGCCAGATGCTGAGGGTGAGTGGAAAGCGAAAGAAGAGTAGAGATTGGAACAAGAGAAAACAGGCTATAACCAAAAAGCCAGACTGGGGAGAAACTGTGTCCTCCAGAAGTCACTGAGAGATTGCTGAATTTGGCCCCAAGGGAGATGGGAAGGAAAATCTGACAACAGAAATTCTTTAAAGCCGAGAAATGGAGTGGGACGTGTCACTTTGACGAGCTATCGAGCGTATTTTGACCGTGGTGAGACTTTTTGCAGGGTTAAACCTTTTTCTGAGTAGCTCGCTGGTGTCGATGACAGTTGTCCTTAACTTCCTGTCCCCCATCTTCCAACCCGAAATCAGAGAGCGTAGACCGTTCATGGGGGGTGGGAGGGGGATGTAGGGAGGGGGAGGGAGAGGCAGAAATGAAGAAGCTTCTATGATCCCTTATCTGGTGAGGAGGAGAACCCGGGCGCTGAAAGAGCGGCTTTATCTCAGGGCCATGCAGCTGGAGACAGCACGTCTGTCTCTCCAGCGAGCGTCAGTCCAGGCACTTCTGACCCAGACAGTCCTTGAGAAGCGGCACCCCACCCACCGGCCTGTGGCCAAGTAGCTGTAGGAGGCAGGGAGTTCGCAGAACAACCTCCAGACTCACTGGGGAAACGGAAAATCTGAGAGCAGAACAAATCACGACTGGCGTTAGCAAAAGCGAAACTCACAGGAGACAAACTGGAACAGGAAATTTGCGAAAGGAGGGTAGGGAGCCCGAATGCTGAGACCTGCGGCCCAGAGTACACCCAGCTGGGTTCTGACTTCAGGATCCTCTTAAAGTTCATTTTGAGGGAGTGCAATTTACCCCGTGATGACAGAAAGTCTGAGGATTCCGTGTTAGCAGTTTGTAAATGCCATTGGAGTCTCCTAAGTGGAGACCCACCCCAACTTCTGTTTCAGCTTGAATTCTGGTAATCGGATGCTGCCTGACCACAGATCTGCTGGTGCCACACAAAGAGGCGATTGCTTGTCACATGAGAGCTGGTTTTCCAGGGGTAATTTCCTGTCTCGCTAATGTAAGACACGGATTAGCCTACAGTTGATATAGTGACCAACATCCCTAGAAAACAAAGATGGGACAATTTAGTCACAATCTTGCCCCAGGCTGCTGTTACCTTTCTGTCTCTATGTCGTCAGCCTCTAGAGGAATTATTAATGGATTGGCCCTGATGCTGTCTTGCTACTTACCAAAGATAAAGCTGTCCTCAGGCGGTGAGGAAAAAAAAGAGAAAAAGAAAAAGAAAAAGAATAAAAAGGTTACCCTAAAACTTCTTGTGCAAATCATTTAATAAGGTCAACAACTTGTCTTTCTAAGTGCTAGCATATCTTGAGTGTTTCATGCAATTTTTTTTTTTTACTAAATAACACAATACATTCTTTGGTTTTTTTTTAAAGAATACTTGGGTTATGGTTTTGTCTTTTGCTTCTCAGCGTCAGCTCTTGTTCAAACTGAGATTGTCCTTGGCACATCTGTAGTGAGAGTCTGGGTCCCACTGAAGGATGTGAACTTTCGTGTGTGTGTGTGTGTGTGTGTGTGTGTGTGTGTGTGTGTGTGTGCACTTCCTTGTTCTCCTAGGTGTGTGAAGGTTTTTCTCTTGAGTCTTGCTTTGCGCCTTTCTGTCCTTTTCCTTGTCATGTTCTCAGCAGCAGGTGTCCCACCCTTTATGATCCCCCTCTGATAACCTCTAATTTACTACGGATTGGTTGCTGTGCATACAAAGTCATGGGCAAGGCAACAGGAACAGATCCTGAGTCAGTGTAAGAGAAAGATGAACTTAGGACGTCATGGCTGTCAGTCTGGACACTTGGACTCCAGCCTTCATGGCAGACACTCTGGGTTTCAGTGTGTTAACTTTGCAGGGTCATGGGACGCTGAGAGCTGATTTTGTTTTATTTATGTTCTTATCTATGACCTTGTTCACTAAGATGCCTTGGTGCGTTCAGGAACCGCGAGAGACTTTCAGCATAAATGGAGGAGACCCTGGGCATTTGCTGTGACTTCATCAACACAAATGGTAGCAAAGATGGTCACAGAAAGGGAGGGGAGTTTCTTTCTGTGTTACTTCCAAAAAAATCCTATTTTATGTTGGTCTTAGATAAAGTTTTACTGCTGTGAGCAGACACCAGGACCAAGGCATCTCTTATAAGAACAACATGTAATTGGGGCTGGCTTACAGGTTCAGAGGTTCAGTCCATTATCATCAAGGTAGGAGCTTGGCAGCACCCAGGCAGACATGGTGCAGGAGGAGCTGAGAGTTCTACATCTTCATCTGAAGGCTGCCTGCAGAAGACTGGCTTCCAGGCATCAGGAGGAGGGTCTTAAATCCCACGCCCATAGTAGCATACCCACTCCAAAAATCCAAACCTACTCCAACAAGGCCACACCTCCAAATAGTGCCACTCCCCAGGCCAAGCATATACAAAGTACAACAATGTTTATTCTGTCTACCCCTGTAGCTGGCCTTGAACTTAGGAACTTCCCACCTCTACCTCTGAAGTGCTGGGATCAAAGGCACGAGATACTCTAGCCCACCTATTTTACAGAACTTTTTAAAATAAAGAGAAAAAAAAAACACCAAGGACTGCTACTATTAATATTTTGATGTTTAAAAACTTTCTGTTTTGTCATGCTAGTTAAGAAGCACTAGCATTTAATTTTATAGAGAATCCTGTAACCTCTGTACTTAATGTGCTATAAATATGTCTAGCCTCTTCCTCCAGTCGCTATTTATACTTCAGTCATTGTATAACACAGTGAATGAACAAAATGGACACTAAGGTACACATTTGTGGGTCACTATACGCATCAGTATATTTCAATTTTTAACTTATTTTTCTGAATTTATGTGCTTCAGACAGGTAGTTCTCTTATTAGATTGTTTAAAAAAACATTTTTCTTAACATTTTGTCAGTTCTAACCACACTAGTCAAGACAAATTTATTTTTCTAGCAAAACATATTTCACCAAGATATGAACTGGAAAATAGATTTCATCTGGATGGAAATTGTCTTGACAGTAAACTCAATGAAAATACTAATCAAAGACAGCTGACAGTGTTTTGCTCTTTCAGATGTCGAAAGCTTTTTTTTTTAAATCTCGCTCTACTTGTGTAAAAGGAAATCTTCCTTTCTCTATCAAAATAGTGATTTTTTTTAAAAAGGCTACTCTTTTTCTCAATTACCCGTATCCCCCAATTTAAATGAAATGAATAGACTCCTTAGTCTCCCTTTGAGAAAATGGTGACTCCATTGGACCAGGTGTATTGTTTTGTAATCTTTCCTGACAGACAAAGGTGTTACCTTTCAGTGCCCAAAGGAATTGAGAAATTTACTGCATATAGAATGTCCAAGAAGAGGGAAATCCATTCCGCGAGAATCTTCACAAATATATCGAGAAAAATAATAATCTTTTACCTCCCTCTTCTTCTGAACTCCATGAGATCCACAGCAAGGAATTTAAAGTCAGATCGTATCGCTTACCAAATTTATTAGAATTTAGTAGCGTAATTATTCACTATAAACTTCTGTCAAGAGGGAAAGCAAAGTTAGATTTGGAAACCCAGTTGCAGTTTAAAATTCCTGAGCGTTTGCCGCTTTTGCAGATTCAAGGCATCCTTGAGAAAAACCCTAAACGCAGTAGGTTAAGCTACGTAGTAGGTTATGCCGGTGGGACATGTTGGACAGCTTGGGTGTACCGGCACCAGGCTTTTTGATTGCTTTCTCTAGACGTCGATTCCTTCACTGAAGATATGAAGTGGTTAAAGGTTGTAAGAAAGCATCTCTGAGAATCATATAGGCCGCTACCCCTGGCTGAACTCTGAAAGACAGCATATAATGCTCGACTGGAGAGCTAAGGACCACAAGAAGCCATCATTCATGACACGGGCTCTCTTAACACCCAGAGGTTACGGAGGGCGAGTTCCTTCTCACTTTCGTGGTCACGATAGCTGGTTTTGTTTCCTCCTTTGTAGGAACCCCCTTTCTCTGACGTACAGGAAGGATGCTTGAAATAGAAGCAAAAGCAGAAACTCCAGGCCACATAGGAAACGCTAAGTGAATCTGCATGCCTACCAGGAGCTCCGGCTCTTTACGGTTCTGAGTCACGTGGGAGGAAAGGTATTTAGCAATGAGCCCTTCCTCGCAGGAGACCTTCCTTAAATGAATGGTCTGTCTGTGTCAGACATTCGGGTCCAGATTTGAAAGCAGAACTTCCTTGGGAGTTTTCCTTACAGACGGCTGTCCCTGACTATCAGAAGGTCAACTGGAAATTTTGTCATAAATTACCATCAATTTCCTAACTCGGTAAACTAGACAGGGGGCCATCACATGGAAAAGTTCTCGGACTAGGCTTGTAGTCGAGACAGCTTATTAAGGAAATAAATCCACCAAAGGTTTATTTTGGGGTGGCTACTTCAAGCTCACCCAGGGTACAGGCTGGGCATCCTGTAAACAAGACACTTGGCAATAGACACATTTTGGATTTTTTTTAAATATGTGCCTATGTGTAACAAAGTATCTTAGTGATGGAGCCCAAGACCAAGTACAAAATATATGATATATGATATATTGCATATGTACCTAATACCTGGAGTGTGGAGGCAACTTTATACAATATTTTTAGCACATCCGTTTTGCCTGAGACCTATCACATGTGGCTGACTATGAAATTTTCCATTTGTGATGTCACCATTTCAACACTCAAACAGCTTTGGATTTTGGATACTCACATTTTGGGCCCTTGAGGTTAAGACTGTTATGCCTACACTTATTCCGCTTCGTAAGGCAATGGACACACTGCCCCAAGGGCCACAGCCATGGCTCAGGATTCAGCAGCTCTCTGCGTGGCTGCTCCAAGGCACCAAGCTGTTGGAATAGCTGTGCAGTACGAATTCATTTTAAACCATGAACCAGGACTATGACATGCAAGCACGCATACATGCACATACACACATATGTGTAAATGCTGCCGAAAAGTCTCAAAATTACACCACGTTTGAGATGGTCTGAGATTTTTGAGTTTTGATCGTGTGGCTTTATCTGTTAACATAGTGTGACTTGGGGTGGAAATGTGATCAGGAGTAGAGTGCTTGCTTAGCATGTTCAAGGCCCTGGGTTCAATGTCCAGCACTAAAGAGAAAGGAAAGGAAAGAAGGAGGAAGAGGAGGAGGAGAACAGGGGAGGAGAGGGAGGAGGAAGGGGCATGGAAGGAAGAGAAGAAGGGGAAGATGATGATGAGGATGACCATGAAAGGGAGGAAGAGGAGGAGGAAGAGGAGGAGGAAGAGAAGGAGGAAGAGGAGGAGGAAGAGGAGGAAGAAAAGGAGGAGGAAGAGGAGGAGGAAGAGGAGGAAGAAAAGGAGGAGAGAGAAGAGGGGGAGGAGGAGGGGGAAGAGGAAGAAACCTCTCAGTTTCTTACTTCTCATCATAAATGAGAAGTTCAGAATGGGGCACGGTGGTACACACCTCTCATCCTAGCAGCCAGAGGCAAGTAGATCCTGGGTCTCAAGCCAGCATGAGCTACCTAGGAGTACTCTGTCCCGAAACAAAAACGTTAAATGTTCAAGCCGCAGATAGGCTTCTGTCTGTAGTTTGGGAAGCACTGGCCGAAGTTAATAATAATTACAAAGCGTCAGATGCCTCAGACGAGGCTAAAAGACTTCCTCCCAGTGCAGGACAATGTTTGGAGTGACAATCAAAGAAACAGTGCAGCCACTCTGGAGGCCAGTCGTCCTGCAGGAAGCTCCTGGCTTGTCCAGGGTTGGGTTGAATGTTTGGCAGATCCACTCTGGCTTCTGTCAGAGGAGGGAGTCAAGAGACAGCGTGTACGAGTTGCCAAGAAAAGGAAAAGCTTCTGAGTACAAAGTGCCACAGATTATAACACATTTGACAGAGATGTTAAACCACGAAGACGAAAAATTATCAACCTGAGGTAGTGACTCACACAGGTAATAGCGTCAAGCCTTCCAGGTTCCCTATACTCCCCTTGATGGAACCCTTGGGCTTTCCTCCATCCATGGCGAAAAGTATCAAGGATTGCGTTTCATACGTTTGATGCCGTTTCACAGATCCTAAACGTGAATGGCATCCTTGGTGATAACCTAGGTTGTGCCCACCTCTGTCACAGTGAAGAACCTGACAGCTAGGGTGAATGTGACTCACCCCAGACATCATATACAAGCAGAGACACAAAAGAAGTTAGGGGAAAGGTCAAGTTGTTAGACTGGCAATGGGAAAGAGTAGCCCAGGGAAATGGGAGTTCAGACCCCCAAGCCTTTGTCCTGGTCATTTTCTCCTCGATGTGGAATTGGTCATATAAAAATAAGACCACAAAAAGGAAGGGGAGGGTGAGAGATATTGTCTCTCTTGGCCTTTGGGTTCAATGTCTTCATTCTAGGGAGAAGCATAAATTATCATCAGAGACTGCTTTCTGTGTATATCATGTCCATCACAGTAGTTTTCCGTTCTCAAGAACCTGGGAGCATCTCTGACTAAACTTACTTTCTGTCAGAGGCTACTTACTTCCTGTCAGGTGACCGGGATTGTCCAGTGTCATCTTACTTGTTTGTTTATGGTAAGTTATGTCCCACCCACTTCCTGTAAGGATTATGGCTGGACTAGCTTTTTACCTATTTAAAGCAGTCATGTTGTCCCCATCTCCTGGGACAGTGACCTATTTACTGGACATGGATCTCCCAGCCACCTCTGACATCAGCCCTGCCTCCCTCTTCTGCTGCTTCTCTTTTCCAACTACCTGTCTCCCGTGTTATCTATCTATCTATCTATCTATCTATCTATCTATCTATCTATCTATCTATCTATCTATCCATCTATCTATCTACATCCCAAATGCTGTCCCCTCTTCCCACCCTCCCCTTTCTTTTGAGAGGGTGCCCCTCCACTGGTATGCCCCAACTCTGGTACATCAAGTCTCTGCAGGTCTGATGCCAGATAAGGCAGCCCTGTTGGGGAACAGATACCGTAGTCATATGGCTTTAGAGAGAGCCTCTCCCCCTTTTCAAAAGTTCAACATTTTCCCTTCCTGGTTACCGTTAATCGTCATTGCTTTGTGGCCCATTCATTTTTAGAACATCTATCTTCTTCCCATCTTACCTCAGCAATTTACTTGAAAGATGCTGTCTAGCTGATCTCAATGGTGTACAATCCTTCTAAGGGTACAGGTCACACCATCTATGGCACTAAGGATAACACTCAATCCAACATTACCCCCTGACACTTGTGGCTCTCTTCCCTACAAACAACTGCTAAGGATAAAGAAATATTCTACACACACACACACACACACACACACACACACACACACACACACACACACACCACTGAGATACAGGAAAGAACACATGAACAGTAAAGCTGTTACTTCATTCATGAAGGTCGGCTCATCCCCTGGAGAACTGCTGAAGGGACAGGGCATTTGGCTATAGACTCTGATCTGCTCTTTGAACACACACAGCATCTTCTTATTTAGCACAGTTTCAACCATTACGGACCATTCACAGCCTCTCTGTCACACACTAGGCACCTATCCATAACCTTCTCTGCCTAGCCCAACCCTCATGACCTTCGTTACCTACATTCTTCATGCTCTTTCTCAGATCTCTCTTATGAGGGCCTTTCTTGCCCCTGCTCTGCCCTTTTTCCCTCCACTGAGCATCCTTGGAACCCAGAGAGACCTTGGCCCACCCTCCCCATCCAGCTATGGTCTTTGGCTGCTCACCTTTCTCTGGGTCCCATCAGCTGGGAAACTAAGGTTGTAAGGAACCTTTGGCTCCTATAAAGGGACAGCTACAGTTGGAGTCAAGTCTTGCTGTCTCAAGAAAACATGCAAATGCTTCTGGGAAAAAAAGCCTTATCTTCCACCGAGGATAAACATACAGAGAATTTATTCATTGTATGTGCTAGAAGTTATTCACAGAGCCAGGTTACCCTTTAGAGGTCATCTTTGACCCTTTAGAATATCTGAGGGAAAACAATCTCATCTCTCAAAAGGTTAGAGCCTTATCAGCCCCCCGGAAAGCCTGCTAAAGTTCAGTTCTCTGGTGTTTTTAACACTGCTGTAACATCACTAGGTTAGGTCACCCACTCTTTTGTTTTGCTGGTGGTTTTAACACCGCTAGAAAGCCTGCTAAAGTTCAGTTCTCTGGTGTTTTTAACACTGCTGTAACATCACTAGGTTAGGTCACCCACTCTTTTGTTTTGCTGGTGGTTTTAACACCGCTATAATATGGACCAGGTTAAATGACTCATGCTATTTTGTTTTGATCATTTCTCTTGAATTGTGGGTTTCTTTACCCTTTCAAATATGCTCTATGTGCATCAGCTGTAATAAATTTCTTATGAGTCTTTATTATTGATGCCACCCCTCCAATGAAGGGGAGAGACCCTCTTTAAGGAAGGGGAAGGCAACTGAGATTCATCTACAAGGAGCCCTTTCCAGCTTCTCCATCTGCATCCAGGTTTCCATAATCTGAAAGGCGTTCACTTGAAGCGCACGGGAGGGCTTCTCTAGAGACCATTGCCAGAGTTCAGGAAGTCTGGCCTTGGAAAAGCAGAATGGTCCTCCAGAGACCTAGAAGCCTCTGTGGAGAGCTGGCCCGCTGACAGATGACGCAAGAGGCATCTGAGTCACGTTCATCTCCTGTCTGTTTGCCACCTGATGAGGCCGAGTGGTTTACTTCAGCTCCGCGCCTCAGCGCTTCTGTAAACTGAGTAAATGCCAACCTCCTAGGGGTTGTGGAAGAGGCTCAGGTTTTATCATCAGTTACGTATGGCCTGCTGTGGGGTGCGGCTTTCGTTCGCATTGTCACTTACAGCCTGTTTTCTGAAATTCTTAAACACTAGTAATTGTTGTTCATCCCTCACACCATTCAAAGGTTTACATCTGAAAGCCCAGTCTGGGTTTTGGCACCAGGATCAACACGGTAGAGCTGGGGCTTCCTACAGAACCCATTTCTCTTGTTGGCTCTCATTCGGTCTTTACCGTAGTTGCCTTGTCTGGCGAAAGCACAAGTGTTTCTATGAAGTTAATTCGCACCTGAATCCAGAGAACCGTGGTGGGCATTTAAGAGAACTCTCTGTCTGGGGTCCTTTATAAAGCTTACTGGTGGCTTATCTTAGCTGAGTGTGTGTGTGTGTGTGTGTGTGTGTGTGTGTGTGTGTGTGTGAGAGAGAGAGAGAGAGAGAGAGAATGCATGTGTGTCTGTGTGTGTGTGCATGTATGTGTGTATCTGAGTGTATCTGTATGTGTGCATGTGTGTGTGTGTGAGAGAGAGAGAATGCATGTGTGTCTGTGTGTGTGCATGTGTGTGTATCTGAGTGTATCTGTATGTGTGCATGTGTGTGTGTGAGAGAGAGAGAGAATGCATGTGTGTCTGTGTGTGTGTGCATGTGTGTGTATCTGTGTGTATCTGTATGTGTGCATGTGTGTGTATGTGCATGTGTGTGTGTCTGTGTCTGTGTGTATGTGTGTGTATCTCTGTGTGTGAGAGAGAGTGTGCATGTGTGTGTGTATCTCTCTCTGTGTGTGTGTGTGTGTGTGTGTGTGTGTATCTCTGTGTACCAGAGGGTAGCATAAGACATCTTACTCTGTCACACTCCTCAGTTAGTCTAGCTAGCCGTATCAACCCAGGGATCCCAGTCTCTGCCTTCTGAGTAATAGGATTTCAGGCAACTGCATTTAGTGGGCACTGAGGACCCAAAGTAAAGTCCTCATGCTTCCTTGCCAACCCCAAGCCATTTGCCCAGACTCTGAGTACATTTAAAGATTTTTATTGATGTGTGAAAAACTGGAGCTGGGAATGTGATTCATTGCATGACTCATAAAAACTGAGAAGCAGCTTCCAAACTCCTCTGTCCATGACATATAGGAAGAGATCTCTTATCAAGTCAGTAACAGTAGGAGGCACTCGCTGTGAAGAAAAGTGCGGTTGTGCCTACATAATTCCTGGAGGTTATCGCAGGTTCTGCTTCTAGAATAAAAGTCGGGCAGGCTGCGTCGGCATTTTGGAAAGTTGAGCCCAGCTCACATGGAAAGATAGATTACGAAATGAAGAAGATGTAGAAATGTAAGTATCAATGAGTGGTACACTTTTCCTCCTTGTAATATTATTTCTAACTTTAAAACGCATGTGTGCGTGCACACACACACACATACACACACACACATACACACACACACACACACACACACACACACACACACACACACACGCTGTGAAACGAGAGTCACATAAAGAGGGAAGTGGGGAGGTGCTCTCTCAGTCAAGTGTTTGGTACACCAGGGACCTGAGTTCAGTGCCCCAAGCTCCCACTAAGGAAAATAAAGCACAGCTAGGCTCAGTGCACGCTTGGAATCCTAGCGCTGGGAAGGCAGACAGATAGATCCCTGGGGCTTGCTGGCCAGACAGTCTAGGCTAATTGGCCATCTCCAGGCCAGCAAGAGACCCTTTTCAAAAACAAGATGGATAGTGCCAGAGGAGGACGGATTCTCTAGGTTGAACTCTGCTCCCTTGTTCTCTCTGTCTCTTTGTTTCTCTCTCTCCTTCCCCCTCCCCTCCCCCTCCTTGCCTCCCTCCCTCCTTCTCTTCTTCTCTCTCTCTCTCTCTCTCTCTCTCTCTCTCTCTCTCTCTCTCTCACACACACACACACACACACGATTTTAAAGAGAATACAATTCAAAATTTATCCAAATGAAGTTCAGGGACTTTTTTGGCAGCTCTTGTCATCAGGTGTCGTCCTGGCTTGAGAAGTGAGAAGAGGCTTATGATGTAGTAAATAAGTTAATTTTTTAAAAAATAAAAATGTAAAGGAAATAAATAAATCAATAAAATAAAGGAGTAGAGTATTACAGTATGACTGTCTAGGTGTGTGCCTGTGTATATGTGTGTGTATGTGTGTTTGCCTGTGTGTGTGTGTGTGTGTGTGTGTGTTTGTAGTACCTGTGTGTGTGCCTGTGTGTGTGTTTGTATGTACCTATGTGTGTGCACCTGTGTGTGCCTTTGTGTGCCTATGTGTGCACCTGTGTATGCCTGTATATGTGTCTGTGTGTGAGCCTATGTGTGCCTGTGCCTGTGTGTGTGCCTGTGTATATGCCTATGTGTGCCTCTGTGTGTGCCTCTATGTGTGTGTGCCCGTGTGTCTGTATGTGTGTGTGCCTGTGTGTGCCTGTGTGTACTGATGCCTGGGCAGAACAATAACATTCTATTTCCTCTTCATTTGATGAAAGCCTCTTCCACAGAAGAGTGTTAATGGCACTCTTATCAGATTACTGAGACCCACGCACATCCTTCAGGACTTAATAGTAGTATTATTTACTCAGAGAGTCTCTCACCTGAGAGGAAAAGCCTGCTTGCCTCAGCAGGGGTGTGTGGCATAGCAGGCTTATGATAATCAGTTGGGGATAAGTCTGCAGAGCCCCTAAACCCAGATGACCAGGAAAACCAAACACACAAAAAATTTTCTCTAAAATCATAAAAAAAAAAGGACTGACCTTAAGAAGCAGATACTCTTACTAAAAAAGTAAGAATGTGGTGCCAACCTGAATTAAAGTCTTAATTAGAAGTCATGTATGAAACATAACAACGTTCTAAGTAATCACTCAACACCAAAGAACAAAAATACCCAACCACCGACTCTTACAGAGCCCAACTCCTCTGCAGAGCAGGAAGACAAAGCCTGCGTGTAATAATGAGGGCTCTGTGTTTTAAACTTTTGGATTCGCAGCAACAGGATAAGAAACATGTCTCCCCAAACTGAAGCCAAGCACTCTGGAAGGTGAAGCCTGCTGGCCAGAAGCCAGTCGACTTTGAACTTGTGGTTAGATCTCTGTTAAACTACACTGCAAGTCAGAGAAGGAGACACCAAGTCCAGTGACTTCTTACCTACCAGTGGGTGGGCCACACCCCATGTGAGGGCAAGGGGCTCTGGGAGGGAGGCTGTGTTGACTGACGGGGTGTGTCCGGGCCACAGATATTGACTTGATCCTTCAGTATGCTGGCCCCTTCAGGAATCAGCACCTCATGGCACACAGGAAGTAGCCTGCAGATTAATTATAGAGTCCTTTGCTCTAATGAAGTTCTGTGATTACGCTCTGCCTTTTCCTGCTTCTCTGAACACTATTTGTCTTGAATTACAAGTTATGTGGTCTGTGAGTCATTAATCTTTCTTAATCATTTCTTTTCATCCAGAAATCCATGCATAAACAGACCCCACCAATAAACTCCCCAAAGCAATGACAGATGGTGGGGGAGACTCTAATGGTTCATTTGTAGAGTTTTCAGAGGTGAGACATAAAGGGAAACATGCGGTCGTCCTTTACTTGAAGGAAAGATGAGTTTTGTCGTTAAAGGATCACGGTTAGTGGAGTTAGGGAAGCGAACGCGGTTATCTTCATCTAGAATTGGCTGGGAAGAGTCTCCGTGAGGGCTTTCTGTGGGCTTGTCTGCGGGAGATTGTCATGACTATGTTAATTGATGTGGGAAAACTCAGGCTCAGAGTGGGTGACAAGGTTTCCTAGGTTTGGGTCCTGAGTTGTGTGAGCAGAGAGGAAGCCGGCTGAGCATTCATTCCCCTCAGCTCTTGACTCTGGATGTGATGTGACTACTTTCCCTTCCTAAGATCTTAAGTCTCCTGCTCTGAAGAGCATCAGCCTGCTATTGAGAGCTAAAGTCAACCTCCTTTCCCATAAGTTGCTTTCAGTCAAGGTGTTTTTATCAGAGCAACAGAAATTAGTCTAGCACAGTGAAGCTGTGTGCTACATTATCAAATATTAATGTATATTTATTTTCTATTAATTTTGGAGGTAGACATAATGGAAACTAAATTGTGGGTCTTTGTGTAGGCTTCCTGATCATCTGAATTTAAATGCCAATAACTGCAACGAAAGTTGAAGGTGCTATTTTTCTTGATAAGGTTTTATTTCTGTAATTCTATCAGTAGAAAATTTACCGGTGCAAAGTCTTAGATACCTTTGGATCAAGTAGTGTCTAACTTCCTGCCCATACATATAGATATTTGATAATTATAAAACCTGGAGGCACATTACCTGAAAACCTAATATTTCTATGCATTGGATACAAAATAAGTGTTATCTTTTTTGGTTTTAAAAATTAAACCTCTTCTAAAACCTTCCTATTACCAATATATAAAAATCCCTAGTTGTATAATTTTTTAAAGATAGATTTAAAATCCTCATAGAAATATTTATTGGGCATTTGTTGTCGCCAGCTAATGGGGCAGGGCATTGTGATCTCAAGGCATTTACAATCTTTGGAAGCAGTAAGAAGCTGGGGAGCTGACTCAGCAGTTAAGAGCCCTGGCTGCTCTTCTAGAGGATCCAGGTTTGATTCCTGGTTCTCATGCGATTGCTCATGGCCCTCTGTAAGTCCAGTTCCAAGGAATCCGATGTCCTGCTCTGGTCTCCATGGACATGAGGCCTTCTTCTGAACCTCAGGGATACCAGCCATGAATGTTGTGCACAGACACATATGCAGCCAAAATATCTGTACACATAAGTAAACATAAAATTTAAAATCTACTGGGGACACAGGCAAGTGATAATAAGACATTAATAAGCTCAACGGGAACTTTAAGCAATAGATAATAAATCTAGTAATTCATCAACTTCATTTTTTTCCTGTGGATCAGGGAACCACATCAGTACCACAGTGTCTATTTCTCCTTCCGTCTCTCAGCTTCCCTGTTTTGGGGGATGACATTCTTAGGCAAAAGATAGATTTCAACAGCTCCAAGCTCACTGTCACTGACACAGAAACATCAACTCATAAATTCCTGCAAATATCAGGGCTGGCTCTGGTTAACCACTCCTAGGTCGCATGTCCACTTTCCATTGCCTGCACTGTGGGATCTGTGACACACCATTCTTAGTGGCTATCTGATCTTCTGGACTGAGTTAGGGATGGGTGAGTCTCTATGGAGCCATCAGGAGGGCTAGAGTTCAGATAAAAGGTGAGTCAGGCTCTTCTACAACCCCAGCATTGTAGAGAATATAACAAGGGAGACGCCTGAGAGTCTCAGGTCTCCAGCCTCGCTCCAGGTCCAGCAGAGACCATATCTTAAAGGAATAGGTTTATAGTGATAGAGCAGGACATCCTCCTCTGGCCTCCGTGTGTGCACAGGAACAAGCAGATGTACCCGTGCATACATGTATACACACTAGATACTGTATGGACTAATCTTAATTGTTGACTTGACACATCTTGAAAGAGGGAACCTCAGCTGAGGAATTGTTCAGAACAGATTGGCCTATGACCATGCCTGACAGAGGCCATCGTGATTGCTTAATTGATGTGGGAGAGCCCAACCCACTGTGGGCATTCCCATCCCTAGGCAAGTGAGCTTTGGCCATACAAGAAAGGTAGCTGAACATGATTCCGGAAGTGAACCAGTAGGCATCGTTCTTGTGTCTGATGGATTCTGCTGCCATTTTAAAGAATGGAATATTATTGCAAAGACGGCAGAGTTGAGAAATTAAGACAAACCACAGGCAGCATGGTCCTGAGGCCACCAAAGTACTTGTTACATTTTGGCTCTGACTTCTTTCAATGATGGGTTGTGACTCAATAGCAAAACTTTCCTCCCCAAGTTGCTTTTAGTCATGTTCATAACAGCAATAGAAAACAAACTACCACGTGCATATGAACACACACACTCACACACACATACACACACACACAATATTTTCATGCAAAAACGTTACCCTGACTTCTAAGTGTAGTGCTTAAAAATTCCAACCTCAAAGAGCTGTTACATAACTTTTATATTTTCATCTTGTATAAATAAATAGCAAATATTTTTAATTAGAATTTATTCCTTCTTTGAGAAAAACATTTGCTCTTTTTTTGGAGAAAAACAGCTCATTTTTTAAAAAATAATATTGCTTGAATAACGTTTAGCATGGCAGGTCAGTTACATAAGCAGGAAATAAATTATCAGTAAACACATAACTGTGTTTTTCCACCAGGCCAAGATGTTCCAATGGTTTCCTAGTAATTGAGTTTGCTTTCTTGAAATATATTTCCATAAACCAGAGGCCATTGCTGGTCACTGATACCACAATTGCACCATAAATAAACCAAAACAGAAGTATGTTGAGTGAATGCTGTAATAGAAATCCAAGCTTGAGCCACGTATCAAAAAGTCAAGCATACTATCTTTGGCAAGTTCACTGATTTTTTTTCCAACATGGGGACTGCCTCATGAATATAATAAAACCTTGTTGCTCCCCCGTTCTTCACAACACGCACGTGTCTCTTACAGCCTTTCTGTTACGTGTTCACAAATTTTCTCATGCTCTCCTTCTGGTGGAGGATTTATGGCAGTTGGTATTGCTGTATTTTCATATCGCATTTACACCTAGACTCTGAGATCATCAGGGACAGAGCTAAGTCCCACTTGTCTTCTATCCCTAGGCACTGTGTTTAACTGAGTAAAGAGTAAATAAAAACTAACACATTCTTTTATGACTCCCAAACTCCTGCTTATTGTCTTTCTTAGATTCCTTTGTTAAGTGCCCTGGAGCTCGGTTTTACATTAACCAGCCCCCACGTATATCCTTGCCTACAGAATTAGATTATGACTTACAAAGGGAGTGGCAGGGCTAGCAACTTGAAACAAGGTGTGGTTGACCAAGTCTGTTGACTTGCCCAGATAAATCTGTGGTGAACACACACACACACACACACACACACACACACACACACCACCACCACCACCACCACCAAAAACAACAACAACAACAACAACAACAATATCAACAACAAACAGAAGAAAACGTTGTTGGTAAAATACATAGAAGTAGAGTGGGACTGTTAGTGGAGAGAAGGGAAACTTAGGAAGAAGGAGGTTGGTATCCGAGATTTAGGAGGATGTAAATATGATCAAAGTGTGTTGCATTCATGTATGAAAATGTCACAACGAAGCTCATTATTTTGTAGAATTAATATACCCTAAAATAAAATGGAAAGCACCTCTATTTTCTATTGGGATTTGATCTATATCAATCTGTTTGGCAAGTTCTTTGCCCTGCCCCAAGGACTTTTCAGGGAGGAAGGGGGCTCTGACATTTTCTGAGAGAGTCCAGCATGAAAAACCATGCCAGCAGTGTCTTCTTTGCTCTGGTCATCATTCCATGGACAATCATGGTGACCACTTTGTTTACTCTGCCAGCCCCACTTTCCTAATACTGTCTGACTTGGAGGTATGGGGTAGGGGACTACTATGGGAATCCCTCTTGTGAAACGAACATACAACACAACTGGGCTAAGGTGGCCTCCTATACCCGCCCCACACCACTTTCTCCCATCCATCTACATATTCCCCGAGGACGATAGTCCCAGCTTCTCCTCAGAGATCTTAGGATTTCAAACCTTCTTCCCTTAGAGCAATGGCTTTCAAAGGAATCTCTTGGCTTCTCTGTCAACAGCACCCCAATCTTGATCCCCCGTGAAGTTTGAAGGGAGCAGCTTTGACTGATAAGGCTGCTCCCACCCATGCCTCTTGCTCTTTATGCCCAATGCTGGCACCCACATTTCACAGATTTCCTGTGTCCTTGTGATGAAGGACAAAAGAGATGAGCTGACCTCTGACCTTTGCATTCTGGCCAGCCAAGTAGGGCTGGTGAGGAAGGCCCATGAATTTCCCATGTACCTGACTGAGGGGTAATTTGCTCAAAGTTCCTTTACCTCTAATTCTCTCAGTCCATACCAGATTCCAGAAAACCCTATATCCTGAACATTAGTGGAGATGGCACGCCACGTTTTGGCTTTTGATCCAAATTACGAGGCCTTTGGACACTTGGCTAGCTAGCTAGCTAATAAATCTGATTTCTGATAACCCTGCCAGTGGTCATCCATTAGCCATCAGTTCCTTGAGTATGTACTAACTGTGGGAGTAGGGTAGATCATAGCTCATCTCCCATCTAGGAAGGCACTTCTCTGACCCTGTACAGGGAATTGTGCAATGCGTACAACATGGTGGTGGCAGAGTAGTGCAATCGCATGTGCCTAACAATGAGCCTGGTAGACCAGATGTACTAACAAAGAACCTAGCACAACACTGCTTGGTGGAGAGGAAGGAGGGGCTGTGGTGACTCTATGAGGACTAACAGAGGGGCAGTGCTCAACAGATATCTCTTCTGGTAGCTTGTGTGAGGAAGAGGTAGTGGCAGGGGACTCTAGGAAATGTTGAGCAGCAGTGAGGTTTCACCTGATTCTTTAGCTACCTTTCCCTTTCTAGGACGAAAAACCATGACCAAAAGCAACTTGTAGAAGAAATAGCTTATCCTGGCTTACAGTTCTAAAGAGACAATCCATAATGGTGGGAAAGGAATGGCTGCAGGAAGCAGGGGCCGGCTGACCACATCTTATCTATACACAGGAAGCAGAAAGCCAGCAGGGTGACTTTAAACTCTCGAATCCACCCCCAATGACTTACTTTCTTCAGCAACACTCTACCTCCTAAAGATTCCATAACCTCCCCAAATAGTGTCATAACTTAAGACCATGTTCAAATACATGAGCCTGTGAGGGTCATTTCTCATTCAAACCCCCATGCCTGGCTGTTGGTAAATGAAGCCAGTGGAAGTGAAATGACGGTTGGAAGCAATCTTTGTTTTCACAGGCCTTGACATGTCTTTCCATTCTCGGCCTGAAAGTAAAAATGGGGTGGGACTCATTTATTCAAGGGGGGAGGGCATCCGTTCTCCATACTGCTGTTTAAAGAAATAGTAGTTGAAATAAGAAAGCCATTGTTATGAAAAGGTATTGATATGTGGTGTGTGTATGTGTGTGTGTGTGTGTGTGTGTGTGTCCCTGTGCACACATGTTTCTGCAAAACCAGAATATGATAAAATATAGCCTACAAGTCAGAAGACAATACTTCCTCCTTAAATCATTCTTCAAAGATGATGGCCTTATCTAATCCAGGTTCTCTGTCATGAAGAAATTAAATTCTCTTTGCAGATCAAAACTGTTTTGGTTCCAAGTGAATTTCTTTCCGCTATTATTTCAAAAGATAATGCCAAACCCACGCCCAGTTTATACTTAAAAGCCATTGCAAGAAGAGAATGCCCCTTAGTGCTCTTTTTAGTTAGGCCTGGTACCTAAAGAATGCACTCGTGCACACTTCCACTAACACATACTTTGAAAATAAAATCATACAGCTCTCCATCTACAAATACACTAGGTTTTTTTTTCTCAAATGTAGTTATTTGTTTCCATTTCTACAGCAAACGACTCCTCATTTTAGTCTGGGTAGTAGAAATATTCATTTCCCGTTTTCAGTAAAAATGCAATCTAATATAATGGTGAAAGCATAGGATACTTTCATTTGTGTTGAAATATCTATATGCTCTCTATTATTTTATCTTTCTTTCTTTTTTTTCCTCAGAGGCATGGGGGAGGTTGAGGTATAGTCTCTCTGTGTAGCCTATGCTGGCCTGGAACTTGTAGCTCGGACTAGCTCTGACTCTAACGTGGTTTATTATATTGCAGTGGGAGTGTGTTTTATCATGATGCAGTTAAGAACAGGAGGAAGACCTATACTCTAATGTCAGCCCTGCTTCCCACTAGTTACGTAGGACCACTCAGGTTACTGCAACCCACTACACCTTGGTATCTCCAAGAGGGATGCTAACTGTGTTTGTGTGCTAGACATTAGTGAGACAAAAATGGTGGCTATTTGTAACATGATAGGAATTCAATTTAGACAGTTTTTTTTTTTCTTTTCCTTTTTTCGGAGCTGGGGACTGAACACAGGGCCTTGTGCTTGCTAGGCAAGAGCTCTACCACTGAGCTAAATCCCCAACCCCTAGACAGTTTTAATATCCAATAAAAACTTCTCTCTCTCTCTCTCTCTCTCTCTCTCTCTCTCTCTCTCTCTCTCAATGAGGAGTATTTCACAGATGGGGAGATCAAGACAGCAGAAATCTGAATAGTGTGAAATTTCTTTTATTCAATTTTCTATCTGTAAAGGGTGGGATAAATCAAGTGGTAAGAATCATCTCATTTTAAATTTTGAATTCTTAGCATAGCCTCACGAAATTCCTACTCTTTCGCATGACTCTTTGAATGAAGCGAGATGTTTAAGGACAAACATTTCTAGCCTCAAGTTCAGGATCTTTGATGAAAAAAAAAAAAAAGAGCCACCATCCTAGATCTATGAGCTTTGGGACTTACGAACATGGGTTTGAATCTGTAAGAGGATAGGAAGGGAAATATAGTTCAGATTTCTGTTCAAAGTATTGGTTAAAAAGAGCGAAACAGACTGAAGGGATGTCTCAGTGGGTCAAGACACTTGTCACCAAGTTTAAACACAGCAGGACTCAGATAGTTAAAGGAAGAGAACAGAGTCCCAAATATACCCCCAATAAATATAATTTAAAAAATATTGTTTGAGAAAATATTGTTCATTTTTTTCGATGACTTCTAATGATAATAAATTAATTACAAGTGTTTCATATCAGATTGTACTGACCCCAAGGAAACATAAAAACTAAATCTTTAATAAGTTCTTAAAAGGTTATGAAAATTTGACAGCCCGCACAACATGTCTAAGAATAAACATATGAGTAGAAACATGTAGAAGAAAGCACATAAGATGTGCTTTAATGAATAACACGTATGTTGTCAAAGGTCTTGGAGAGTTAAAGGAATCCCAATCCTCTCACATATGCCTCAGCAGATACTCACTTCTTGATTGAACTGGTCGCAAAAATCACCCCCTACCCCATGGCATTCTAAGATTTTTCTCAAATGTGTTTTTCATAAATATAGAAATAGGATCGTGGCTGATTTTTGTGTGGTGTATAGACATGTATGCAAATGCACACACACACACACACACACACACACACACACACACAGTAACTCATGGAATGCTTCATTTGAAAAGAGTTTAGTTTGTACTGAGAGCAGCACCATTCAAACTGTGGATAACAATTTCCATGCCAAGGTTAGCTGTAAAATAATGGAAAAAATGATCCATGATTGTGCAAAAATATTCTGCAAATTTTGAATTCCCACAAGTCTCTTTATTAGCTCTGACAGGACCTCAGAGATTCTGCATTTCTGACAGTTTCACGTGTGATTCTGAGCCTGTTGAATATCACACTTTGAATATCAGAAAACAATATTTCCTAATTACATGCAGTTAATTCTTTAAGAGTTATGATTGGCTGGGGTAATTTTTTGTTTTTAGATGACGCCCAATGATAGCAAATCAAGTGCAAACCTCTCACATCAGCTTGTACTGACCCAAGGAATTCCACATAAAAACCAGCAGTCTTTATTAATATTCTTAAAAGTCATCACTATATTCTTGCATTTAATATAACACCCTATGCCAATTTTAAAAATCATTCTCCGCTTAAGTACTACAAGTTAAAACCTGAGTTTGCCCTTCTGTGGCTTTGCTTTACTTTACTTGGATTATGTATTGGAAATTTTTGAATCATATTTTAGTTCAGAACTTGGTGAATAATTCTGGAAATAAAGGAACAGGTAGGTGTCTCTGGAGTTCTATTCTACTCCGGAGTGAAGTGTGTGTGAAACCGGCAGTCTGCAGTTGACCTCTATAACTAAACTACATTTTTACTGGCAACTGTTAAGATTTATATTATTGGCATAATGATTACTGAGCGCATAATCATGACATCATATACAATCAGCCCATCGCTTCCGATGTCCAGCAAAGCAGTCGCTACCATTCCACACCTACTCACCTAGCTATCCACCTGTCAGTCAAGGACCTTATCCGCTGCCACGCCCACTCTCCATGCCTCTCCTCATGCGCATGCCCAGTTTGCATGTACCTCTTCATCTACGATACATTCCTTTATACATTAATGTGACAATGTTTGTGAGTTTCTCCCCCTTATAAACTTTCAATAAACGAAGTTTATCCAGGCTTAATGTACATGGAAGAGTAAATTGATTTTGTTCAATAATCATAAAATTATATTGTTTTATGAATTTTTAATACTTCCCTAGGAGCTAAGCCCTTGATCTCCATGGAGAGGCATCAGGGCCTGGGACGGCAGTAGTGTGTGCGGTGAGAGGAATGTAGTGTGTATGTAAATACATACATAGTGTGTACAGTGCAGGGAGAGAAACATACTGTCTGGAGGTCAAGAGCTGTCCCACCTTAGCTGACGGTCCTCATCTTCACCCTATGAGGGATTCATTCAGACCTTTCTGTCCCGACCAACTGTTCCATTTCTCAAACTGTCTACTCTCAGTCTGGTTCCTAAGCCAGCGTGTCTCTCCCCCTCTAGAAGAGTCTTCCAGGTCTGGTCTTCCCTGATTTATTAACTATAATCTCATTGCACTTGACTTTGAATGCTATTATTAATGACCGCGGGTGATGTCTGGTGTATTTCTTAAACGATAAAGAGAGGGTATGTACCAGGTTCCTGCACCAATGTTGTGTTAAGAAAAGGATAAAGAGAGGAGAGATATGTTCTATGGGGGTCTGGGGAGAGGGCTTGCCTCAGCAGGCCCAGGCTGTGACCTCCCTTCCCCCTGAGGGACCAGCCACAGACGGGTATAGTATAGAATACAGTTTATTCAGGGCATGGGGAGGGGAGTTAAGAGGGTAGTAGGAGAAAGAGAGAGAGAGAGAGAGAGAGAGAGAGAGAGAGAGAGAGAGAGAGAGAGAGAGAGAGAGAGAGAGAGGTAGAGTAGAGACCGGCCATGAGCACAGGGAGAAAAGGGGAGAGGTATGGGGAGAGATGGGACAAAGGGGGAAGAGGGTGAAAGCAAGAGAGAAGCAAGAGGGAGCAAGAGAGTGAAGAGGGGGCAAGAGAGTGAGGAGGGAGCAAGAGAGTGAGGAGGGGGCAAGCAGCCCCTTTTATAGCGTCAGGCATACCTGGCTGTTGCCAGGTAACTGTGGGGGTGGAGCTTAGAATGCTACCAAGGTCACCTTTGGACACAAAGCTCCCTAGAAAAAAATGAGTCTTCTACCTGAGTTAACCTTGATGTGCTTCACCGAAGTCCACACAGGGTTGCTTCTTGAATATTTCAGGAGTGAACGAAGGGCCTGACCATACTTTTGAATAGACGAAGACATTGGGTGTTGCGCTTTTATGGCTGGTTGGTGAATCTGAGGCCAGGAAATACTGCTGACCGTCGGGTTCTAAATTGACTACGTAGCTTACTACTGACTAAACTGACTATCAACGGCTTCCCACAGATGAATCTTTAGCAAAGCGGCTTTGCACATCTTCATCTTCGACAGTAGCATCTTTAAAATGTGGTATACGCCTGACTCGACGATAGGTCGTCTCTCGGGAGCACGAGCTACGAAACTGATGTGTTTTTACTCTTATACGACTTACTCCTTCCTCTTTAAAGGGTTCTTTCAATTAATAATTAATGTCAAGTCTGCGAAGAGAGCCGCGCAGAGAGGTGCGACTTCTCTGCTGGCCATTCCCCTCTTCCCTTTGGCTTTTAGAGCACTTGGAGCTACACAGGCCAAGTCCCTGCTCACCCTTTCCTAGTTCAGAATGCGCCGACAGCTTCTGTGGCTGGTGCATGCTCATCCCTTTACTTTGTTCCAAACACTGTGAGCTCCTAACCCTCGTAGTAAAGAAGAGAAGCGAAGGAGAGAAAATGGCTCTGAGGGTAGCTCGGAACAGAAAGCTCAAGACAAGGGTGACTTCTTTGGAAAGTGCCTGGTTTTGTCCAGCTAGACCTAGATTTGGTTAACTCTGCCTTTCCCCACCAATATCAAAATCTTTGCGAATGTAGGGTTATGTTAACCTTCATTCAGTGGTCGACTTAATGTGCCTGGCCCTTGAAGGCCGGAAGTGGAAGTAGCAAGCTCAACTTGCGATTTTCATAAATGCAAAGGGACCCCTGGGTCACAACTCAGCTGTTTCTGCCAGATGTGCAATGAACTCAAATGCTGCAGAAGGTGTTTTTGTTTTGACAATTCAAATAGGATAAGTTAACAGCGCAGTGTTCTCTGTGGGGTTCCCCCTTCCTACCCACCACCTCGGGTCTGTCATTGCCAATGTTAGCCAGCAGTTTAGGACTGTGGCCTTGTCTGACAACTGGAAATGAAGCTCTGGATTTAGGCCTCTAGCATTTTGCTTTCATTAAGAGAGAGAGAGAGAGAGAGAGAGAGAGAGAGAGAGAGAGAGAGAGAGAGAGAGAGAGAGAGGAGAGAGAGAGAGAGAGCAAAAAACTAAGCACCAGTCCACTGAAAGGAATTTTCTTTCCCTAGGAGTCTTGAACAGTTTGGCAGACAAGTGTAAATTTTTTCCTTGAGATCTGAGCCCTCCTGAAAGGGACCCATTGATTGGTATTGATGGGTACCTCTTGACTCTTGCAGGAAGCCCACATTGGCCTTATCTGCCTTTGAAATGCTCCTTATTGGTCCCCCTCTTCAGAAAAGGGACAGCCCACCCCACACTTCACAACAGCTGCCCAGGATTGAGCCCCAGGAAAAGAATCCCCTGGGGGCTCCCCCCTACCAGCTTTCCCTGTGTTGACCGGATAGTCCAGCTCCAGCAGGAGGCTTTAGATGTGGAGGACAGGAAGGGGGAGCTGTCTGTACTTTCTCCTCAAAGACCTGAGGAGGGACTCCTCTTTTCATTTCTAAATTATCTCTGCTGTAAAAGACAGTTTGCATTACAAAAAGGATAGTTACCAAGGAAGCTAGGGTACTGTCCTCATTTGACTCGGGGACTGTCTTTGCTTACCTGGAGAAAGCAGGGTCTCCCGTGCTGTCTGCCTTTTGCGTTAGTATATACATGTAAACCATCTAATTTTGTAAGGATGCCCGACATCACCACTGCCCAGCAGGAAATAAATGTAATTTACAAAATTGTTAGCCCTGGTTCAAATCTAATATTTAACTGTGTTTCTGAAACCTTCTCGGGTAGTGGAATGAGTAGCAGCCCAGACACCTAAGCGTCTCCGGAATGAAGTTAGTTTCATGCAGTGGCTTGGAAGTGAGAGGGTAAACCTTTGTTTTCCCAAGTCACAGGCACTCCTCTGAGATACAAACTGTTTCCCCTAACTCCTCATCCCTGTGCCCTCCTCATTTTGCTTTAATCTTCAAGCAGCAGCAAGGTCAGTGTTTCTCTGGGGCTACATCCCTACTAACACACCGTCCGGCAGGCATACCAAACAGCCTTCAGAATGGTGGCCAAGGTACCTAAGCCACGGAGGACGCTCTCACAGTTCAGCTTTTCCTAGAAAGGAGCAGAGTGATTCTTGATGAGAAGCAATGGCACACCTTTGATCCTAGCACCCGGGAGGGAGGCAGAGGCAGGTGGATTTCTGTGAATTGGAGGCAAGCTAGGTTACAAAGTAAATTCCAAGACAGCCAAAGCTACCCCGAGAAACCGTATGTCAAAAAACCAAAACCAAAACCAAACAAAAGGTTTATCAAACTCACAGTTTTAGCGTTTGATAAAAAGAAAACACAAATAGCATAAATTTAAAATATATAAATTACAACGTATGGGAAAACTCACCCCCAGCTTAAGAGCTAGAGTATGTACTGCCATTGAACATGGATCCCTAGTGTGCTGTTCAAGGCTGCTTGGTGCGTACATCATGATAATACAGTGTCACCTATATTGATTACTCTGCGTTTTGTTTCTCTGTTTTGTTTCTCCTTTCCAAAAATGTTATGTTTCTGAGATTTGTCTAGGGTTTAGACTATAACTTAGTTCTGGGCCACATGCTGAACTATGTGAGGTCTTGGGTTTCATTGCCTGCACCCTTAATAAATAAATCCAAAAATTATATTTTGGAGGAGGATGATTTTTGAGATAGGGACTCTAGAACCTTCTACAATAATTTCAAGGCAGAACTTCTAGTTTCCCTTCCAAGTGAAGCAGGAAATGTTTTAGGAAGAATTAAGACCATATTTTTACAATCATGATAGCACTGGGTCAGCCTTAGGTCATAAATTAACCTCTTCCTAATTAACCTCCTGTTCTTCTGCAAAAAATAGTTTTTAAAGAAAGCAGAAATTTTTCCATTTCTAATTCTCCCCAGCCTATTTTTTATTTTTAATTATCTTTTATCCTATATATTATCATATATGTATATGAATTTACTAAGTAGTCTAAATTCTTATCCATGAAACTACCCTGCTTTTTAAACTTTTATTTGCTTGTAAATTATTAGCTGTCTTGTAATTCTCGTTGAGAAATTGTTTATGAAGAGGAAATGTTTATTTTGCCTTTAGCAGTTAAGAATGAGAAGTCACCATGGCATATGGCTGTAATCTGTGTCCTAAGGCTGGTAAGGCAGGTGTCATTGAGTCCGAAGGCAGCCTGGGCTACAAAGCAAGATCCCGTATAGATTTAAATAAATAAATAAAAGGATGGGAAGCCTAGCAGCCATCTGCTTGCTGAGAGCCCGGCCCTTATGTTTACTTCTTGGGTAGGTTATTTGGGAAGTTCCTCTAATGCTCGTCTCTGTGCTTCTTCACCTATAATAGAGAAATGAGCAGCATTATGCAAGTCAGCATGTAGAAAAGGTGTATATACTAGAACCAGATGTTGAACCAAGGTCTTGGTCTTGTAACTGCGTTTTCTCTACAGCACTACAACATTTTATTGAACAGCCACGCATGGCATCTTTCATATGCTGTCTAGGTACCTAATTTTTTCCCTTATAACTAAAGCAATACTACATTCTCAGCATGGCTTTCCAAACTAGCGTCCGTAACTGGCCAGTGGGATGAATTCTGTGGAGCACCACACACAAAGAGTGTTATGTGGGTGTCGCCATTCTAATGCACCCGACTGAGGGAAGTTCCTGCTTTCCCAGATGCCGCTCTTAGAGGCGCCCCGTGCTCTCTTTCTTTTGCATGTGCATTGGAGATGATTTTCCACACAGAGCGATATTTCCAGAGCCTCAAATGTCTTCAACTGAGACTTGCTGACGGTGCTTGTCACGAATGGGATAAGGATTAAGGTCACATCACATCATATCAGCTTCTCTTTCAGCAAAAATGTAAACAGATTGCTTCCCCCTCGTTTATCAAATAAAGAAAACCACTCTCGGTGACTGGAATTTCAAAAATAAATGTTAAATAAACCCAGAAACTTCCGTTTTTCAGGCCACTTCCATTAGGTAAGTATAACTAATTACACATTTAAGAAACTTCCTGGGAAGGAGATAGACCATTGCAAACCAACCCTCAGATGCCATAATCTCTGAGATAGACCACTGCAAACCAACCGTCAGATGCCATAATCCCTGAGATAGACCATTGCAAACCAACACTCAGATGCCATAATCCCTGAGATAGACCACTGCAAACCAACCCTCAGATGCCATAATCTCTGAGATAGACCACTGCAAACCAACCGTCAGATCCCATAATCCCTGAGATAGACCACTGCAAACCAACCCTCAGATGCCATAATCTCTGAGATAGACCACTGCAAACCAACCCTCTGATCCCATAATCTCTGAGATAGACCATTGGAAACCAACCCTCAGATGCCATAATCTCTGAGATAGACCACTGCAAACCAACCCTCAGATGCCATAATCCCTGAGATAGACCACTGCAAACCAACCCTCAGATGCCATAATCCCTGAGATAGACCACTGCAAACCAACCCTCAGATGCCATAATCCCTGAGATAGACCACTACAAGCCAACCCTCAGATGCCATAATCTCTGAGATAGACCATTGCAAACCAACCCTCAGATGCCATAATCTCTGAGATAGACCACTGCAAACCAACCCTCAGATGCCATAATCTCTGAGATAGACCATTGCAAACCAACCCTCAGATGCCATAATCTCTGAGGCCATCAATGTTCAGCAATGCCTTTTTCATTGGTTAAGTTCCAAGATGCTTTCTGCCATTTTCTCAAACTGCAAGCTCGCTGCATTTTGTTGTTTCAAAGAATGTTGTCACACATAAGGGTGTTTCCTGTATCCATTTGCTTCCTCAACTCATTTTAAGCCCTTGAATCATGACAAAGCCTGGGCTCCTCATAACCTTTTTATGGAGACCAGAAAAAACCCTGAGGCTACAACATTTGTTAAGGGAATATTGACTGACTGAGCAGTTGAAAGCCACACAACAGGCGGTAGTGATCTATATCTCTACCTATAATCCCAGTATTTAGGAGGCAAAGGTAGAATGGTGGTAGGTTCTAGGGCAGCCTATGCTCTACTGTGAATTTAAGGCCAGCCTGGGGTATACAGCAAGGCTCTGTGTTAATTAACCAAAGGCTAGAGATGTAGCTCAGTGAGAGGCCACTTCTCTAGCCCATGCAAGCCCTGGGTTCAAGCATCAGTTTCATAAAAGCAAAGAAGAAACCAAAACAACAACAACAAAAAAAAAGAAACCTCATACCAGCTCATTCTAGAGTACAAAGAGACGAGGCCTATTTCCCTCCAAATGAATCTAATATCCTAACTACATCCTAAAAGCACCAGGGGTTTCTCTCCTTTTCTTTTTTACTTTAACTACGTTCACAGGTTTCCCCGAGGCATCTGTGACCTGCACATACAGCAGAGCATGGGGGTGAAGCGCAGATAGATTTGGGACGTTTAGGCTTTGGTTCTAAGTGGGAACAAGGACTTTAACCTCTCAGCACCTCGGGTTCTTCTCATCGAAGAAATGGGGGTGGGAGATGTCTACATGGACATAGTGAAGACTGGAGAGTATTTCCTGCAGCGTGCCCCGCTCTGGATCTTGTTAGGTTGTAAGAGAAGGTATCCTCTTAAATCCCTGTGGAGGTGTGGCTGCTAATTTAATATCTACTGTTGGCTTCCTGGAAGACTCCCACCATCTCGGAAATCCCAATAATGACCTTTTTCCATCCCTAAACCCAGGGAATTCACCTTCAGGGAAAACAGCACTATCTACCACATCATACAAACTGAAAGTATAGACTTCCCTGACAGTATCTCATTTCTCCTTCCCTACTTTCCATTTCCAGACTCACTCAAACTTGTGGCCATCCAAGGCCCTCCCCTACCATCCACAACCACCACAATGGTGGACGCCTTTTCCTGCTCGACACATGACAGGACCACCGAGCTTTATACATCTTCCATGCCTGACTCCGGCCTGCTTAGATGACAAGAGCAGCCTCCTTTGAAGAACAGGGATCTGGTCCCACCGTCTCTTGCTGTCTATTCAGAATCTAGCACTAGGCCGGTGAAATCTGTTTCCTATCCTACACGACAGTCTCGTCTCCCTGAAAGTCTACTCCATCCTTCTCTACCATGCCCTGTGCCCTAGGAAGAGGATGGGTGTTATACGATATAACTGCCCCCTGGATCTTTCCCTGCCACGCAGCCTCAGACTGTGTGCAGAAGGCCACAATGACCATGAAGCAACCGTATTCCTCTGAGTATCTTCTCAGAGACGGCCCTGCCTTCCACTTTGGTACCCAGGCGCAGCTGTAGCCCTTCGTTCTTGCTGTGCTAGGAGACTGCACATTCTTTGTTGATGATCCTTAACCATTTAGACACCACAATAAAGAGCCCTTTAATTGAACTGTCCTCAGATGGCCTCTGAGTCTAGGATCGGGGCAGACCAGACATCTACCCTCTCCTGGAGCTAGTCTTTGTGTTTGCCTAATACTCCGCATCTCCTTCTAATCTCTGTCTAGGTAGTCATTACTCAACTTGAATTATTAGCCCAAATATCATCCCCCATGGATGATTTCCCGGCTCCCCAGATAGGTCAAACCCGTACACCATGCTTCCCTAAGTCTGCTTAATTTTTCATGTCTTTTGTGATAAGAACAAATGTGAAACTGATTACTTAATTACCAATATAACATCGTACCAGTGTCTAGCAGGGAGCATGGTACACATGAAGGTTGGAACATACACGATACTTCAATTGCTATTGCTTAACTATGAACGGGCTAGTTCTAACTGTCATCTGGTATTGATAGTATTTATCATTTTGTAGGATAGTATCACATATACTAATCATGTTTGGGACAAATAAATTACTTTAGGGGGGCGGTGGTCAGGGTATTTGGCAAATACGTTTTTCTTTTCCACTATCCCTACTTGTAGCTTATAGCACCTCTCCTCCCCAGTATCCACGTAGTTGAATTCTTCACAGGCTTCAAGGTTTCGCTCACACATTTGCCTGCTGAAGCCCAAGCCGGACCCCTGTCCCAGCCCTCTGTGCCTCACTCTGCTTCTCAGGGGTCTCACCTCCACCCTTGCCTCTTAGGCTCTTTACTATTGCTCTATGTGTACATATTCAAAGCTACATACACAAGGCTCGCACTAATTCCCGCTACACAGCAAGCATCTGGACATGACTTCTCAAGGAAAGCAAATTGACACCCTTTTCTCAATCCTGATTTAGGCTGTGATTCAAAGATTCTCACTTATTCTTTATTCTTTTACTTGTCTGGATGAAACATTTTTAACACGTGTGTGTGTGTGTGTGTGTGTGTGTGTGTGTGTGTGTGTGTGTGTGTCTGTCTGTCTGTCTGTCTGTCTGTCTCTTTGTCTGTCTGCCTGTCTAATTCAACTCGGGTCTTCACTCTTGGCGACAGGTACCCACTAAGCCATCTTGCTAGTTCTGGATCAAATTGTTGAAGTCAAAATGTTAAGAGAACTTCATAAAACTTGAGCACAACGTCCTTTCTTACATACTTCTTAAATTTGTAATTAAACAAACGTGAACATGGGAAATAAATAAATTTGGGGTTAAATGCTTAGGACTTGGTAAATATTTTCTTTTGAGAGTTATGTCGGCAGGTGATAATGGCTGCCTATGAGGGCTTGAGTGAAATATTAATCACCAGTTGCCAAGCAGTTAATTTCTACCTCTGTACTGCCCACAAGTCACTTTAGAAACGGCACGTAGAAAGCTAATTCATTGTGTAATCTAACAGAAAGAAGTCCTCATGAGCTTGTGGTTTGGTCACTCCGTGCTATTTTCATTATTTATACACAAAGTGACCGGTCAGGGCTCATTCTAAAATCACTCAATAGTTTAAGCAACATTTTAGGTCCACATTTATCGGCTACTGTTTATCCATGCCTTTAACATACGGTTAGTCTTTAGTAACTGAAATGTACCAGTCCACCAACTGGGACTGCCTAGAGTACGCCTGGCCCAGCACTATTTCTTAAGCAGGACGCTGGAGCCATGGACGTGGTAGATGCTTGACTGTCTTAGTAACAGTGTGACATCTGACAAGGTGATGTCTTCAGATACCATGGAGCCCTGGTTGTCACCCCCGTGAGTCCCCACACCTCCAGGACTTTGTCTCAGAGACTGTTTCTTCTCATGGCTATTCATGGGGAAACTATTTTGTTTGTTTTGTTTTTGTTTTTCTTTTCTCCTTTAGCTGAGAAGCGTTAAGACATTTAATGTGAAACACCCATGTCCTTTTTGATCTTTTTTTTTTTTTTTTACACTGTGGTTAATAAAAGAGCAATTAGGAGATGAGGGAGCATGTATTTTCAATTTACCTTATATTTCACCACTAAAGGAAATCACTTCATTTAAAAACCTTTTCTTTCACTTTTTTTTTTTTTTTACACAGACTGGACAGAGAGAGGTTATGAACTATCAATAATGTGGGGCCAGACAAAAGAACGGCCAGCCCTATAAAAGTTACACCTAATAAAAATCACACCCTGAAAGGGTTTGTAAAAATGAATGAATGAAAAGAACGAATGACTAAAGGTTAAGAACTGAACTTCCTTTCTACCTCCTGGGAGAGGGAAGCTCAGTGGTCATCAACAGAGTGGCACTGGACATGTGAACCCCTCCAGAGCAGGCCTCGTGCGCAGGGTCATTGACAAGAGCGAATGAAACCCACTGTTGGTTTGTTCGTTTGCTTTTGTTGTTTTTTGTTTTATAAAAAAAATGTGCTTCTATTTGGTTCTAGTTCAGCAGGGCTTTTATGTTTGTTTCCTTCTTTTCGGGTGTTGTTTTCTTGCGTCTTCTCGGTTTTGTGAGGTTTTACTGTATTAGGGTCTTGTTTGTTTGTTTGTTTGTTTGTTTTGAGGAAGAAAATGAAAGGGGAGGATCTGGGAGGACTTGGGAGAGGGAAAGAATGTGGTCAAAATATGTTTAAATTTAAAAATTGTCTTATATAAAACAACATACAATAAAAAAGAAACAGTACTGAGACAGAATCAAAATTTTAAAATGACTTCAAGTGTGTGACCCATCCCTTTGTTGTAAAGAAAATTCCTCTATTTTCTCCTTTCCTTAATTATATAATACGTTCTAAAGTTTTGGGGTTTCCTTTTTGGTTTTGTTTCCTTTTAAAAGCATGCTTAAAAGTGATTTATTTATTGATCGATTGATTTATCTATACATCTTCAGTGATGACCCAGCCACTAGGGTTAAGGTTAACATTGGAAGTGACATTTAGAGTCTGTGATTTGCCTCTCCTAAGCCTACAACTTTCGGGAAAATTAGTTTATGATCCCAGCTTTGCCAGGGGCCGGGCGTGGGGGGTAGCGGTGCCCAGCCAGTCCTAGTTACTACATTTGTTTCATTTTCCCACTTAAACAGCTAACCTTTTTCTAATAGGTCTGGACTCTGGCAGCCACAGCTTGAATCACAGAGCCATTCTTTCCCTAAATGGCCTTTTGTGTGTAGATAATAACCCCACTCTGTTGAGTAGGGTTTCTCTCTAGGCACTGTAGTTAGATGCATCACTGGGGAAACAAAGCTGGGAGAAGTTGCAGTAGAATACTGCAAAGAGCCTCCTGCATGGGTGGACTTGCCTACGCGCTCCTTCTCTCTCCTTCCCCCTTGTCTTCCCTTCAATGCGGACGCTGAAGAACACAGGACTGGGCTGGTCGGAGCATGGGAGTCAAGCACAAAGGCTGTCAGAGTTGATGGTTGTCTACGTCTTCCCCATTCTTACTGTTCTGCTGGTCTCCCTTTCCTAGGCAGCTGAGTCAGACCGGTGCTTAGAAACACAGTTTCTTCAGGGTCCCAGACTGTCAGGAACCTCCTTGCCTTTGGTCATGTTTTCTCCTGTGCTATGTAGTCTGAATTTCCCATGCTCCTGGGCCTTGAGCAGCGTTGGAGACAAAGAGAGCTCTTGAAACATTTATGGGTCAAGACTGAGAAAAATAAAAAATGACACCCCCCCCCCACGTTATACCGGAAATAACGGTGTCAAAGGTGGAGAGCGAGCCTCCTATTTTACAATTCTAGATGTCACTATAGTCTCCATGGTTTATTATCTCAGGTAACAAAGCAATTTTAAGGCCTAAAGAAGAGACCCTCAGTATCAGTGAGACGTTCCTACCCAAGACAGTTTGTTACCAGACATAGGAGTCATAACTTGTGCCCCAATAAGCCAGATTGTACCACCCATCCCTAATATGTCAACTAAAGGACCTAAATTATTAGTAAAAAGCAGAAACAAAAGATACATTCACTGTGGTCACATTGAAGCGAGGGATAAAGAAACCTAGTGACTCCTCACTTTCCTCTTCAGGGATCCTGACATCCTTGAAGGCTGAGGAGGGTTGAGACAGACAGCAAGACACACATATAACTAACCCACCAAGAAATGGCCCCGTGCCCACCAGGGTCTCAGCTTCACGTCTGTCCTTTAAGGATATCTGACAACTTGGGAATCTTTGTCCAGAGCACAAGTTCCTCCTCTGGCTTCCCCCGGGTCTTCAGCCATTTCCTTCCTGCCCAAGAGATCTCTGGGGAGATTGTAATCTCTTCAGGCCCACTGTTCCAATAGTCTGGTAGCCAGAGAAGAGAACACAGTTGTCTCTTTAGAACATATTCCTTCCTTCCAAATGGGGCAGTTCCATTGCATGTCTCTATTCTTCGTTTTAACACTTCTATCTGTAGGGGAAGTGTGTGTGTGTGTGTGTGTGTGTGTGTATGTGTAGCAGATATAAATAGGATACAAGTCAGAAGCCAAGTTAGAACGCACTGAAATGGTGCCAGATCCCCATGAAAAGAAGCCATTTCTGCATGACCTCTTGATTTAGTTACTTCCCAGGGGTTGGCACAAGGCACTTAATTGTATTGGTTTGAGGTATGATGCTCACCTAGGCTGACTTCAAACTTCTTCAGGTTTCCAAGTGCAGGGATCACAGCCTAGTGCCAGCATGACCCAGCATCGACTTCATTTCAGTTCTGACAACTCTTTGCCTTGTCCCTGAATGTTTTCCGAAGACACCATGATTAAGATCTGGCAGTTTCTTCTCCCTTGCCCAGACTCTCTGGTTACAGTTTGTTACCACTGGTCTGATTTTATCCCGTGTTGGTGGGAGGTAAGTGACAAACTCCAAGGTCTTGGTGTCAATAAACTCCTTTGGCCCAACTGTAAGGAAGTGGGAGATACAGAATGAACGGCCCCTGTGTCAGGCACAACTCAAGCCCAGTCGGCTTGCTCTGTGGGCAATGTCCCAGAACTCAAAACTGTCCTTCAGCTCCTCACTTCTGTGGAGTGTTAAGTTAGTTACAGGTTTTCAGAACAAGGGTGAAACTAATTTAAAAGGGCAAGTGATTATGTCCAGATTTATCAATATCCTATACCTATCAATCTTTTGTAGGCTAACTTAGTACAAGGCCTGTATATATAACAGAGCCAATAGAAATTAGCCTCCCTGAAGGAACGCCCATTCAGAGCCTGCCCCACATGTGGCCCATACATATACAGCCACCAAACTAGATAAGATGGATGAAGCAAAGAAGTGCAGGCTGACAGGAACCGGATGTAGATCTCTCCTGAGAGACACAGCCAGAATACAGCAAATACAGAGGCGAATGCCAGCAGCAAACCACTGAACTGAGAACAGGACCCCCGTTGAAGGAATCAGAGAAAGAACTGGAAGAGCTTGAAGGGGCTCGAGACCCCATATGAACAACAATACCAAGCAACCAGAGCTTCCAGGGACTAAGCCACTACCTAAAGACTATACATGGACTGACCCTGGACTCTGACCTCATAGGTAGCAATGAATAGCCTAGTAAGAGCACCAGTGGAAGGGGAAGCCCTTGGTCCTGCCAAGACTGAACCCCCCGGTGAACTAGATTGTTGTGGGGAGGGTGGTAATGGGGGGAGGATGGGGAAGGGAACACCCATAGAGAAGGGGAGGGGGAGGGGCTAGGGGGATGTTGGCCTGGAAACCGAGAAAGGGAATAACAATTGAAATGTAAATAAGAAATACCCAATTTAATAAAGATGGGGGAAAAAAGAAATTAGCCTCCCTACACAGAGCAATAGAGAAGCCCATTATGTAGTTATTTAGTTTCTACTTCTAACGCAGTATTTACAATGTTTAGTTTAGTGAGATAAGTCTACAATACAAAATTTTAGATCTCTCATTAATTCAAAAACAGTGGGTTTTTTTTTCTTTTACTACAAACAGATTATGCACAAGTGTGTTGTTGGGGTAGAAGTCTCGGCTCGGATCCAGACAAACCACAACGGGCCAACATGGTTCCACGTGGAAAGGTTTAATGGGAGAAGAGAAGAAGAGGAGAGGAATAAAGGCCAGCCATGAGCACGTGGAGGAAAGGGGGGAGGGGGAGAGAAGGAACAAAGGGGAAGAGGGCAAGAGGGCAAGAGAGCAAGACTGAGAGGAGGGAGTAAGAGAAGAGCTAGAGAGTGGGGAGGGGGCAAGCAGAGTCAGGCATAATTTGGCTGTTGCCAGGTAACTGTGGGGTGGATCATACCTGGCTGTTGCCAGGTAACTGTGGAGGTGGAGCTTAGACAGAATGCCAACATGTGTGTTGTGCAGATAATAACAAGACTTAGTTTGTTGAGGCAAATAGATGTATACTAGGGTTTCAAAGAGCAAACGTCCAGGTGGCAGATTTCCCCAGATGTCTTTTAAGTGGGTAAGACTTTATTTAAGTGGTCCGTACTATACAAACCACACATACAGCGAGCCCTTTTGCAGGCAGTCAGGATTTATGAAGGCCTGTCATTTCCAGTTTTAAGCAGATGCCAGTTGGTTTCTGGAGTCAGAGACTAAGCGAATCAAAGTGGATACGTTAACGAGGACAAATTCAATGTGGAAAAACTCATAATTTCTATCCGTTGCTCCTTTAAAAGATCAAAGTTAGGTACATCTGTGAATGGGAGGAGTCCCCATGTTACACTTCCCTTCTCGTAATCTGCCCTCTCTATGAGTTTTCCTCTTTCTCATCCAGAAGGCTTCCATGTTCACTGGTGTTAACCCAAAGTATTCAGCCTGACGCAGGTCAATACTGTAGCCTGCTGTGCTCACGGCCATAGCTCTGGTCAGGCTGGATGCTAAGAAATCCTTGCTCTAAGCAACTGCTCCTGGCTGCCTCACATAGATTAACTTGTAGACCATTGACCCTTCGAGGTATTCCTGTTACCTAAAGTACGGGTGCATTGCTATCTGTATTTCCAGTCACAGACACAGAGGGCTTTCAAAGGACTAAAATCATCTTAAAGCAGCTGCTTACAAAGGGTCATTTAAAACACGTTGCCACAAATCAATGCTCAAACAAACCTTAACTTTGTTAAGACACTTTTCTAAGAAGGCAAAGCACTGAAATACACACATTAAAACCATTTTTAAGCAGAACATAAAATCCCGTTTTCCAAGTCAATTACAGAATATTACTGAAGGCAGAACAATATCCTAAGGAAAATGTTGTCCCTTTAGATACAGAAATTAGTTTCAGTCACACTGCCGTCTTTATACTAGAACATTACCAATTTTTTTTAAACAGAAGCATCTTGTTTCATTAGTCCCCAAACTGTAGGATTTCATAGTTGGGGGATGGCGTACTAATATCCTTTCCATCACTCTTTTTCTCAGCCTTGTTTTAAAGACAGGCCACGTTCTCCAAAATAAATACAGAAAGATCCAACAATCTTAATCACTAACGTCTAAGTTTGAAAACGTCAGAAGGGGTCAGGCAGCCATGTAATGATATGGACTACCTCATATTTGTTTCCAGGCCTTTGACAGACACACACTGTACAGAACGCACAAGTCGGCTCACAAAGGATCATCCACTCTTACCCATATTCCGGATGAGGGCCCAGCAACAGCTCAGCCACCTCTCAGCCTCTTCAGGAAGCTCCACGGTAAATAGTCTGTGGCATGAGTAAAGGAAGAGGAACTGACAGCCACGAGGGGCAAAGGAGCCCATCTTAGAGTCTTATTAGAGCCTCCGCCAGCTGAGAAGCAAGAATTCCTGCACAATCAACAACGTTTGCTAGAAAGGCTTCCCACAGAGAGTTAATGTTCCTTTCAGGTATAAATTTCTATGCTGAAGGAGGGATGTGGCAGGTTTGAAGCCTGCGCGGGTCTGGCCTTGAGCAGAACCCAGTTCTCTGCGGTTGCTAGAAATCTCAAACAAGACTAAGCCTGGACCAAGATGTCTTCCCAACGTGACTTACTGCACCAGCTAGTCCTGAAACTGCCTCCAGCGTCAAAAGCCGCGTGTCCGCCTCAGACCTGAGTTATGGTCCCTAAGACTCCAAACATCTCAGACTGCTGAGAACGGCAACGAAAAGGCATGTGTCCTGTAAGTCTGTGCTCCAAAACTTCCACAGAATTGTGTTTCGTTTTTAACTTGAAAGTATTCTGAGACGTTTACAAAGACCAAAAGCTTACACACACACACACACACACACACACACACACACACACACACACACACACACACACAAAACTATTGCTTTTTTTTCTTCATCAGCAATCATGGTCCTAAGAACATCATACAAAACCTGCCATTTCCGGTTGCCAAAAGGCATTTCTCTTCGAGGAGACAGAGGCTGAAAGAGCCTACGGCTATTTCTGGGTCTATCTTTTTCTCTGTTTCAAAAGGATAACTGATGACTTCTAATCAAACGGAACAGACACAGAATAATGAAGATCCAACACTGTTTTTAGGAATGGTTTTGTCCTTGAAAAAATATTAAAATAATTAAGATAAAAATATTTTAAAATATCCTCTCTGGTAGGACTTACATTCAGCAAATGTGACCACGTGACCCAGCAAAGACACAGCGTCTCAGTTTAAAGCAGTCAATGCCAGATGAAAGATGAAGTTTTCCAGCAGACAAGTCTCAGTTCAGCTAGAAATATAGCTATCTGAAAAGCACTGGAGGGAGAGGGGAAGCTAAAACTCTGTATTGCTGGGAGGGAATAGGGGTTTCTCCAAAGCGGGAAGAAGAAGAAGAAGCAAGAGCTCCCCAGTGGATTTTTGGTGCTGAGAGTCTCCCAATACTGCTGGTAGCCATAAACACACATTCATCAGCAGAGTATTTTATTTAAAGCGTATCTGCACATGAATGCCTATTGGCGTTTTCTTCATATTCCTTGGCCAGAGTCATACAACGTATTGCACATAATGACAGCGTTCTGTCTACAGACATAAGCATCGAGTTTAACAGTTCAATGAACAGCATTTCTCCTACCGACACTTGTGAGCCATGTTGGTTTGGTCTTAATTGTTTGCAATGTGCATTTATTCTATACTACTAGACAGACAAGGAGACACCGTTAGCAGACCTGAAGGGCGATGGGGACGGACCTGTCCTTCATCGTTACCTTGGAACCCACCTCACACTTTGCACACAACACACACAGAATGGAAAAATACCACAAGCGCACTTTCCCAAGTACAATGTGAAAGGAAGGAGGGTAGAGATTATCAGCCTTTCCCAAGGCCCATTAAGGAAAATGACTTCCTCTTGGCCAAAGAATAGAATCTGGCCTGCTTTTCACAGCTCTGATTTAAAAAAAAAAAAAAAAAAAAAAACAACTACCTCCTTTCTATCTCTTCTTCTGATACCAACCAAGATCCCAAATATGTCTGTCCTGTCCCTAGACATATTTGTCCATCCTTTGAAGACCTTCATCCTTCCATGTTGCTTTGTCACACTGCCATTCCCGAGACCACCCACTTCTCCACGGTCCTTCAGTTCTATTTCCAACTTGCACCAACAAGACTGGGGGAGGGAGAAAGAAACCATAATCTTCTCAGCAATAAATTTAGATATTAAAATACATAATTCTATAACATTATTTACAGTATAGCACACTATGTTGCAGTAACTATTACAGAGCAAAATTAGCCCATCTCAGCATTGACAAAACATAAATCAGGGTAGAGATCTTAGCACCTCCTTTTCTCTGTCTGAAATAAGTCAACAGAACCCCCAATGGTTGAAAAGAGATCCAGCTTTTCCGGTCACATAGCAGATGCCATACATAGGTCGACAGAACTCACAAGATCTTTCAAATTGACAAGGCCTAACCTGTTGATGACATTGCTGTTAGATCATGGGCCTGTCCTTTTAAGGCACTGGACATTCTCTAAGTCAGAGCTCATAGCCTAAGAAACCAAGCCTGTTTCCTTCCAGAGCTGACAGGACCCTTCTATGGGGATGAAAACTCTACAGGAAAAAAAGCAAATCCAAGATAAAGGAAGCCTAACCACGCCCTGCTCCTGAAGCTGCTGCCTGAGGAAATGACAGACTGGTGTCTTCCTAGTTCCTAAATTATGTTCAGATTCCCAGTGTCTCAGAGAGCTTGCTCTCTCCTTTCTTGCTGCAGCCACTGTTTCTCTACTTAACAGAACCAAGGAGTCAACAGAAGGACCCCCAAAGACAAGGCCAGTCAACAATTGGAAGCACCCCAAACGGTTCAAAAGAACCTCGGAAGAGCAGGAAAACAAAGCCCAAGGTACACAGAGAAGAAACTTTCCAAGGGTTCGACTTTCTCTAGAATCTGAAACAAAATCCTGTTCTTGTGCCTTGTGCTCTTCATCAAATAGAGGTAAAAAGACAGGAAGTGTCCCTGGAGAGAAGTGACTCTCACCGCTGCTGGCAACTATCTTTCCTTCCTATCCATCCACTGTCACATGCTTCAGGCAACAGAGATCCCCAAACTCTGCCTTTATGTCCTTTCACGGTCGCTATATTGTCACCAGGCCTAGCTATGGATTATAGCCTGTGCCACAATGAGCCACACTGTACCACCGGTCCTCAGTAAGCTAAGGAGAGGAGTCAAGTTACTAGTGGAAAGCAGAAACAGAAGGTATATTCAATATGGTCACACTGAGAGAAGGGGAAGAAGAAACTCAGTAACACTCCCAACTTCATCTTCAGGGATCCCGACGGAAGGATGGTTTAGACAGAAAGCAAGAGACATGTATAATTAGTCCATCATGGAGTGGCTCCCTACCCACCAGGCTCTCAGCTTCAAGCCTGACCTCCAAGGTCATCTGACAACTTGGGAATTTTTGTCCAGAAGACAACTTCTTCCTCCACCTTCCCCCAGGGTTTCAGCCATTTCCTTCCTGCCCGGGAGATCACTGGGAAGATTCTATCAGGTCCACCATTCCAATAGTCTGATAGCCAGAGAAGGGAACACAGTTCTCTCTTTAGGAAATATTCATTCCTGCCAGGCAGACTTGTTACAAAATCGCTACCCCCTCATGCACCCCTTGCTCATGTGAAATCACTGTGCACAACTTGATTAGAGCCTCACCAGTACCGCTCAGCGGGAGCTATTCCTGACTTCCTTCTCCTCCTCTAAGTCCCCTCCACTGCATCGCATTTACTAGGTGTCTGTTAATGCTACCAATCTATTTCTTCCCACTCATCCCCTGGGTATTTGGATGGTTCGTTTAATTAAATAACGACCTGTAATGGGTTAATGATGGGCAGTGAGAGAGCTGGGGTGTGGCCCTTTGAAGGTCCCCTCCCAGGGTGACTTCACCACTCCCTGTTTTCTAAGAGAGGCGTCAAGGGCTTCACGCATGCTAGGCAAACACTTTAGCACTGTGCCAAATCCTGAGCCCGCATTCCTTCCCGGTGCCTTATCTTACAAAAAGAGTCTGGATAATACATAATCCTCATAAGTCAGCATGCAGGTACACAGCACTGGGTTCGTCTAGCGTTTTTCAAGCAAGGTGTCTACACAGGCAAGGAGACCAGAACCTCAGGTAAATGCTGAACGCCGCACATCGACCTCCAGCCTCGGACACGTGCGTGGGTACGTGCAGAGATGCAGGTTCTCACATCGGCTCGCACCCTTGCTCGCACAAGGCTCAGTCTCAAGGAAGGAAGTGAAGAAAAATTGAAAAAGACATGCAAATCAGCCTCTGGCTTCCATGTGCACTTTCATGGGGCAAGCTTACTCACACATACATACATACATACATACATACATACATACATGCACATACACCATATACGGAAAAGAAATTTTGAATAGATTATACATGTGTTTCACTTTAAAAAAAATACTTGTTTTAAAAATAGAAGAAAATGAAGTTGGAGGAAAATCTAAAAGGAATCTGTCCCTATGACGTCATACTTCCGCCGCTTGCTTACACAGGTAGCCCTTTTCTCAGAAAGGAGTGAGGCCGGTGTGGCCCTGCCCTGTAGCTTCAGGATACCGCTGCAGGGGAGGTGAGTGATGTCAGGGAAAGACCCTGACTGGTCAGCGAACCTTCACTTCCTCTTCTGACAGGGTGGCTTTTGACTCTACTGAGCCTGTGATTTAGATGTGACCTAGTTTCTGTGACCCGCGTAAGAAATGGATAAATGCTTAAAGCTTTTGTTAGCAAGGTTGGTATGTTAGTTACTGCTTCAATCTTCTGCCTCCTCCTCCTCCTCCTCCTCCTCTTCCTCTTCCTCCTCATCTTCCTCCTCCTCCTTACATGCTCCTCTTTCTCTTTTTCTTTGTTGTTTTTTGGGGATGGCTGTTTTATGTAGCCCAGGATAGTCCGGAAGTCATTATGTAGCCCAGGCTGTCCTACAGCATTAGTCTTTAGCCTTGACTTCTTGAGTGCTGGGATTGCAGATGTACACCACCATACTGGTCTAAGCCTCCTCTTCCACAGGGCTCTGCCCGGGCTGTGAGGGTGTCACCGTGAGTTGACCCATTTGTTAGCAACTAGATCAGTGCTGATGGGCTTTGAGCAAAAAAGGAAGGCTACAGACTAGGGAGCAGACAAACAGAAGTGGATCGCTACTGTGAAACTGACGTTCTACACCGCTTGGCCCATGTGGAATTCTTCACAGCTCTTCACGGTGCCTCTCGTAGTTGTCGTAGTTGCTAGATGTGGTATTAGGGTCCAGAGATTCAGAACCCTCAGGAGGTCAGAGACACAGAATAGTACCTTCAGGAGGTCACAGTCTACGGGAGAAGATGGAATCAGGGGCAGATTGAATAACAGAACAGCAGCTCGGTGTATTTATTCCCCACAGGCTTCTGCGTGCATTAGTTCATACACTCTCCTAACAGTTCCGGGAGGCGTGCACTGCCACTGCAAGTGACCAGGCTGACATGTCCGAGTTTTATATTGTTATGTAGCAGTCAGTGATGGAACCAGGGGCCAGATCCAACCTCGGCTTGTCCCTACGGTCCCTGATGATGTGTTCTAAAAGAAGGGTATGAAGTAGGGCCCAAGGATGGGCTACCTCTGTAGGTAAGCTTTTGTGTTATTCCTGTCTCCTACGCCAGCTAAATTTACCCTTCTTATGCAATGGATTTTACTGGATAAATATCACAGCTTTCACATGTAGATTTTAATGTACAGTTCTGGGCTGTCTCTAGGCCTTGATACTGTCAAGCAATGAGAGGGAAGTCCATGAAAATTACTGCTTCAGGGGTTTCCAGCTCAGAGGGTCTGAGCTTATTTTAGGTACCTTGAAAACAATCCAGCGTGCAGGAAGAGTAGGGCTTGGAAGTCATTTACTCCATCAAGCACATATTATGGTCATTCGTAGCCTGAGGAGTCATCAAGACCTACCTACCTGTTGAACTAGCAACTCCCAGATATCAGGATAATGACCTATATCCCCTCGCTTCATAAAGTTAATTTAGTATCTTGCAACTAGTTGTAAACAGGATCAACAATTTAAAAAAAACTGAAATGGTTTAGGAACTCAGAATAATATTTTTTTAAAAAAATAAAATTTTATTTAAAATGGAAATCGAGGAGGGAAGTAAAAGTTTATCATTAGACCCGGGCTTTCTGTGGAGTGTCTGTCTGTCTGTCTCAGATCTGATCCTGACAGAAGCGCACTGCATTCTGTGAGCTACATGCATTGCTCTACAATGGGACTTGTGATAAAAATGTGGAGGCTGTCGAGGAAAGGCTTTTAGACCATCGCTGCTTACTTTCCTCTCAGAAGCCAGTTCTTACATTCAAAACCCTGCCGATCTAAGCAAATTGTTGAGCTTCCCAACTAATGAGTTCAAAAATGAAACTCTCTGGTTGCTTGATTTTTTTTTCTTTCTGCTTTGGTTATTTTCTCAAATAAAATGCTGAAATGCCAAGGAAGCAATTTATGAGAATTCACTGGTGACTGACTAACTCTCAGCCGTGTATTGCGATGGCAGCTAGGTAGGGTTCACTGCTGTTACCCAAAACCTCTGTAACGTCACTGCATCGTCCACAGTAGGGACAACCAGTGCCTGAGGAAGAGAACGTCTCAGCCTATGATCCTCAGAGTGGCTGGTCCTTACGATACACTCACAAGGACCTCGCGCTAACACGGACTTGAGAACAAATCCTTCGATGCATGAGAATCTTTTGTTGTTGTTTTATATGCATGGGTATTTTGACTGCATTTATATCTATAAACCACAGGCAGGCGTGGGCCCAAAGAGATCAGAAGAGGGCTCCGGGTCCCCTGGAACTGAAGTTACAGGTCCTTGTCAGCCACCATGAGAGTTCTGGGAATCAAACCTAAGTCCTCTGGGAAAGCAACCAGAGCTTTTTAACCTCCAAGACGTCCTTCCAGTCTCATTTTTTTTTTTAATTGAAGTAGTTTCTATGTAGCACACAATGGTTTTATTGTGGCATTTCCTTCTCCCTCTTGTCCCCCACCCCTCTGGATCCCCCTTATCTCTTCCCACTTCCCCCAACACCCCCCCTTCATAGTTCCATATGGTTTCTGAAGGACAAATGTTCTAAAGCCTTTGTCCAAGACAGTTTATTTTGAAACCGCTCTGTCAGTGCAGACAACTTTATTTAAATTATCGCAGGCGATCTTTATAACGACGCTATGAGGGGACAACTATAATTTTCTCCATTTTTTTTTTCAGATAAGAAAGTCGAGGTGTAGACATTTGAAGTGACTAACCCAGTTTAGCGATAAGGAATGACAGGGTTGGAATTTGAACAAGGGAATACTTCCTGGAGCAGTGCATTTTCCTACCTTTCCTCTTAACACTTTCAATAGCTAGTGACTTAGGGACAGATTGATGTGCTGCAAATGGGTCTTGGATATCTCTGGGGAGAAAGGAATGAGCGAGTCTAGCTTAGCGTTTCTGTCCCACCTCTGAATTGTCTGTCCCCACACAGAGATCCAGCCCTGGCTGGGGTGTTTGCTCAACTTCTCTGCCTTGCTCTCATGGCCTCTGGCACAGATAACAGGCCCAAACCGTCAGTCCAACAGCCATGCCTGCATGTGAGCTCTTGCCCCTTTTATCTGGAAGTTGGTATCAGCCCCATATGGCTGATGCCTGCTGCAAAAACACCTTTAACTCTCGTCTTAACTCTACCCAACCTGCCAGGCACGCTTTCATTGAGCCCTTTTCCTTTGGTTTGTCTTGGAGCAAATTCTTTTCTCTGCTGAGACTTAACCCACAGGCCCTGTGAGTGTAGTCATCTCCCACTCTCTTCCCTGAATATGCAAACGAACGTTCACAGAGCCGGTTACTCACAGTGTCATAGAGACAGACAGCTCACTGCTTTCCTGCACTTGGGAAAATCAGATGACTCCTTTTCCCTGTGCTAAGGTTCACCCTTGTTCCCCGTTCAGCTTTTGTGAATTGTAATTTGCTTGCTTAAGGCTTTGCGTGTGCGTGTGTGTGCGTGTGTGTGTGTGTGTGTGTGTGTGTGTGTGTGTGTTCTTGTGTGTGCCCATTAAGGAAATGTATGTGCAGGGGGAGGCTGGAGATGGCCAACGGATGTCTTTCTCGGCGGGTCTCCACCTTATTTTTTGAGATAAGGTCTCTCACTAACCCTGGAGCTCTCTGATTCATTTAGACAGACTGGTCAGCAAGCCTCAGGGATCCTCCTGTTTCAACCTCTGGGTCTGGTCTCTCTGGAGTTACAGGAATGCTGCTGTGTCCCTGTTGGGGACCACACTGAGGTGTTCAGGGTTAAGAAGTTACCACGCTATGTCTGAATGAGCCGTCTCCACAGCCCCCAACCCCAGAAGTAATTCTTTCAGCTCTAGCTGAAATAGTGCTTCTTCAAAATTCTGGCACGAATGCCTTTCCAACCACAGGAAAGTACCTATTTCTTTCTTTTTCTTTAAAGATTTATTTATTTATTTATTTATTTATTTATTTATTTATTTATTAAATTTACATCCCAAAATCAGCCCCCCCCACCTCCCAGTAACCCCCTCATATAGATGCTCCCTTCATCCCACCCCTGGTCTTCTATGAACAGGGAGCCTCACCCCTGGCTATCACACCCTTCCCCTTGCACATCAAGTTACTAGGAACCAGGCACATCCTCTCCCACTGAAGCCAAACAAGGCAGCCCAGCTAGGGGGACAGGATCCACAGACAGGCAACAGATTCAGGGGCAGTCCCCCGCTCCAGTGGTTGGGGAGGAAAACATCTCTTTCTATACTAGCAATTAAGGTACTAAATTAATTCTGAACATATTTGCTGATTACCCCAGCACCTTAGGTTGTGATTCTAAGAGCCCATGACTCTGAAAAATGAATAAGAGAAAATGGAAGTTTCCTAAGTAGATGGACCCTGCCTGTTTGCTCCTTTAGAAGGACTGACTTCCAGATAATAGAGAAATAACTATGTCCTGCTGTAATTTATAGAATGACTAAAATAAAATCGCCTGGCCCTCGCTAAGCAGTGAGAAAAGCCTTTTGAGTTCTTTTGCCTAGGGGAGGGGTGTGTGGGTGAAAACACAGGGTGTGTGTGTGTGTACGCCATGCTCCCTGACTTCTGTTGCTAGAGGCCTGCAGTTACAGGAGATGCATAATGGAAGAACAAAGGAAAGATGGCATTGCTGAGGTCCCCAGAGCAGGCACAGTCTGCTCCACACTATTCCAGAGAGACAGTGGTGCCTGTGTGTGTGTCACCAAGTTTTTCTCTGGGCTATCAGCCAACGCAGAAACCCCAGGGAGGTCGGGCCGAGTGTCTGAGTTCCTTGTCTCGACCTTGATTCCTCTGTAGTAACTGGATGATGTCGGGGAACTCCTGCCTTCAACAGACATAAGCAAACCTTAGAGAGTGGCCGTGCTCAGCTGTAACCCCGGGGCTTTGAAGGCTGGGGAAGGAGGAGTGATGTCATGGCCAGGGTGAGCTGCAGAGTGAGACCTTGACAAACAGCAAACAAAACTTGTCAAGTTTCTGTTTCAGATGAATGAAGGACCCATGTTCAGACTCCATGGCTGCTTGATGTCCTAGCTGTTTGGTCACACTGTCTACTATTTTATCACAGTATCAAGGTCTTTTCATTGATGCCAGTTTTATTCATTACAATATTTGGGTTAAGGACATAAATCTTTAACTCGTATTTGCACAAGACTAAGTTGACATGAGAGGTCAGACTGGAGCGATTTGGGTTTTACAGTCATCCCTTCCAACGAGGCCTGTGAGCCTCCTTGTCTACTTGTTCCTGATAGTGAGAGAAAGGGAGTTGTTCCTCTCGTGACCTATAAGGTCCAAAACATCCCTGTCTGTCTTTTTATGGAAGTTGGCTGATGTTTGGTGGTGTAGGGTGACTATGGCACTCGTGTTCCAAGGCTTTCAACTTAGCTGTCCAAGAGAGAGCCTGCTCACCTACTTCCTGGATTTATTCCTACTTATATGGCGTTGACAATGGTTATTACTCGCTCAGGAGTAAGGATGTCATCAGACCAAATCCAAACAGGGGCCATGTCCGTGGGTTAAACAGAAATGGACACATACTGAGTGAGTTTGGCCCTGTAACTCATGTTCTCCCCTGAGGTACTGTATAGGAACAATGGCTTCTATTTAAAGAACGCTGCCTGCGTGCTTCAGACGTCCTTCCTTCGAGACTCGGCTGTCAGAACAGTGCTGAGAGGTGGCTCTCTGAAAGCTGTTTGGAGGGTGATGAAGTGAGAGGAAGTGAAGAAGCCAGGGGCGTGGTCAGTGGGACCCCAGAAACAGGAGTTCGTAAAGCCCCCCCCCCAAACAGCTGGTTTTCTGACATGAATCTCGCCTTGAGGTAGATCAAAAGGTCAACTTTCCAGAGATGTTCTAAGGAACTGGTGACTTAGCTGAGAAGAAAACACCTACCAGTGTCTGTGTGTCCTGTAACCGTTCCCTCAGAGCCGCTGGCCTTTTTCCTTCCTCTTTTCTCTTAGTTAGATTTAATATCTGCTGAAATGTTAGGTGGGCTACTACACAAAAACCAAAAAGTGGGGAGGGGATAACAATAACTGGTACAATGGTCATCGGAGGGTGCTGGGGAGGGAGTGCAGGGCAGATGTGGTCGGGGAGGGAGTTCCGCTTCACTGCATAGATTGGTCAGGTTGTTTTGGTTTTCTGCTGTGAAGTGTGCTAGCCATCCCAAATCCTTCCCCCTTCACCTGAGCCTTCCCTGATAGACAAGTCTCCTCACTTTTATGGCCATCCCTCCGTACTGACTCTATTCTATCTCATTTCCCTCTCTCCATCTAAGATTTCATCTGTTCCCAGATTTAAGAAACAACACAAAAACACTAAGTTCTTCGTCTATGCAAAGAGCAGCTATGAATAATCTGGGCGCTCCAGGCTGGCTTTCCTACCCCAGAGCTGCATGCTGTTTACACTGTTTACAGAAGGACACATACTCCGTACTAGATACAGCACTAGACATTTACCAACGCTGAGCTGGATTAAACAATAGCATGTTTTAAAGTCAAAAGATCTTCCTAATGTATAAATACACTCCAGTGGCTTGTGAATGCAGAAGGAAGCAGATCTGTATGTATTCCTTCCTGGCAAATACCCAGCACTATGTCCAGGGTCTGTCACCCCCTTGAATACCCCCTGATGTCCGTCGCTTCCATCTCCAGCATCATTGAAACATCCCTGGTCTGGCATCCCTGAGCTGTTTCTCTTCTAGCGTCCGCCAGCCTTATGCTGCAGCATCCTTCAGTAAATACTTGATGAACCAAGGAAGGACCGATATGCTTGCTTACCCTAACTTCGCTATTTATAGAACAGGATAAACACTTAATGCACCATCCCTTTTAATAATCACATATAACTTTCTAAATTATCAAAGCAGAAAAAAAAACGAATCAGTTTCTCCTGACTGCCGTGAACGTGGATTAAAAATCTCCGTGTAAAACAGTTGAATCGAACTGTATATTGTAGATGAGCCTAGGCCTTAGAACAAGACCCAGCCGAGGAGACAAGATGACCACTGGCTCAGGCGCACTGGTGTTTCCCAGTTGGTCCTCCACAACAGCGTCTCCAAAATTCTGCTTTCACTATCCTTCCGAAGAGCTCACATGTCAGATTGTTCATTAAAGAAAAATAGCCAAGCCTCAAGGTGCTTCATTTTGCTTGTTCCAGTTAGAATTCTACATGTCAAAAAGGCTTGAATAAAACTACCATTTCTTACCATTTCTTAGCGCGGGCTGTTGGTACTAACACATCTAAGAACTTGTCTGTAGCGCCCTAATAACTTCCCACTTGTATTTTATTGAAACATCTTGTTGCCTCAAGTGCAATGTTCTTCTAAGAAACGCATTGGGTTCTCTAGGTGTTGTTTGTTTGTTTGTTTTTATAACTTCATGATGCCTCCCACAGGGCAAGCAGGGCTGAGCAGGAGTTGGGGACATTACGTCAGTCTATTTGGGCCACTGTGATGAAATACCGTAGACTGGAGGATTTATTTAGAATGGAAGTTTGTTCCTCACAGGTCTGGAAGTCAGCCATCAAGACGCTGGTGGGTCCCTTACCTGGGGAGAGCCCCTCCCTACTTTAAAGACGGTACCTTGAGTTCTGCCATGCTCTCACCTTGTGTGAGGCAGAGGGGAAATAGGAATATGCCAGCTCCATCAATCTCTCAGGGACACCAATCTCATTTGTGAGGGGGATCGCAGATGGACCAACCGCCTTTGAAAGGCTTCTGCATAGTACCTAAGTTTTGTAGAAATGCATTTAAGCCATCACAGATATGATTAAACCGAATTCTCAGGGAAGAATTTTCAACTGGAAGAAGAAGAAGAAGAAGAAGAAGAAGAAGAAGAAGAAGAAGAAGAAGAAGAAGAAGAAGAAGAAGAAGAAGAAGAAGAAGAAGAAGAAGAAGAAGAAGAAGAAAAAGGGAGGAGGAGGAAGAAGAAGAAGAAGGTGAGGAGGAGGAGGAAGAAGAAGGGGAGGAGGAGGAGGAGGAGGAGGAGGAGGAGGAGGAGGAAGAAGAAGAAGAAGAAGAAGAAGAAGAAGAAGAAGAAGAAGAAGAAGAAGAAGAAGAAGAAGGGGAGGAGGAGGAGGAAGAAGAAGGTGAGGAGGAGGAAGAAGAAGGTGAGAAGGAGGAGGAAGAGGAGGAGGAGGAGGAAGAAGAAGAAGGGGAGGAGGAGGAGGAAGAAGAAGAAGGGGAGGAGGAAGAAGGTGAGGAGGAGGAGGAGGAAGAAGAAGAAGAAGAAGGGGAGGAGGAGGAGGAAGAAGAAGAAGGTGAGGAGGAGGAGGAAGAGGAGGAGGAGGAAGAAGAAGAAGGGAGGAGGAGGAAGAAGAAGAAGAAGGGGAGGAGGAGGAGGAAGAAGAAGAAGGTGAGGAGGAGGAGGAAGAGGAGGAGGAGGAAGAGGAGGAGGAGGAAGAAGAAGAAGGGAGGAGGAGGAAGAAGAAGAAGAAGGGGAGGAGGAGGAGGGGGAGGAGGAGAAGGAAGAAGAAGAAGAAGAAGAAGAAGAAGAAGAAGAAGAAGAAGAAGAAGAAGAAGAAGAAGAAGAAGAAGAAAAAGAAGAAGAAGAAGAAGAAGAAGAAGAAGAAGAAGAAGAAGAAGAAGAAGAAGAAGAAGAAGAAGAAGAAGAAGAAGAAGAAGAAGAAGATGATGATGATGATGATGGTATACTGAATACCTGCCCTGGTGGGTGTTTAGTCTCTGTTATTTAAAGGCACACTCACAGTGTCTCCCAGGGAACCTGGAATTTGCTGAGTCAGCTAGACTGGCTAGCTATGGAGCCCCCCAAAAATCCTCTTGCCTCTGCTTCCTTGGGTCTGGGATTACAAGTCTGTGTTACCATGCCCAGCATTTCTCCATGGGTGTTAGAGAGTAAACTAAGGCCCTTAGGCCTGCCCAGCAAGTATAGTGACTGCAGCCCTGCCAGCAGTTAATTAATAGTTAATTAATGAAGAAAGAAATCTTGAGTTAGATATATTTTTAGGACCGTGAAAATTTTGAAATAAACTTTCTTTTGCCTTAAAAAAATAGATCTTTAAAAATACACATTCCTTTTTTTTTTCAATGTCTTATTTAGCTTTAGATGGCTAACTGCTGTAGCCCTGTGAGCTTCGTTTCTAACACGTTCCAAACAAAGTCTAAGGATGATAGGCCAGAGAGACAAAATAGCAGAAGAGTTGCGCCCTCGTCCATTCCACAGAGCTAGAGAGGACATCTGGGAGTGGGTGTTGAAGCCTTCAAGAAGCTTATTTAGCCCACAGTTCTGGAGTCTGGGACACTGTAGGTTGTGGTGTGGTATGTGATGAGGCTGGGTGCTGCCCACAAAATGTTATTTGAGGAAACTTCACAGCCACCTACTTAGCACTAATGAAGTCATCGGAGTCACCTCCCCTTCTGACCTCATGGAAATGAATGACTTCTCATGAGCCCACTTCCAAGTACCATTAACAGGGTAAACCAGCATTCACCGCCCCCCTTTTTCTTTTTCTTTTTTCTTTTTTTTCTTTCTTTCTTTCTTTTTTTTTTTTTTTTGCCTCCCCTCATGGTAGAAAGCAGAGGGGCAAGTGTATGGTTGAAGGAGGAACAGTCAGAACAAACAACCTGCTTTGAGAAAGGTTCAAATCCCAGTTGATGTCCTTAATACCTCTTAAAAGTCCTCACCTCCCAAAACAGCCAATCAAATTGCAACGTAAGTTTCAAAGGGTAAACACCATAACAAGAAGAATGTAACACTGTTGATGTTGTTGTGGTGGTAGTGGTGGTTCTCATTGTTAAAATCCAGCTTGTTTTTCCACCTCAGAACTATCTACTCTCCCGTTTTAAGGGTCCGACTCATTTGTTTCATCCCTCCTTCTCTGTTGACCACTTTCTCTCTGGAGTGAAGCCCCATGGTAGAAGGTACTTGCAGACTATGGCAGCCCTGGGTAGGAGGGACATTGTATCACCACATGGGTGAACGACCAAAGAGACAAGTTATTCTGCCCCACAGCCGGGTGACGCCCCCAGGAAACATTTAAGACCTTTAAGTGCCAAGGTCCAGCCTTTGCGTGGAGGGTCCTGAGAAAGGTGGGAGTGGGAAGAGCCCTGCTTCAATAAGACTTGGAGTCTATAGTCGATGCTAGCCCCAGGCACTCTCTCTGTTCCCTGGCCACTCTTTATTCTCCTCCATCTTCAGCTTAAGCTCAAGAGTGTAATTCCGTCTTCCTTCTCCTTCTTCTGCCTTCTCCCCTCTCACGCTGTTGCCTTCTCCCAACCAGAAGGCCTGAACCCAGTCTTTTATTTACTAAAGCTGCATCAGCGTGGCTTTGATCATTGTTAATGATTATCAAGAATTCTTAGATTTACATAAACTTCTTGAATCCCGGATCGATAGTTCCAACCCCCGTTTCCTTAGAGAAGAAACTGAACTCAAAGCAAAAGCACATTTCCTTATAGGTTCCCACAGCCTGTTCTTTACGGGCAGCCGGGCACAGCTCTCCAGTTTCCTGGTACAGCAGACAACAGTCTTGAGTAACTGCTTCAGTGTAAGAATAGAAAAATGGCAAACTACTGAAATTAAAGTGATTCCTTACAAAGTTTTGAATTTATGTAAGGAAAACAGTAGAACAGTAATCTCTCTCTAATATTGTTATCTCCAATGCTCCAGTCAGCTAGAAAAGCAAAGCACTCACTTTTCTATGCTTCTACATCATCTGTTAATTCTCTAATCTTCATTTCCTCATCCTGGCAATTCCATAGCCTCATGTACTCTTCTGATATTGTTTACTCCTAAATTATATATGAATTCCTATTTTTTTTCTATCTATACCTTTTCTTCTTGGGATGACTTTGACTCTCTATCCTTGATGTCCCCAAGTTCACCCTGGCTAATCAGTACAGCAGTCATTGAACGGGAGAGTACATGTATCTCCTCATGATTCCAAATTCATGACCAAGTATGGCAGGGAACTACTTCCACAAAGGATGGTGTAGGCTTTTATGGCCTCTGTGGTTTTGTTGTCTAGGTTCTTTCCCGAAGGCCTCCTCCTCATCCCCCACAGCCTCATGACCATCTCCATTCCTCATTCCTGGAAACTACATCTGTTTCATTTACTATGGCATGGTTAGCTCTGAGTAATGGGGGAAGTCTATTCCCACAACGCAAGATCGAAAGAAGAGTGGTAATGACAGCAGATCAGCTTCGGGACAACAGCAACCATCAGCACACATGGGGGACATGGGCTCACTGGCCTGGCAATCCTCCCCTAATGCAGCTGTGCCAGACCTGGCCTTGAAGTGAGATAAATTGAAAATGCATTTTACTAACATTTTACTCCCTGTGTTTAGCCGTGCCCTGCCCATTACTTCCTTTGCTAGTGAATCTGGAGGCTCACCTAACAAGGCATCAGGAAGCCCCGTAGAGAGCATTTCCAGGCTGGAGAGTAAGAGGAAGGGAAATGGGTAAAGGGCTTTCTTAAAGCGTTGAAGCTGTTCTTACAGAAAAAACCATTTCTCTTTGTTTTAACCCCAGGCTTGTTGTAATTTTAAGCTACTAGTTTGAAACAGTTAATCAGTAGCTTCAGTCACTTACACACCTCTGGGACTACAAATACCTTTGCAAACCAACCCCAGAGTGGGGTGTGTGTGTGTGTGTGTGTGTGTGTGTGTGTGTGTGTGTGTGTGTGTGTGTGTGTGTGTAAATGCACCATTAGTCTGAAAGGTGCAAGCTTTTGCTACAAGATGATCGGCAGAGGTTATCCAGTAGAACTTTGTAACTCATAGTAAAGCTGGGAGAGCCTTGGGAGATTACAATATTCTCAACACTAAATGAAAAAGTGAGTGCACATATGCGTTTTTAAAAACCACAAACTCTGGGAGTCAGATTCACAAAGCTTGTTCTACTCCTGTATCTAGACCCAGGATTTATTTTTGAATATTTATCAATCTCAGCGGGGTCCTAGTAGAAATGCCCCCAGGATCCCTAAAGAGGTTAAACTTAACGTGGCATAGTTCTCATTGCTGCTTCGATACCAAATAATTACCAGGAAGCAGGATGAGCTTCTTCATTTAAAGAGAATTATTTGGTTTGACTTAATGAAGCAAGAATTAGCTGTCCGCCGTATCGCTTGCCCCACTGCTGTGATAGATCTATCTTTATTAAGAAAATCGAATATATTTCTAGCAGGATCCAGGAACCTACACACTTGAGGGAATTGATAAGAAGGAAGACCATTGATTCTAATGGGAAAGACAGCAGGAATTTGAACAGAATGCAGCCATCTGCTGTGAAATATTACCATTATCTCAATTAAAGTTTATGTCCTGTCTTCTACGAGAACAGGTTGGCAGACCTCTGGAACCTTCCAAACAAGTGACTTTACCACCCCTTTAAATAAGGTGACGCTAACAAAGGGAGGGAGGGAAGGAAGGAAGGACAAATTAAACACCTCTGGAGGTTCCATTCTGGGGTGCTATCTTCAAAAGAAGCATCATAAAACCGAATCAGCATAGCTGTATGCTTTGGACTCCTGCCACTCAAGTCAACTGTAGCGTTGACCCATTGGGGATGATGTAATAATACCCTGGGAACATGATGATCCCAGGGGACCTGGTTACGAAAGTTCTGCTTACAGGTTTATGCATTCTTAAATTTGACTAGACCATTATCTCAAATGAAGGCAGTCCCAGTTCTATGACTGGAAATATATTCACCTTGAAAAGAATAAGAGCTACACGATGACATGTATTTATTTACCATCCGGGGCCACTGTAGTTTTCTGGGACGCGGAGTTGTGAAGGCGTGGGAAAGGAAGAAAGTGATGGGTAAGGAAAGCCACTGGAGACGAGTTTTCACATTAAAACTCTATTTGATAGTCCACCTCCCAGAAGAACAGTTTTGTTTTAGAGTCTGCTCCTCAAAGAGCGCAGCAGACTTCACCGATAAATCCTGGGCTGTGCAAGTCTCAGTCTCTACATTTAATGACTTCCCTGGTAATGGGAGAGACTCTTTATCGCCAGTCCCCAAAACATCATTTTGGTGGAGTAATTGGCTTTGTCCCTTTCTGTAGATCCTAGCTGGTGTTTCTGGACATAGTATTTGGAGCAGGAAAGGTAGTGTATAGTGTCTAGGGTAAACGGGAATGTGGGGATCTTTTAAGGTTTGTTCTCTCGATGGGAGTTCCTTCATCCTTTAGAACTGGATCCTTAGAGGAATAAGTAGAAGGATACCAGAGAAGCTTGGACAGTATGACACCAAAGCTGCCAGCCTATCATTTGGATCTGACCTCAGATCCAATGCTTGCACAATGCTGTGAGGACAGCTATGGATTGAGCAACTATTTGATGAAGGCATGACTGCAGGACACATGGGTATGGTGGGACGTGATATCAGTAACTTGACTCCCTTCGCCCAATTCTGAACAAGCCTGCTTACATCGTTGGGGGACCCCCACGTTCCTGCTAGCAACACCCTATTCTAACTGACTTACCCCTATGTTAATATAGCTATTTCCTGTCAAGATGGCTGTCACAGTACAGGAGACAGCTTCTGTGATGAACAAGCCTCATAGCTCTGAACTGCCTCGCACTCTGGAAAAACCTTGGGTTTTACAAATGGTCTAAATTTTATAGCTGCTAGTTTTAGGGTAGGAGTTAATGTGGGAGACTGTCATTCAAAAACGGAACTTAACATTCATTTGACTTTTGATATCAAAGGAAGATTTCTCTTTTTTTCCCCCTCTGTGGTTGGCTCAGAAAAGGCGTGGAACAAGTTAACCAAAAGACTGGTGGTTTAGTGCTCTCAGCTGCTGATGGCTCTGACCAGCTTTTCTCCTCAGCATTCTTTGTGACTGCGAAGCTCATCTGAAGCCTGTCTCTGAAAAGACCGCAGTTTCTTCTAAGTTCTTTCTGCGCTCTCTCTTTTAAAATTATTCGAAGGCAACAACTTTGTGGAGTGATGTCCATATTCTGGTGAGTGCCCTCACTTTTCGGTGCTGTCCCGAAAGGTGTTGAGGAGCACTGTGTTTTGTAGGCGCGCACACACACACACACACACACCTCGAAGATGTCTCTGTCAGCACAGCTGAGCTCATCCTTCTCTCTCACGCTCGGGAGCGGCCAGCAGGCTTCTAGGATTAAATAACAGCAAACTCCACCACAGCCCATCAAGGTTATTCTTGACTCTTCACCTCCTGGAAAGAGAAAAATGCAAGAAGGAACTTACTGTGTACGCTGGTTTCTTTGCACTAAATGGAATTGTCTGGAAAATCATATTCAAACCCAAACATTTTACTGTACAGAGGGTAATCAAGCGATGTTCGTCTTCTAGAAGTTACATGCTGCATCCCTTAGGTCATATGGCCAATCTATAGATGTGCTTCTAAGCCCTGTGTGCTTAGAAACTATATTAAGAGCCATTTTGTGTGAAATGAAAATTTGACATATATGTATGTATTTTTTTTTTTTAAGCAGCTATTGCCAGGTCCACACCATTCCCTTTGAGGCTCAAACTCACAGCTATATTTACGGATACACACCCTTTTATATCCCTTTAGAGGGCATACATACCCTCTTAAATCATTACATTTTTAGTTGCCATCTATGTTTGTTTTGTATATTTCTATGAGTGTATCTGTCTGTGCATATAGGGATGTATGTCTCTTTCTCCCTCTTTAAACAGCACATACATGCATGTATGCTGTGTGTACGCATGTATATGTGTATGTGAGTGTATGTATGTGTGTGTGAGTGTATGTATGTGTGTGTGAGTGTCTGTAGGTGTGAGTGTCTTTATGTTTGAGGGTGTATGAGTGTGCGTAGCTATGTATGACTGTGTGTCTATGTATAAGTGCATATATATGTGAATGTGAGTGCATGTGTGTGTGGGTGTGTATGTGAGTGTCTGTACGTGTGAGTGTCTGTGCAAGTATGTATGCTGTTATCTATGTGTGACTGTGTGTTTATATTTGAGTATATGTATGTGTGAATGTGCGTGTATGTGTGAATGTGCATGTATGTATGAGTGTGCGTGTATGTGTCTGTGTGTGTGTGTGAATATGAATGTGTGGGCATGAGTGTATGCATATGAGTGTGTGAATGCATGCATGTATGCCAGAGGACATCTTCGGTGCTGTTCCTTAGGAACTGTCCACCTTGTTGTTTGTTTCTCTTGAAGACTTGTATTCGTGTGCAGACCAGAAAAGAGTGGCAAGTGTCCCCTTCTGCAGCTCTCAGCCTATTCCTTTGAGAAAGGGTCTCTCCCTAAACTTGGAGCTCAATTTTCTGGGCTGGACTGGAAGCCGGGATGTTCTCTGCTCCCACATTTGATGGAGCTGAAGTTACGGGCATGCTTGTTATGTAGATGTCAGGATCTGAATTTCAGACCTTATCACTGCATAGCAAGAGTAGTAACCATTGATCCATCTCTTTGAAATCAAATTATGAGCCAGGGCTCATCGAAAGTGGCTAGCCAGCCCCAAGGCCCTCTGCCTCATCTTCCCCAGTGCTAAGAGGTCAAGCCCATACACAAGTTGTCCAGATTTCTCTTTAAACATGGGTTCTGCTGACTTAAGTTAGGTCTTCTTGATTGGCCCATCTCCTCCTTAGCACTGGTTGTGTTCTTTCTTTCACCACTCAGAGCACAAAATGAAGGCTGAGCAAAACATTCGATTGGTGGTCTTTGAATGGGAGAGAACCTTTTGACACCACACTCCTCTTTGGCAATCACAAGAGGGAAAGCACGGAGAAGTGAGTTTCTTGTTTCTACCTTCCGAAGAGCACAGACACCTTTCATTAAATAACTAGCACGGGCCAGACACTTTCCTATCCTGTCCCACACATTTACCACAATGGTTCCGTTGGGCAGGGAAAGATGAGAAGTGAGAGACCGGATAACTTGCCCGAGACCACACAGCTCTTGGGTGGCAGGACTGAATGGCATTTCTAAGCCTGCCAGGTTCTAGATTTTTCCCTCTAAACTTCCCAAGACTTCACCAATCATATTCCTCTTACCACATCTTTGTCAAGAGAGAGAGAGAGAGGAATCGAGAAGAGGGAGATGGGGAAGATTTTGTACTATTACTTAGCTGTTCTCTCCTTAGAATGGGAATAGAGTTGCTTATTGGGGTTTTGAAACCACTCACAACAAGTCAGAAAAGAGAATGCATAGCGCCTGTTAGCTACAAGAAGGTCTACTTTCACATGGCTTTTTAATTGTTTTATAGTCAGTATGTTCTACCCACCCCTCCCCTCCATGGCTGCACAGCTGTATGGAGGCTCAATTTGTAATAAAAGTGGTTTAGCGCAAACCATACATACATAATGGTCTTTGATTTCCCCCTAGGCTCGGGAAATCTCTCTTAATTATCTGCTTATAGGGTTGGAATTTCTTCACCAAGTCTATCTTCATTTACTGAAGAGTCTCCAGAGTCCCGCTTTTAGAGAAATTTTTTTTCCCAGAAGTGAAAACTGGCCCCGTGCCCTCACGTGGAGGAGGGGCAATGTGGAAATCATGTTAACTTAAAGCTCACCCCAGTGGGGGAGCCTCTTAAGAACAGGTAGTCTTGCTCACTTGAGAAGGCAAGTTGGGAAAGTGGGAGTAAGAGAAGCAAGTAAGAAGAGTGTGCAAGCCAGAGCACAAGGAAATGGCAACGAACTGAGCTCGCCCCAGGCTCAACTGCGCATGCGCCAGGCTCCTGCTTGACCCAGTGCTGCAACACAGGCCTCTCTGCTGAAAGGAGAGAGGAAGGGCTAGGATGAAGAAGTATCGAGAAAATGTTAGCCATCTTGGAGTCGCCGAAGTAAAAGTACTCATTAGAGGAATCCTCCTTAGGCAGATATGGTTCAGCTAGTGAACACATGCGCGTGCGCACGCACTCATTCACGCATGCGCGAGGGAAAGGACATGGCTGGAGTCGTAGTCTGCTGTGTCCTCCATAGAGGTTTCCTTGCCACAGAGCTGATCGGGGATCTGTACCTTTGATATGCCCTTCTGAGGCTGAGAGTGGGCTTTGCAATCGGTTTTATAATCATATAGTGTCTCTGTGTAGGAGGAATGATGTCGTTGAAGTTGGGGAACGGGGGATCCCAAGCATGACTTAGAGCACGCATTCACGCTCTGGTTGTGTATCTTAACGTCTGTCTTGGAACTAACTCTGGTCATCAGTGAGAGTGACTGTGGGAATCCAAGAAACCATAGCAAAGATCTGCCATTTCTGCTGAGGCCAGGGACACAGGAGCAGCAGCCATCTGCCAGCCCAGGCGATGGCACTGAAATTCGTATTAACACTAATCCCTAGACCAGATTTAGTACTTGATAGATCTCTAGCTAAGACTTTGAGGATGGGTACCACACCCTGGACAGACTTCTATGGGCCTGGAGGAATATTCCAGAGCTTAGCTCCTTCATTGGCTCAGAAACTCTCCGGAGTGGGCAGGGAGAGACAGTTGCCCAGCTGTTCTTGTGACACGAATACGGTTTGTTTGTTAAATGGCTATAAATCAGGCTCTTTTATTCCTCTTCTAGGATCAAAACATATTAGCAATTCAGAAGATTTGTGTGGACCCGGCTTCCGCTGTAAACACTTCCCTTCCTTTATGTATTTCCCCTAGTCTACAAATTAAGAAGACTGGCATTGAAAGCCTGCAATAACCAGCCTTGTCAATTAGCTTTGATGGAATCACAGTGATGAGACATTAACACACACTCAACAGGAGTTTACAGATCCTTTATTGTCACATATGGGGGAATGCAAACCTAGAGAAGTGACTGACAGGGTCACCTGGCTGGAAGCCAGCCCCAGCTTTGCGGCTTTGCGGCTTTGCTTCTCCGCCTGAACTCCATTTACTGCAATCCACGCCTGGATCCTTCTCTTCAGATTGCACCTGCTTTCGATTTTAAGCCCTTTAAGTCCAAGGAGGAGCTGTCAGCCAAAGGGGCTTTCACATCCCCCAGGAAGTGTGGTTTCCCTTTTCCTAGGAATTGACTTTGTCCCTCTGGTCAAGAGCTTTGTGACCTTAAGTTAGAGGAAATAAAATAAAATCATTTTAAGCAGTCATCTTTCAAAGTCCTATAAAATATGCCATTACTTAGGAAGTTGGCCAAGGCTGAAGATTAACCTTAGCCCCGTGAAGACAGAAAGGAGCCACGAATTTGAAGCTCCTGGTCGCCCAGTTTTGCAAGTGGTGCTACAGATACTCCCTTAAAAGAAAGAGTCCAGAAGTTCCTTGACTGTATAGATCCAGAAACTTCTTTAAACTGTAAGAAGTTTCAATGATTATCTGTAATGAGAAAGCCCCAGCAAAGGGCCTAGGACCCTGATCTGGAACTTGTGCATCTCACTCCTAGCCAGGGGATCACATCTGACAGACCGCCTCAGCGAGTGCAGGGATGTGACTTGTCCTGTTAAGACAAGCCAGTGCGAATGAGGAAGTTAGAGCCAAAGCCATAGTGCGCTCTCCCTGCAGGTCAGGGCTGAGCCCTTGGACTGAGCACATTTGCTTGCTGGGCTGTCAGTCAGTTCTCAGCAGTGTATGCTACAGGGACATTCCCCAAACCCTAGTGACCAGTGGCCAGAAGTGTGTAAAGGCTGTGATGAGCCAGCTTCCCTTCCACCTGGCTCCAGAGCACAGGATCCAAAGCGAACAAGCAGACCTGTTTGTTATAGAAGAAAAAAAAATTAATGCACCCATTGGAAGCTTCTGCCCAGTCATAGCATGTCACTTTGGAAAGTCACACTGATAAGCTCAGTTATTGATGGAAAGAATCTAATGGACAGCCAGAAAAAAAAAAAAATCACAGCGACTGAACGTTCGTGTTCCTTCCATGTGATAAAATGTCACCCTTTGGTGCGGTTAATGCTGGGAGGTGAAGCCCTTGGGAGGTGCTCAGGCCCTGGGGTGGGGTCCTTATCAAATAGATTAGTGCTCTTACTCAAGGCCTCTTGAGAGCCCAGCTGTGTCCCCATCAGAGTCTGAGAACGCCAGCCTTGGAAATGGGAGGGATAGAGAAGGGCGTGCTGCTCGGATTTCCCAGTTTCTAACTCGTGATGGTTCCGTGGCAGACGTCTATGCGTACAAATGTCCCTGTGAGCAACAGGAACCACAAACAACTGTGTAGAACGACATTGCTATCTACAGCAACAGGGGCCACCACGTCAACGTTCACTTCTCATTGGGTCTTCATACCGATCTGTGATATAGGGGGAAACGCCTCTGGATGTCTGCATGGGAAACAAGAGGCAGAGTTGCTCTAAATCCCAGCAATGTGCCCATCCCCACTCCCCAATGCTGCCTTCCTCTGCTCACCCTCCAACAGATGCAGACTGTCCCTCTCGCCCGCTTCCCTAACAGGGCCAGGCAGCCGAATGCCTCACGCCAACACATCAGCCATCTGTTATGTCTACCTGCACTGACGGAGCTGTTTATTTATTCAAGAAGTACATCAAGAGCATCTGTGGGCATTCAGCGCCACAAAGCAGGAGGCAGACTCGGCTCAAAGAGATGGATGACGTACCCTGTTCCCGTACACCAGTGAAGACCAGTACACCAAAAATGCATAGGATAAACCATACCTGAACTTGCTTGATTGTTATGGATAAGCTGTGCCAATGAGAAAAATTTTGTGATTAGGGAGCCCTTTGAAGGGATGGGAGGGGAGGACTGGATTTAATCTTCGAAGGGCAGATTGGGCGTATGGGGAGTGCCTAGGTAGGAAGGTAGGGAATGTAAGTATACAGTGTCCTAGCCAATGCCGTGGAAAGCAGACCTCAGTCTCTGGACTCCATGCAGGAGGAGTCTCCGAAGACTTAATACTCCTGTCTCAGCTAGGCATCTGCTGGCCAGAGCAGAGGGTCACTTGTCACCCTATTTTAAGTTGGTGTTCCAACACTAAGGATGACATTTTAATAAATACTATTATTATCCTGGAATAGCACAGTTACATGCGTTGCTTCATAAACATTAGGAATCCTGACTCGACAGAGGCTAACTTTAAAACATGACAGGTTTGGGGCATGAGGACGTTGTTCTGTGGCACAGGGTTTGCCTAGCCAGCTGAAGGCCATAGGTTCAACCCTCAACACAGCAAATACATACATAAATAAAAAACATATAATATACAGAATCTTAAGAATCCTTACTCAGATGTTCCTCCTTTGAAAAAAAAAAAAAAAGAACATCTTCCAAAACCCTCGAAGGAGATTAAAGTCTTTCGGTGTATTGTTGGCGAATTAGCACAGAAAGGGGATAATCACGTTAGCTGGGAAAATCATTTCGCTCACCCATTTAACAAATACTTAGCATGGAGTCTAGGAGAGTGGCTTGACAGTCCTTCCGATAGGGCATCAGTCTATGAGTGGGGATGTCTCCGTGATCAAGGGGTGTGAATTTATGGCCATCTGGAGTCTGCATTCTTCCGAGCATGCAGAGAAGGCAGCAGGGGAGGGGCTGCAAAGCTAAGCTGTACATGTGTAGAGGAAGCAGATCTCATTCCCCACCAAGGCAGACCACAGTCATAGTCCTCAGCACCCGGACCTGGGGGCGGGGCGGGGTGGGGGTGTCATGGAAGGTTTCTTTAAGGCATGGTGAAGGCACAGTGTGAAGCTTGACCTAGTCACACTGTGAGAGAGAGCTAGAACGGGAGCTGAGTGTAAGAAGGGATGCCCAAGCCTGATGTGGCAGTAATCACAGAACCACCATATTGGCAGATTCGGTGTAAGGACTGGCGGGAGAGGGATCCTTGGGTGTGTGCACTGGAGACCCAGGGGGAAGAGAAAGGTGAGGCAGGGCACATGTTAGTTCAGAAGGTTAGCCCAAACAGGCTCTGGTGACAGATGACCGTCCCATCAAAGTGACACTGAAGGACTGGGGAAGCTTCTGGCAGGCGGTTTGACCTTTCAGGGCTTTAATGAGCCCATCTACAAATGTTAACGGCCCAAACTTCAGCATAAATAAACAATACGCATGGAGCCTAGGAGAGTGGCTTGGCAGTTGGTGGCTTTTTGTTATCATGGCTAGGGCCACGTAGACAGGGAACTGGTTTGGGGGTTGTATCCAAAGCAGGCCATTTGAATGGTGTTAAATCACAAAGGTGCGCTCTTAGATGAAGCCCACGGATATTAATGAGAGATGCCATGTTACCCACAGGAGGTCTAGAAGACATGGCAAGTAGAACAATTGGCGATAGAAGCATTTCATAAGCTCTTATGTGGATTAATACGAAGAATATATTGCCGTTTATTTTTTTGGGCACTTAGCTAAGCATTTGCTAACTCTTTGCTTTGTGAAATCTTAACTCAATAGACCACAGTCCAAGGGTAACGCTGTACTTCTTTATAGGTGAAGAGACCAAGAATCAAGTAGCCCAGCCTATTCAGTCCCCTTGACCCTCCCTCCCAAATCCCAAAGCTAATTGGCACCTAATTTAGTTCAATACACTAGCCCTCTTCTTATCACCTGTAGACATACACACCCACCATCTGCTGGCCTTGACTCTCTACTGCGGTCCTAAGGGAGTTGCCTGAGTGGGGAGAGCCCACTCCAAACCCCATGCAGCAGTTCAGAGCCATTGGCAAATCGCAACTCCTGCTTCAACTGGAGGTTCTGGCCAGCCTTATCAAGGCCACAGATGGCTCCTACGGCTCCAGGATGGTGATTGCTGCCTCTCTGGGTTTCCTGTGCCTTGTTGCTGGCAATCTGGAGCCAGTTCCCTGGGGCTGGAACTTACTATAAATGAAGCATGCCAACATGGGAGTTAAGATGCTGGTTCAAATTATGACACAGCCCTAATTACCTGTGCAATCTTGGAGAAAGTGTCCTGTTCTTTTTGAGTTACTTTCACTTCCTCACTTGCAGTCCTGACCCAGTGACCCCAGGCTCTGATCAAACAGGAGCACGAAGGTGGTTGGCAGAAATAATGGCCCAGTGCCCTGTGTGCACGATCAGCGTCCAATCTCAGCTGCGGCTATGCTGTCCTCAAGGTGCTAAAGGGAGGAGTAGCGGACTCAGGCACCTGAGAGCCGCTCAATCTTGCTGGCCCGCTGGTTAGGGACTTTGAGTTCCTGCAAAGCCCACTTTAATTTTTTATTCTTCCCCACCTGCAGTCACACTGAGTCACTTTTGACTCAAGAAAGTGTCCCACTCATCCAAGGTTCCACCCCCCTACTTTAATGTTAATTTTTGCATTATCTGGGTGGATTACAGGGTTTCTGATTGATCCCAAACAAGCCTTCTTTAGAAAAGAATTAAGGTAGCACCCCCCCTCCCCCTCCCCCCCCCCACACCTTGACTCACTTAATGGCTTAATGTCTTCTATGTGAATAGCTTTGCCATTTGCCCATGAACAGATTGTAGCAACGGAGGCTGCCGGGGTGTTCTTTTCCTAATCGTTTTCTGACCATTGTCATCGTTGATACGACATATTTGCTTTCAAAGGTCCTTGGCGTGAATACGGCATTTGTCAGCTCTAGTCTGTGGGATGAATCTGCCATAATCAGATCAACCCCCTTAAAACACTAACTCATCCCACGAAACAGTGTTCGTGCTGCCTCAGAAACAGCCGTGTGTGTGTGTGTGTGTGTGTGTGTGTGTGTGTGTGTGTGTGTGTGTTTTCTCTCTTCCTTTAATGTCCAATCTGGCCCGCTGAAGGAGACACCAAAATGCCAGCGCACTGGAGCGCATAATCAGCATTTACTCCCAGCCCCGCCGCCGTCCTCCAAGCAGAAGGACTACGACAGGGACTGAATGAGCGGGGGTCCCTTCGCTTGTGGCTCCGTGGTGCAGGAGGCCTGCCAGGCATTGCTATCCCAGCCCTGCAACCTGCGCCAGACTGTTAATGTCTTTATACTTATTCAAGTGTCAGGGAGTGCTGGCAGATGTCAGGGAGAATGGGAGGCTGTCAATAAGGAAATTACTTACATTCACGGGTGACGGCAGCAGGCTGTCAGGTAGCGTTTGAAGAGATGTCAGGCTGAGGGTGGGGGGAAGCAAAGAAGAAAGAGGGTGACAGCAAACAGCACGGGAGGAGGCCCCCTCCTTTGAAAACCTGTTTGGAGATGTTTTTCTCTCCTTTTTATTTCTAGAGCTAAAGTCTAGGTATGGCACTCGCAGGTCGAGGGATAAACAAGGAGGTGTTTTCTATCTCTGGGATTGAAGGAGAACAGGGCGGTGAGGGGCCTTTCGTCTCTCGACATTAGGCGAACAGTCCAATTCTTTTCCCCCATGAAGAAGCAGGCATCGGTTTCCATACTCTATGTATTGTATTCTATAGCTGCTTCTCATAGCCTTGTGTTGTGGGAGAGGTGGAAAGCTTTCCTGAGGTACCCGTGGGAATCTACCACTTTGAAACACAATTGGTGTGCTGGAGGGAGGAAATGACACCCTCTCCGCTGCACAGTTTTAAGACTAAGTTTGACTGAACGGAAGGCCCTCTGTGTAAGCGCAGTCTTTTCTCTGTCCTTGACTGTGTGGTAAGGATCACTGGAGACTTAGAAGCTGGGCCATGCTTAGAAACTTAAGCTCTATTTCCTGTGGACTCTTCCTTAAGTCTTTATGCCTGAAAGGCTATATTCTCTGTCTCTCTCTGTGTCTCTCTGCGTCTCTGTCTCTGTCTCTCTCTGTGTCTCTCTGTGTCTCTCTGCGTCTCTGTCTCTGTCTCTGTCTCTGTCTCTCTCTCTCTTTCTGTTCCCCCCTCATTTTTGCTCTCTCTGTCTGTCTGTCTGTCTCAGTCTTTCTCCTCATGCCACCTTCTTCCTTCCTTCCTTCCTTCCTTCTTTCCTTCCTTCCTTCCTTCCTTCCTTCCATTTCTCAAGTCTCTCCCTCCCTTCTTTATATGTTGGGCTGTTTGTTTGTTTGTGGCTTTGAGACGATGACAACGTCTTCTTGCATAGCATAGAAGAGCCTTAAACCGCAGCCTTCTTGACGAGACCCCCCTGAATGTTAGGGTTCCAGGCCTATGCCACCATACTTGGCCTAGCCCAGTCCTTTAGTGGCTTGTGTAGGTTCTACTCATTCCTCCCCTGTCAGTATCTGTGTGCATGGAAAAGGAGGGGCCTACGTTACTGTTATCATTAATCAACATCCAGCTTCAATGAAAGGGGACGCCTGGAGAATTCTTCTGGAAACCTGAGACCTACTGTTGGTCTCTTTTGATGAGAGAAAAACAAAAACACCATCACCATTAATAACAACACTAAAAACTGCCCCCCTTTGGAGAGAACATGGCAACCTGCCCTGTGGTTAATACAGACTTCCTGGAACTGTCTGCACACATAGCACCTCATATCTCCAGCTATTACATAGCTCCCTTCTAATGTTAGACTTTCTCCTAGAAGGAATCAAGAAGAGGATGTTGGACACATTGTCTTGTTTTGCTTTTCTTTCCTTTGTTTTGAGCGAGTCCAAGAATAGTCAGTGTGTTAACCAATGGTAATCCCAAGGCTGGAGCGGTAGGCAGGGCAATCGTTCACAGAATTCCTAAAAGATGCTGCTGGCCTGGTCTGAACTGTGGAGACAAAGCTGGAGGTTAAGTGAAGAATGGCGCTGAAGTCTAGACTTAACCTAGACAAAAAGGCCCTTGCCCAGATTTCAGAGAGCCTCACCACACAGCCACTCCCTCTCCCCTGTAGAGAGGGAGAGGTGGTTTTCTGACTAAGCCCATGTGTACGACCTACTGCCTTCTGGTCTGACTGTGTGCTCAGAGTTCCTGGAGCTCAGCCCTCAATCGACTTAGCTCCAGTCATGGATGGATTGGTGCCAGCAAAGCTCCTGAAGTAGCTTCTCACGCTTTGAAGTGCTCTCTCTAGGGGCATACAAACACACATCTGCCAGAAAAATACAGCAAGAGATAACCCTCGTAGACAGATCCCTCCCAAGACACTCAAGGTTCTGGAAAGAGTCCTTTTCTGTGAGGACAGACTCACCAGGCTGTCTGTCTTATTTTACTCTCTCCCTAAGCTAAGGCAGCAAGCAGTCAGGTTAAAACCGTGCGAGGGGCTTTGAAGTGCCTTCTGTCTCTATAGTTGTTAAGATCCTCATCACTACTACACTGCCCTTCTTCACCCAGGTACAGCCCACCTCACTGGGCTTCAAGGTCTACTACACCTCACTGCTATGTTCTGGTTAGAAGATGGTCCAGCCTAGGACTCGTGCTGGAAGGATCACTTAAATACTGGAAAGGACGGGAATAAATGCTGCAGAGGACAGTATCACAACAGAATCCAGGATATGTGGGCAGACCGCCAACAAAGCTTTAGATTCCCCATATGCAGAATGCCAACAAGGCTTTAGATTCTCCCACATGCAGCTATGTTCCAGATTGTTCGCTTGCTGTATGCTCTTCATCTTACTGAATAACCCCACTAAAGGAATAGACTCCATCAAATCAGTATGTATATATATATATATATATATATATAGATAGATGTATACATACATCTATATATACACATATATGTGTATACACGTACACACATATGTGTATACACACACATATATAGACATACACATACATACATATATATGTGTATACACACACATATATATGTATACACACACACATATATGTGTATACACACACACATATACATATGTGCAACAGCAGTAAAATCCCCAGCGTTTCTGAAGTACTCTGTATTTTCCTCATTCCCAACGTCTGATTATTGCCATTCTAAATCTTTTATCCAGTTTTCTGCTGGATACTAGCCAGCAGCAGTGGGAAACACCACGGCGGCAGTTCCGAGATCCTGGGACACCCTCTAGCATTTGTTATCACCTCAGTGACTCACAGACTGTCCACCAGCCCTCTTGAGAATTGAGATTTTTGAAATACTAAAGAGTTTAAGAGGAACCTAGATGATAACCGAAGGTCGTTATTTCAGGACCCACTGCTCTCTGCTGTGTCGTGAACCTACTTAGAGGCCTTTAAAACCTTAAATTGTAGCACTCTTTTCAATCCCCGCTTTTATTTTATGTGTATAGGTGTTTTCGCCTGCATTTGTGTCGTGTACTCTTTGTGTACCTGTGTCCAATAGAGGCCTACAAAGGAGAATCATCCGATCTTTGGAACTGGCGTTGACGTGGTGTGAATTATCGAGGTACTGAGAATGAAACCCGGGTCTTCTGGAATATCAGTCAGTGTTTTCAACTGCTGAGCCGTCACTCCGGTCCCCCGCTGTAACATTTCATATCTCTCCTCCCAAGTACTCACGAGCATGTATGGTTTTACATTTGCTTGTAAAATGCCTTAAGTATATCACCTCTGAAGACTCTAAGGATCAGAGAAACCATGTCTGCTTTTGCTAATATTACGGCCATTGTGTAACGGGATTGTAATAATGTTAGATGCGTGAGTGACGGGATAACCTCTGTGTAGGTAAACGAACCCCCATCTGTCGGACTCCACAGTTTCAGACCTTTAGGTCAGGCACACGCTGCTCTGGGAATTAAGCTCTAGGTGACAGGCTCTGGGAAGTGCTCTGCAATGATGCCATATAAAGCTCATCTCTCTGAGCTGCCTGAGTCGAGATCCCAGCCACACCACTCTGAGCAGGTTGAACATGTTTCCTAACTTTTCTGTTTCCGTTTCTTCGTCTTCAAAATGGAGTTAAGAGCAAGCACGTGAGAAAGTTGGGGGGACCGATGATATCTTGATCCCGTCTCTCAGAATACTCCACAGAGCCTAGAACGCCTGCCCTGTGCATGGGTCGCAGGCCTTGCTTCTCGGTGTAGAGAAGCGGGTGTTCCTGGGTAATGGGCTCACATGGGACTAGGTGGCCGTGCTTACTATACCTTGTAAAGCCTTGTTCTGGTCCTTCTGATAGAGCATCTTGACGGTGTCCGTCATAAAGAGCTTTTGGCCAACTTTCTCTCCCTCTGAAACAAAACACATCAAATCACTCCATCTTTGATATCTGTCCACTTTTATTAACCCTCCATGTGCAGAGAAGGAAATATTCAGCAAAGAATATTCATCTTTTAAGACTTCAAACATGCATTATCAATATGCCCTTAACTGTTGTTAATTCTCTTCCTTTGGGTCACATCATCTGCGGCCTTTGTCAATAATTGTGGTTTTTTGGGAGAGACAGAGTGGTTAAACCAGGTTCACATCACGTCAGAACTCATCAAGGCTCTGGGGGAACTATCAGCCTTCCCTTGTCTCATTTCTTAAACTAGAAAATGGAGGTGACACTGATTACATCCATGATGGTTAAGTGAGATAGATGTAAATGTCTAACAAGCCTGGCAGATCACAGACACATAGGCAAGTTTACTGGGGCATTCATTCCACTCCACCCTTCTCTACACTGCTCCAGTCAGGACAGGACCAACACTCCACTGTCCTCTGTGCCTTCTCAACTTTCCTCTTCAGTGAGTCTCCATCCCTCTGGGGACCAGAGTCCTTAGAGGCCCTTCTCATTCCTCACATTCTCCTCTAGGCTTAGGCAACAGAAGCCAAGGATCAAGGAAACGTGGCAGCTGGCTAAAACATCTGGCGGAAACTGGCCTTCACTCGTGGCTCCTGACTAGTTTTGGTTTTCACCAAGGTTGGTCTGGGTTCGTGTTGACCTGTATCAGTTTCCTTTGCTCATCTGCCAGGATCCTCCTCCGTCTCATCTGCAGATGTCCTTGTCGCGATCACACAAATATCCGAGCTATTCTCGTGTTCACTCTCAAATCCCTGTCATACTGGTGGTGTTGCTGGTCCCCATATGAAAATCCGACATACTCAGAGTAGGTACCATGCCTCCTTCTCCAGTTAATGATAGGAATGAAGACATAGGGAGGGTATCTATTGGGAGGGGCACAAGGACTGTGGCCTGTCAGACACCTAAGGCACACTTGCATGTATCACACTGGGCAAAATCTCAGAGTTATGGCAAGGGCAAAAGACAAGGGTTCTTTTCCTACGAAAGAATACACACAAGCGAAGTCATAACCTAGAGTGGTAGATACCCAGAGGCCAATAAATCAGTCACCAGAACTTTTGATTTTATTGATTTATCTGTGAAGAACCCCTCCCTGCTTTTTCTCAAATAGAATTTCTCTCCCCACCCAGTCTCTTGTTGGACCTAAGAGATGCCCCCGAAGAGAAAAAAAAAAAAAAAAGAACTCACTTTATCACCGTTACCTCAGTGTGAACAGTAGCTTCAGAGAGACTAAAGCACCCACCGGTGTGAACTCTGGACTGCTCAGTGGACCAGAATGACCAAAGAACAGGGAAAGGATCAGGAGACGTTTTCCTCTGAACCAACTTTTAGGCCTGAGTATGAGAAATATGCAAAGTTTCACTTCCATTTTTAGTGAAACGAGAAAGAAATGTAAACTAATTTCTGGGACCCTACAACCGCAACAAGGGCTGTATGAAGATACGGAATAGTTTCATCTAGAATTAAAATGTGTACATGTATTTCCAATAATGTGTAATTAGACTTTTTAAAATATTAGAAAATTTGAATCTGTGATACAGTGACGTAGTTCAAACAGGATGAAATGTAAAAAGGTATCTTGTGAAAATTTCCCCTGTCTCTTCCTCTTACAACCTTCCTCCCACAGATAACCACTTTCCAGTTCCTAGTTTACCTCCTCCCCAGGTGCTTTCTGTGTCATATATAGATGTGTGTGTGTGTGTGTGTGTGCACACAAAAATACAGCTCTCTGTCTCTCTCTGTCTCTCTGTCTCTATCTGTCTCTGACTCTGTCTCTCGTGTCTGTTATGGAATGCCATATCCATGTTTTGTGGTGAGCCTCCGTTATACCCGTAAGGTTATTGCTGCGATGAGCATCTCAGAGGTTATAAGTTCTATGCTAACAGACATTTAGTTAATGTCTGTTTCTTCTAATCTTTCCCCCCTCACAGAACGGGTATGTTTGTTTGTGTGATATTTCACAGAACAAGGGGAGTGTATCTATGGGCTCCTGTTAATTAGTTGGAATATATGCCCCAGTAGGGCCTGGGGCCTACAATGGTAGGTGGCTTAGGTAGAAGGGTCAAGAGTTCCAGGTCAGCCTGATCTACAAAGTAAGTTCCAGACTAGCTGGACCTGTACAGTGGGATCCTTTCTTAGAACAAACAAAATAACAAAAGGGGCTTCCTTCGTAACCCTTCCTAGTATAGAAGATTTTTGTGAATCTCAGGAGCAAACAGTAGGTTTTGGGTTTATTAGTTTGCTGTTATGAGCCTGAGCGACGGTTCTTTCCTATGTAGAAGTCTTTCGGATACAAAGGGTAGCTTCCGGGCTTTAAGGGTTTCCTGTTGGGTCGTTTCTGATTCTCACTTCATTCAGGTTGTAAGCAAGAGTGTAAGCCGCTTCCTGAGTTGCTCTAGACACAGGGGAAGGTGGCCATTTCCACCGCCTTCTTATGCAAGTTGATAGGTGTCTGAGGGTGACAAGGACTGGTTAATGCTACACTTGCTTATGCCATTGTAAGACTTGGATCAAGCTGAGTCTGAGCATGTTGAGGTGTGGCCTCCGAAGCTTTCTTCCCTATGGTTGGGAACCGCTCAGTATGTTTGAAGTAACCAACTACAAAAGGGGAGCAGACCCTCAGGTCTTCTCCCCTCTAAACCCATTCGCTCTGTTCGAGCCTTTGGCAAAAAAAGAAAAAGCCAGAACATGAGCGAGGTTGCAGTCATCCCTGTGCTAAAATTCACGTCCTGTTGAGAAGTAGTTGTGAACCCGGCATTCTGCTGACCACTGGGAATGCTAACAAAAAGAAAAATAGACCCCCAGACTTTGTGGGGTCCAAGCCACTCACTGTCTAAGGTACACAGGAAAATGGCCCAGGAAGATTTACAATCCCTTCGTTCAAGCCTAGAGCTGTCGTTCTGGAACACTCTGTAGATGTTCTCTAAGTGAAGCCACAGTTGAAAGCCAATGTCCTGGCCACACCTTAGAGAAAGCAGGGGAAACCACAGCGTGTCTGGAAAGGGAAGTGGTCATGGAAAGTTTGATTGATAATGTCTAGTGTAAACTACGTAATATTGACTTTAAAACATTCTCACCACAGTGTTCAGCTGATAAACAATAGAACCAAAGAACTGCATTCAGATTTATAGGTGACCCAGAGCTTGGATGAACAGTTAAAAAGAATTGACAGAAAAATACCAGCAAATACAGAACACGATGCTTTCACCTGGTCAGGTTGTCTAGTTCCTTGAAGAAGCTTAAAATATTCTTGGGGATAGTCTTGAGGATCACTTAGAAAATTGAAACATGTGGTGGAAATTAGATGATAGGGGCTATTATTGGATATTCTTCAGGGATAATAGACTGTGGTATATATAATAGCAATAACTTATTTAGAAAATACAAGCAAGAGTTTCTTTTTTTTTAAAGATTTATTTATTTTATGTATACAATTACACTGTAGCTGTCTTCAGACACACCATAAGGGGGCATCAGAGCTCATTACAGATGGTTGCGAGCCATCATGTGGTTGCTGGGATTTGAACTCAGGTCCTCTGGAAGAGCAGTCAGTGCTCTTAACCACTGAGCCATCTCTCCAGCCCCCAAGCAAGAGTTTCTTAAGGATGCTTATAATTTTCTAATAGTTTTCCGACAACACAAAGTGAATTTACACTGAATAGGAAGATACATCGTCATGATTGTCTTGTCTTTTCTCTTTTGTTTTGTCTTTGGTAAGGAACCTCACTCTGTAGTAAGGCCTTGCCTCAGTGCTCAGGCTCCCAAGTACTCAGGTGACAGGTGTTCAACATCATGCCCGGCTAGTCCTGTGTGTGTGTGTGTGTGTGCATGTGTGCGCGTGCGCGCGCGGTATCTTGTGTGTGGTGTGTGTGTGGTATCTTGTGTGTGTGTTTGTGTGTGTGCATATGGTGTGGTGTGGTGTGGTGTCTTGTATATGTGGTGTGTGTGTGTGTGGTGTGTGTATGGTATCTTGTGTATGGTGTGTGTGTGGTATATGTGTGGTATCTTGTGTGTGTGTGTGTGTGTGTGTATGGTGTAGTGTCTTGTGTGTATGTGTGGTGTCTTGTGTGCGTGTGTGTGTGGTGTCTTGTGTGTGTGTGTGGTGTCTTGTGTGTGTATGGTGTCTTGTGTGTGTGTGGTATCTTGTGTGTGTGTGTGGTGTCGTGTGTGTGTATGTATGTGTGTGTGGTATGTGTGGTGTCTTTTGTGTGTGTGTGTGCGCGCGCATTCGTGCGTGTTGCTTTTGAGATAGTCTCTGTTTCTCGATGTGGCCTCAAACTCTTTATATAGCCAAGGTTAGCCTTGAACCTGTGCTTCTCCTAAGTGCTGGGATCCCCTGACTTCTAAAGGACTCTGGGAGAGGCTGAGCTGTGGGCACAGGAGAGGCTGCTGAGTAGTTGTGATATTATATTTAATTAACTTCCATTATTGAGCTCTGTTTTCCAGAGTTCGTGCTAATGACTTTGTATGCATCATTGAACCTCGGTTTCAAAACAGCATCCGTGTGGTCTTAGCTGAGGAGGAGTCTTAGACACGAGGCCTGGAGTGACCAGCAGCCTGTTCAAGTCAGCTCTGAGTGGGGGGTTATGCAGGTTCTTCCCCTTTCCATGGTGGGCGATCTTGAACACTGCAACATTGTCTGCCCCAAGCCTCGGTGGAAAGCCCGCAGTTTCTCTTTCACTTTTGTTGTAGCGCTTACTTGAAAGTCGGCCAATGCTTGTGTGTCTGCTCCATGAACTCTGCTTGTGATACAAAGCTCTGTGGAGGAAGGCCTTGTCGGTCCGTGTCTTGGCTGTGTTGTTAGATGTTGTTCTCACTCAGTGAAGACTCCCTCTCCTTCACTTTCCACGTTGAAGATGATGGAGAGAACACTAAGTGTTGGATATAAGCGGCCACCTTTCTTTACATTTCAACTTGAGTGTCCTCAGAGAACTCTAGCTGATACAGGGAAGAAAACATCCTAGTGCTAAAGGGATTACAAGGCTGGGTCCCACAAGCAGGTCAAGTTGCCACCAGGGATTGTAACATTGTCCTTAAAAATCTCCTATAGAATTCAGTTGAAGTGCAGAAAGTTACATTTGTTCCTGTTAACTGTTGTGATCTGTTAGTCTGTGGCGACTTTTTAAAGATTTTTATGTAGCAACTGAAGATTAAAGTAATGTCAGGAGATTTCCAGAGGGCTGCGGAGATGACTCAGCAGTTTAGAACTCTGGCTGCTCTTGCAGAGGACCTGAGTCCTGTTCCCAACACCCACACGGTGGCTCCCAACTCCTGTGGCTCCAGTTCCACAGATCTGATGCCCTTCTTTGTCATCTGAGGGTAGCACCACTCGTGTGCGCGCGTGCACGCACACGTAAGCGAAAAATAAAAATAATTTAAAAAAGGGACGGAAACAGCAGTTATTAATACTCTATCTGTGGGCTCTGAAAGTTCATCCTGTATGTGCAGAACCGTCTGAGGAAAGCCATTGGAAGAGGACAACTTAGGCAGGTCCCTTTCCCCACAGGTAAATGATCTACTCATTTGAGTTATTATGTATAGAAAATGTAAAAAAATAGGTAAACTTGAGGATTCCAATTGCTTAAACATAGCGAACCGTTGTCCATTGTGAAGCAAAGGAAGGACTCCTCCGCTGCCTATCACCCCAGACACGGGAAATGCACTGACCTTGAAGTAAATCACATGAGTGCCGTCAGTGAGGAGAGATAGTCATCGGGCAGGCTGAAGTTTTTTACTCCTTTCAAAACTGCAGCGGGGCCAGAAGTAGCAACAGAAAAAAGGAGATCTCATGACAAAAAAGAAGAGGTGAGGTGGGGGCCGGGGGTGGTCCTTGATGTAGGCATTGAGGTCAAGGCCTGGAGCTTTCGAAGAAGGGGAGTGGTCAAGAAAGGGGAGTGGTCAAGAAAGGGGAGTGGTCAAGAAAGGGGAGTGGTCAAGAAAGGGGAGTGGTCAGAAGGGAGAAAGTGCTGGGAGGTTCTGCCAAGAGTAGGAGGGGAGAAGTCCCCTAATGCAAACACTGGAATTGTCAGACCACAACTCCGTGCCTTCTTAATATTGGTCATTCCACAACCCCTCTTTAGAGCCGGACCATCCTAACACTCAGGGCTTAAAGCAAAGACATGTCTCACCGCAGTTTAGGTATTAGACCACTTAACACGTGGGCACAGAACGAACGCAAAGGCATACAAAGTGTGTCTTTGAAACAGCAGGTATAGTCTGGCCTTGGATACCTTTAGTCTGAAGCCAACGGACAAGCCACGGTCCGTCCATTTGATCTATAATTACTTCAGGCTTACCGGTAGGTTGGTTGAGAAGAGAGGAACTATTCAGGGAAAGTAAATTTAGGGCTTAAACCTAACACATAAAAAAAGCAGTAATATTTTAACTCACATATTTACTAATTAAACACTGGGCACCTGCTGTATGCCAAGTGTTGTGGCATCAGGGCAGAGTACAGGCAAGGTCATTGTTAGCCTGTGCCCTTTCTAATTGTTCTATTAAGATTATATTAATATACATCCTACCCCACCACCTCGTCCTCTCTCCTCCCAGGCTGGCCTTGACTTGCCTATATAAACGAGTGTGTCCTTGAACTTCTGACCCTCCTGTGTTCCAGTTTGTGAACACTAGGGGTAAAATCGAGATCCTTCTACATGCCAGGCCAGCACTGTGCCAACCGGACTCCATCTCCACCTCGAGATTTTTACTCAATCTAGTTCTGGTAGAAGATCAAAAATAGATCTTCAACCTAATTTTAGAGAGACTTAATATCCTCCAGAGATCCTAAAGAGCTTAAAAATACTTAAAAATGAAGTCAGGTGACCCTACCCTGACAAAATCCGATGCTAACTCCTTCCTGTACTTATGAAAGGCAGGCAACTTTCCCAGCCTATCCCACCTGTGGTGAGTACCTCTCTGTCCCAGGACTGGGCGTCTCTGTGAGGACTTCGTATCTAGACCTCTGATGCCGTCTGCCTTGCCTTCCTCGGTGGTCACTTCTAGATGGCAGCCACCTTCTGTTTTGTCCTCAATGGCTTTTGTTAATGCCTTCTCCAGGACCCACAAGTTTTTTGTTTTTTGTTTTTTTTTTTTTTTTTTTTTTTTTTTTTTTAGTAATGTCTCAATTTAGGAGATCAACCATACCTTTTTTTTTTTTTTTTTTTTTGGTTCTTTTTTTCGGAGCTGGGGACTGAACCCAGGGCCTTGCGCTTCCTAGGCAAGCGCTCTCTCTACCACTGAGCTAAATCCCCAGCCCCTCAACCATACCTTTTAACCCACATCCAAAGCTTTGCCCTAGTGCCAGGAAGGAGAGCCCATAGTAAAGGCACCTGCTCCTAGCCTGATGTCCGGAGCTCACACAGTGGAAAGTTCCAACTCCTACAAAGTGTCCTGTGTCCTCCACAGGAGCATTGTGCCAACACCCACTCACCGACGTAAAATAAAGGAAAAAAAAACCTTTGTTTTGTTTTGTTTTGTTTTTTAAGACATCATGAAATTCAATATTGAGACCTGGCTGGTCCCAGGCCAAGCAGGACGGTTGGTTACCCGACTGGCATGTAAATGAATTGAATACAGGATTAATGTTACAATATACTGTCTCTCACAGCAATTGTATCTTGACTGTGTTTTAACCAGCCTCACGCAGAGTCGACACTGTGCCCTTGTACAGTAAGTTTGAGTCACCTGCTGTCATAGAGAGCTGAGCTGTTACATTAACATCCCAGGAAAATGCCCCACCCCTGTCAGACATTGTCCAAGGCTAGTTAACTGACCTGAATGTCGGTGATGTACAGAGTAGGGAAGTTGCTTGTCCACAGCTAGATTTCCTGGGCTATCTCAGTTCCCACATGGGCTATCTCAGTTCCCACATGGGCTATCTTAGTCCCCACATGGTTATTTGTTGCCCACCTCTGTGTGTGACCAATGCCTTTGCAGCCATCAGGTAAATCATTTTGGACAGATCCCCTAGCTACCAGCCACCAAAAGCTAAGCGTGTTATACCATTAAGGCCTATAGTAGGAGTTTCTCTGTTCCAACGTCTTTTAGAAGTGTTTATGATTTACTTGGTTTGGATACTATAAAAACTTCTCTGGACTGCTACCCCGTTGGGACACAGGATTTAGAATAATCTAAATTTGTGTTCCTGAACCATCATCTCTTATATTTGGCTCCAGAATATACTATCAAACCTCTGAGGTGAGGGCGGAGGTTTTGTTTATGCTTTTTGTTGTTGTGCATGACCGGGGCCATAAGGAAAAGATTTGCAGGCTCAGGTCGAGAGTCTGACGAGCATCAGTGTAACCAGGCAGAAGTGGGCTCAGAGACAAACTTGCCCTTCTCCCTGACAGCAGTGGGGCAGGAGCAAGTCTGTCCCTCCTGGGCCTTCTCAAGCCATTCGGCTATTGAAGATCTCATATCTCCATCTAACAACTATGGATAACAGGCAGTATTTGAGAGAGGATTGCATAGCTCAGTTGGCAGAATGCTTGCCTGGCACGTTTAAAACCTTGGGCTGCATAAACTGGCCGTAGTGACACAGACCTGCAATCCCAGCACTGGGAGGTGGAGGCAGGAGGATTAGGCGTTTATCATCAGGCTGTTTATTGAATCGGAAGCCAGCCCGGGCTACTTGAGACCTATCTCAAAATAAAATGCAAGTAAACAAAGAACTCAATCGAACAAACAAGAAAAAACAAAACAAAACAAACAAACCAGTCTTCACGGGGAGCAGCATTCGCCAGAAGCAATCTTTACCTTCCCGTGGAACTCCAAGGCTCTGAGACAGTCTTCTCTAAGCTGGTTGGTTGTGTTTTGTTCTAATCTGACCAGAGTCCTTTTGAAACACTGCCAAAGACTCTCGAGGTGAGCCCAGCTGCCTCCCCTCGTTCTCACTGCTCCTCCTGGTTTGAACCACTTCTCTCCAGAGCGCTCTAGAACAAGTTCTACAAGCCTTTGTGCAAATGACCACCGCCATGTTGTTTTCCCCCAAAGCACTGGTTTCTAGCAGGCCAGACAAGTCTCCTTCCTTAAGACGTGGATGACTGCTCCTAGATTTGGAGTGAAATTTGTTTCATTACTTTCTAGTTTTCAAACCGTGTGTGTATGTGTGTGTGTGTGTGTGTGTGTGTGTGTGTGTGTGTGTGTGTGAGAGAGAGAGAGAGAGAGAGAGAGAGAGAAAGGGAGGCCGAGGTATACAGCCTCAGGTGTATAACCTTGCTTTCCATCTTGTTTGAGACAGGGTCCCTTTTGCCCCTGAGTCCAAAAGGCTGATTGGCCTGAGAGCTACTGGGAACTCTTCCCATCCCTCCATTGGAGCAGTGGGGTGGCTGGTGTGAGTTATCAAGTCAGGCGTTACAAGGGTTCTGGGGATCCAAGCTCAGGGCTCCATGCTTGGGAGACAAGCTCTTTACAATGCCGGGCCTTCTCCATAGCCTGACTTCCACAGAAAGGGGGTGGGGTGAGTGGGAAAGAGAGAGAACGTGATGGGGGAGGGGACAGCGAGAAAGAGACATGGAGAGACAGAGAGAGAGAGACATGGAGGGAGAGAGCTTTTCCTGTAGTGTCATGGAACCCAGCAGGCCCCTTGAGTGTGAAGCTTTCTCTCCTCAAGTTTGCTGTCCTGTGACACACTGTACAGGCTTGGCTTCCACAGTGACTCCTCTCATCAAGAGAAAGAACAAAACTCTCATTCATTTTCATTTTGTTGTGTACGCTGACTGGAAAGGTTACAGTTAGCTTTAAAGTGAGAGGGCCTAGGGCTAACCAAACAACCCCTATTTAGAGATGTTTTCAAAACCCCATGTCCTAGTTCAACTATTTTGGAGGGAAATGGGGCTTGTTAATGTTTCGGACATCTGAAAAAAATTGGGCTTATGACTTGTAACAGCTGGCGTTTGACTTTTTAATCAGGGTATTTAGGAGAAGAATTTGTTGTGAGTTTTTATAAAACAACAAACAGAATAGAAGGCACATGTCTTATTTATCTGTGGGACTCAGTCTAGACCGGGAGATTTTGTCTTGCTGGGAAAGGTGTTAAATTCCTACCTGAGGAGAGACTGCCTTACATCTATTTCTTCAGGTTCAGTTCCTTCAACACATGTTTTAACTCACAGAGCTGTGGTCTGGCTTAAAAAAAAACTTGTCTTGTTTTTAGTCCTCACTCTCTTCAAGTTCTGCTTCTGTGACAGCCACGTCCTTCCCACCCATATGCTAACCCCAACACACCTCCTTCACTGTGGGAACAGATCTCAAGCGAATGCGCTGATCCACACTTAGGGAGCCGGAGTCAGCTTCTAGTTCTTCCCACTCTTGACCGCTCTTCAGAGACAGCTAATTAGAGACAATTGTGTGGGGGGTAATTGTAGATTCTAAAATTATCACCAGTTAATTCCAGGCCTTGGAAGCGTTCATCATACGCTAGTAGTGTGACTGTGAGAGATTTGACTTTTAAGCAGGTTTCAGTCAAGAATCCAAGCTTATTCATGTGCTGTGTGTCACGGTGTCCATCGCATTGTGGGACCCACACAGTCACATCAAAATGCATCATAGTCTTTAACGACGTCACATGTGCTATCCTTTAACGTGGTCAGACCCGACTACTAATAGGCACTCTGTAAATATGATCAATCTATAGATAGAAATGAAATAAGAGAAATTTAGAACCTCATCTCATCAGTAAGAATTGCGTTTAAGTAAATTTGAAAGTTTAAGGTTATGTAATATAGGTGTATGAGAAAAATCTGATTTTGATGATAAATTCTTTTATTTTTTAAAGACTTCACAAAATAAAAACAAAGGTATCCATCTACCTGCCAATCGGGTAATCATAATAGACACACTGTCAAATCTGCTAAGTCTTTCTTCATGAGAAGAGTTGAATTCTTCAGACTAAGTTAAAGCCTTCCTGGCCTCCCCTACCTAAACTCAGCTGGCCCCCCTGACAGGAGTTCTCTCAGCCACCTAGAGCAATGCAGGTGGATTCTAGTGTCCGCTCCCGTGCCTTGTGTGTGAGCGTATGGGATTGTGTACACGTGTGTGAGATGCATTCAACACTGCGCTTATCCAGGCAGAGTGTCATCCAGATGTACTGTGTGGACAATGATTCTACTACTGAAATGATATTTATCCCACATGTTAAAGTGAGTATTTGGGTGTTTTCACAGATTTAATGTCACAGACTCCCCTAGAAGTCAGCCCTTTAGATAGATGTCTAATCGACTTAAAAGATGATGTAATGATGTGATTGGATATGTGACTATGACGGAGGTGAGTCCTTAGCCATGGGCTTCCCTAACAACAATGGCGGCAAACGCTAACTGAAGAGCCCTTTGACCACCATAATTTTGTGAGGTCTGACTAATAGATTGACTAAAAAATGATTAGTTTACTGGTAAAGGTATTAAACAATTTATGCTTTTATTGCCTTAGACATTAAGTAAGATCATAAATTACCAGTATTGGCAATATTTAGAGAATTCCAATGGGTCAGCAGTATCTAGAAAATTCTACTTTGTCATCTCATCAAGAGTCCTTAGTTTAGCCGTATCTGTCCTCAGCATTTGATAACAAACTTTATAATGTCAAGGTAGCCCCACAGAGTTGGCCCTGCAGGGTGATAATTAGCAAGCCAAATCAGGTAGTATTTGAAGTCCTGAGTTATATCCCAGTCTTGGACAAGTGTAGCCCTGTTATTATCTTGTTAGCCTGGGAGAGATCATTTATTCTCTCTGGGACTCAATTTCTTCATCTCTGAAATGCTTTGATTGGCAGCATGAGGATAGGAAAGATTAGAAGAGATGATAATTAATATTCCTTCCAGCTCCAAAAATTGTCTTATTCTATTATTCATTTTCTCCTTTCTTCCTTCTTACTCAATGTTCTAGGACACGGAGTGGTAATTAGTTAAAAAGGAAGGGACCTTCTAGAAAAGTAAGAAGGCTTATTGTAAAAGGCTGAAAGTGTCTCAAATATAAAAACTCTCTTGTCATCCTTGATCTTGTGGAGTTTGTGTCGTTCAGGGCGTGTGATATCCTGTCTCCAAATAAAATGACGTGAAAGTATTTTCTTCTTAATTCACTTTAAAATCAACTCTCTCAGAGGAAAACAGACAAATCCTGCCAGCATAAAAGTTCTAAATAGAGAAATATACCTGGAATATCCAGGGAAGAAAGAATACCCATATGAGCTCATGCACGGTTATACTCCAGCTCAAAATGTTGACATACTTACATCAACGACCCACATTTATTATTCTTTGCCAGTGTAGAAAAGTATGCTATTGTACGTCACATGATTGACAGGGATGTTTGCTCTACGACCTTGTGAGCATGTCAAGTTATGTCAGCTTTTACTACGTAGAGGGAGATATTTTCTTGTGTCACATGTAGCTACTCTGTATGGATACATATGGATCGGTAGGGGAAATAATAATGCTTATTAAAGGAGGAACAATAGTGTTGCCTTTTGGCAGTTTTAGTTTACAGTAACTTTTAGAATCTTTACACGTTGGTAAAGGAATTGAAAAACTATCCTTTGCAGGGCGGAATTTCCCATACAGTTGTTCCATTCTTGGTGGACCATTAGGGCCTTTGAGATAAAGAGTGGTGAGGGCCGGGACGTGTCCGCAAAGGACACTTCCTGAAGCGATCTTCTGTAGTCAAGACCTTCCTCACAGGAGCGAAGCCTTCCTTGGCAGGCTGCATATAATCTTTTTGCTGCTCTCGAAGAATGAATTGTCTATCTCCTATCATGACTGCTGTTACACTGAATGACTCTCAGTGCCCTCTCCAAGGCAGTTCAGGAGATGGGGAAGAATTTTTGCAAACTGACCAACGTTGGTAAGCGTTGAGATGCTCGTTTCAAGGCGACCCTGGCCATTTCTCTCGACACAGAAGTTTCTCCAAAGCAGCAGGGCTCATTTTGTAGTCATCAAAGAATTAATGGTACTGAGAGGGAGTTAGGGTCATAAGTAAATACAATTTTAGATCCTGCCTTCCCGGTCCTTCTAGCCATGCTCCAGGATTGTGAATGGTTGGAACTCCCCACACCACTCCTTTGTCTTTCTACGGAGTTCCAACACGGCCACATTCTAAGCTAGGTTGGTCACGGGCAGGTTTTCCTTAGGTCAAAGCAGGAAGAGGGCAGAAAACCAAAGCACGCCAAGCTATACCTCCTTCCCCTTCTGCTGTGAGGAAAGGAAAGTCATGGAATGCAACACTCAAGAGTAAGGAAGAAAACAAGGGGCTTTCTCTGGGGTCTGAAACCAAGCTATTGTCCTTGCTCCAAGGCCTTCACACAGTAGTTCACTTTCCATTGCTGCCGAATGAGAGTGAGAGTTCAAAGACAGAGGGCTCCAGGAGGCGAGCCTTGTGCTCTCCCCTATCCTGGTCGTACAACTGCAGTGTTTCCTCCTTTGTGGTGTGGGTGAGTCAGGGGTGGGGCATGTGTGTGTGTGTGTGTGTGTGTGTGTGTGTGTGTGTTGTTATATTTTCTTCCTCTCTTTAACACCTATTTGTTGTAAAAACAGGGAGTGGTTCACCTGTTAAATACTGTAGTTATTAGAGGGTTTTTTTTCCTTCTTCTTATTTCTTGCCTGTTGAAGAAAAGAAGTTATTGCGTTTGTATGTCACCAAGGAACTCTTTCTGAATATGCTCCAGGTTAAGAAGCAGCGAAGCGATACTCAGAAACTGTTGGATGCAGTTTGTCAATACTTTATCCGCTCACTCCCCAGGGCTTTGCTCTATAAAAGTCTAGCAGTCTTTTGTCAACATGTCAGACAGACCACGCAACGCATCCTTGCCAAGAGTGGGTTTAGTTTACCTTCCTTGTTTTCTGAAAGCCAGAAGAACAGGCAGTGCCCAGGCTACCTGATGACTCACCCTGGGACCCGGGCCTTTGTTTCTTTCCATTTACCAACTGGAGCTCATATTTCAAACCTTCAGCTACATACCCATACTCCAGAATGTCTGAGAGAACAGTTAGTGTGAAATGTAAAAATACTCTGAGGTGTTACCTGGGCACTTCATAAAGCCCTTACAGATCTATTACAGATGTATTACAACCCATAGTATCAGAAGCCACCAGATGAGAAAAGTTATTCACAACACTACCCAGTCGTGAAGTCTGGGAACCTCAATAAAGGTAGGCCTGGGCCTGGAAGATAGCCCCAACTTTGTAATGGCAGTGGCGCTAATAGCTTAAGGGTAACCAGCAGCTGTCTAATTGAACCTGAGGGCTTCTCAGTAGGAAGGAACTTATGCTCGGTACTGTAAACCTAATCAAGAACCCATGTCTGGAGCAGTCATAGACTCTAGAGGAGAGCCAACTACAGTTAGTTTGCTCAGCTAATATTTCTTCCAAACATTTGCTAAATATTTATCCTTATACCCATAGATAACTACCAGTCCTCACCCTCATCAGAGAGACTTCTTTGTTTGCGGTAGATGAATGCTATGGTAGAAAACCTCAAAGGACCAAAATGCAACAACGAGTGATTGCGAGGTTCTCAGCTCATCTGGGACACCTCGCATCAGGCTTGGGGACCATAGGGGAAGAGGAAACAGAAAACTTGTAAGAGCTAGAGGACCGGTTGGGGATTTGGCTCAGTGGTAGAGCGCTTGCCTAGGAAGCACAAGGCCCTGGGTTCGGTCCCCAGCTCCGGAAAAAGAAAAAAAAAAAAAGAGCTAGAAGACCCAGATGGCTGCTGTGGAACACTGTCTTCTACATGACCAGAAGGCTGCACCCATGCACTCTCAACACTATGGCAACCCACAGGAGACCATACAAATGGATGTGTCAACACGGATGGGGAAAATGTCCCAAGGCCCTAGTCTAGAAGAAAAGCTGCAGGCAGTCCTTGAGTGCCTAGGGAGGGAGGAAGGATTGGTTTTCCTCTCATTAGGTTTCCCAGTCCTGAGGGTCAGCTGTAAACACATGCTAATTGGATTCCACAGATTATTTCTCTCCCTCTCCGTCTCCCTCTCCCTCTCCCTCTCCCTTACCCCTCTCTCTCTGTATATAATATAATAATTCTTCTATAATAATTATAGAACCGGTCATGAATACAGGCTAGAGGGACAGGAGAAGTTGGAAGGGGAACCAGGGTAAGTGGAAATAATATAAATACAGTATACTCATGTATGAAATTCTCAAAAATAAAACAACGAACAAAGTGAGATCTAAGCAAGAGCTGCCTGTCCAATTCGGATAGCTGCAGTATTCCCACTGCACAGACATTTTAGCCCTCTCCCTCACTCCTTTTCTTTGATCCTGACTGATGTTCTGGTGCCTCGTTTTGTTTTAACACAGGTGGTTTGATGTTTGAAGATGATCATGCTTTCATTTTCACTTAAGGTTCAAATGCCTTAATGAAGTAGCAAGTTATAACTAATGGGATTAAACTAGTATCTGTTTTAGGTTAATAATAAACATTGGGTTGCAAGAAAACTTAGCTTGTTTCTGACATGTATGCATCTTAGACTTTTAAACATCCTTTGCAAACTCACATGCCCAATTAGCACATTACTGGAACTGAAAGAACAAGAGCACTGGATTCAGGATGTGTGGCTTCTTTATTTTACTGAGTCTCATTCCCTCTTGTTACAATGTATCTAATGGTATCTGCCTCTCGTGGCTTTGTTGTGGATTGAACACAACACAATCAGATGTGGTGCAGCTATGGTAAACCGTTTAACAGTGCGTAGACCCAGTCAATGACAGAGATATATGCTAACATGGATAGATTATTAAAAACAGAAGTTCAGGGGCTGGAGAGATGGCTCAGTGTTTAAGAGAGATTGTTGCTGGGGCTGGGGATTTAGCTCAGTGGTAGAGCGCTTACCTAGGAAGCGCAAGGCCCTGGGTTCGGTCCCCAGCTCCGGAAAAAAAAGAACCAAAGAGAGAGAGAGAGAGAGAGAGAGAGAGAGAGAGAGAGAGAGAGAGAGAGAGAGAGAGAGAGATTGTTGCTTTTCCAAAGGACAGGAGTTTAAATTCCAGGAGCCACGTCAGACAGCTCACTGCTCACAGCCCCTGTAATTCTAGCTCCAGGGCATGGAGTCTTCTGGTCTTTGTAGGGACCCACACTTATGTGTGTGTACACACACAGGAGCCAGGAGCACACATACAGACACACACACACACACACACACACCATCTAAAAGAGAAGAAAGAAAGCAAAAAACATATTAGTTGGGTCAGCATGACGGTTCAGTAGGTAAAGGCACTTGCTATAGAAACCTGCCCCTTGTGTTCCATTGCTAGAACTCAGAATGGAACTTCCAAAAGTTGTCCTGAGGCTTACACACACACACACACACACACACACACACACACACACACACACACACACACACACACCACACATACAGTCGTAATAAATAAAACAAAGTGAATTATTTAAAAGTCACAAGCTGAAGGGAACATAACGGAAGAGATTCACATTGACATCTAGGGGAATAACTCATAGGACCTGTCAATCAACAGCATCATTGTTCCCAAAAGATAGGTTTTAAAAATACTCTGAATATAGCATGATGTAAGCTGGGGTTTTCCTTTGGAAATGAAAGTGTCAAAAAATAAAGGAAGTTTGGACTTGCACCATTCACAACTAGACTTGCACTTTTGTGTGCCTGAATACTAGGAGAGGCTTAGGAGAGACAATCCTTCCTAACACACCTGTACAGCCCCTGTACAGTGGAGGTGTAACACTGGTCACTATCCTTCAGCCCTGGAATGAGGTTCTACTCTGAGGGCTTTATTTGCCTCAACCTGACTGTTGAGTTTACTAATATTTACATTTTTGTATTAATCAGTTGTGTGGTGTGTGTGTCTGTGTGTGTGTGTGTGTGTTAGTGTTCTTTCCATTCGCCATGTGAGTAAACAGGGTCTCAGAGGCCTACAGTACCATGAGGAGGGTTTCACGGGTGTCTGTGTGATAGAGACAGGCTTCTGGTTAGGAATGCTGGCTCCTAAGGTGTAGCCACATTGTCACATTGGAGCTAGAAGGGCCCCGAGAGGTTTTGGAATCTAAAGTGGACTTTATCTTTTGTTTAGCAGGAAAGACTTCGGAAAGTTGGGTTTGCCTTCTCAGTGGTCTGAGAGCTCACAGACATCACAAAGGCATTTCTGGTGGTACCTCTAAGAAATCCTGGTTTAGTCCAGCCCTTTTAGTTTCTTGCTATTTGAGCAGGAAGAGTGTGATTTGCCCAGTGTCCTATGGTCTACTTGTTTATAGACCCAGGATAGAAGGCTCAGCCACAACTGCAGGACCTTGAGTATGGTTTCCTTTCTGAATCCATTCTCCTTCACAGTGCAAACACCAGAGTTAGACAAAAGGCACTCAGGCCTTTTTTTTTTTTTTTTTTTTTTTTTTAGAATAAATTGCCGGGTCTAGGGAGACCCATCTGTAGAAGGCCTGCATGGGATAGTGAAGAAGTGGGTGGGGGAGATACAGGGACCAGCCAAGAACAGTCAAGGAACATGGACGAACATAAGGTTAAACGTGGCTCTTTCCATCCCGGGAAGGACAGGCAGGGACCTTAGAGGAGGGATCGTATTGCTCCATTTTTATAAGGCCAATTACAGCTCCATAGGATGGCCCTACAGTGTTTACCTATGAACCGAAGTTCACAAAACCTACTTTTCTTACTCAGGGTCACAGCTGCCAAGTCTCCAGATCTTGTACATTTTCCCGCGTGGGTATCTTTATTTCAACTTCTTCCCCTACCTTTCTGTCCTGTCATGTAGAGTTTTGAATTCTATTTTTTTCTTTCTGAAATCGTTATCAAGTATTCAATGGTCTCCTTAAGTATGTGGTCACAATGATTAAAAACATCCTTCACTGAGAACCAGCCTTAGGTACTACAGTACGTTCCTTTCATTTTGCGGAAGTTCTAACACCTGTAATTTTCATATGTGGACTGAGTGGCAGTGTACTTAGCATTAGCCAGTAAGCTTGTGGGACCAGCGGGTTGCGGCCACCAGTGTGCCCCCAGCGTTTATTACAATACCCAGCACTCAGCAAGTGCTTCGTGGTTCCTCTCAGATCTCCTCCGAAAGTTACACGGACAGTAACCTTCAGCTCATAATTATGATAATAGATACTGTACAACGAGTCGAGCCGGTATTTACAGGTAGAGCACACAAGGCAAATGAATACACACTCGGGGACACATGACTGCACAAACAGCCGCGGGCAGCGGCACCGAGGAGGAAACGCGCGCCGACTGGGCCCAGCCCTGGCTGCCGAGACCCGCTGCGCCAGCAAGCCAGCCTCTGCAGCGTGGGTGGCTACGGCCGCAGCGTCACGGGAGTCCCAACCCGCGGGGACCCAGGCAAGTCCCCGAGCGCCCGCTGCAGGGCGGTGAGGGCGGAGAGCTGCGCTGTGATTGGCCAGCGTAGGGAGGGCGTGGCCTGTGGTGGGGGCGTGGCCTGCGGCAAGAGGCGGGCATTCCCCAGCAAGGGGGTGTGCGCGACTCCGGCAGGAGTTTCAGTATAAACAAGGACCCCGACTGGATCGGCGGGTTTTTCCTTTCTTCCGGCGTTAGACCCTTCCTGGTCCTGAGCTCGCCTTGGGGGCGCCTCGGTACGGCATCCAGTAGGTGGAGGCTCGGAGCTGTGCGCGGGTAGGTGCTGTAGGGGACCCCGCGGCGGGATGGCGGGAGCGGGCTGCGCGGAGCCCCGGGGCTGCGAGGGCGCTGCTCCGGCACGGCGCCGGTTGTCCAGTGCGCCCCGGCGCGGCGGGAGATCCCTGGCCGGCGAGCGCAGGCGAAGCCAGAGACCTAGGAGTCCCTGCGCCTGCTGCTTCCGTGCCCGGGGCTGCCGCGCTCCCAACAGGTGCGGAGCTGAGCCCTGGGGACCCGGGGATCTGGGGACGCCGTGCTGCGCTTCGCCCGGGCCAGGCCTTCTGTTGGGAGATCTTAGATGTTGAGGGTTTGTCTGAGTTAGTCTCGTTCATCCTTTTTGCTTTCCCTCTAAGCTTCCTGTGCACACCTGGGTTGTTTCCATGACTTTTTGGCTAGTTTCCTAGGATGCTCCAGAGTGTTGAGGCAGTTGTTTATTTCTGCTGCAGTTTCCTGATAATTTAAGGTCTGACTCTTAGGAGCAGACAGGGAAACAAGACTTGTGTGTTCCCCAGGCTCGCATGCAAACTTGAACAAGTAGCCTGTTTTTTGTTTTGTTTTGTGACCCAGGGGAGTTGACTTCGGACACTAGCCCGGGTGATACTAACGTGGTTTGGGGTACCTGGTAGCCTTGTGGGCTGAGCGCGTGAAGGAGAGCTTTATTGGAGAGCCCCCGGGAACAACTTCAGCACAGTATAAGAGAAAAGGGCTATCGCGGAGGTGTGCTCGCCCCCGTCCCCCTTACCCCCGTCCCCTCTCTCTGTGGGGTGTGTGTGTGTGTGTGTGTGTGTGTGTGTGTGTGTGTGTGTAAGTGATTTGACTGTTGCTTGTCACCTTACCCCATTCAAATTGGTGCAGTTCAGGCAAAGCAGTGTGGCTAAGGTTCTGACGGTGCAGGGAGGTGTTCTCTTGAACAGTGTGGTAAACAGCAAGAGGAAAACATCTAGGCTGCAGTTTTCTCTTGTGAATGTAAATGTGCCTGCTTGCAGATGGATTCAGGGCGTCTGGTGTATACGGATAAATATGCAGGCATACTTGTGAATGTATGTTTGGGTGAACGCGTCTCCAAGGAGTCCAGCAGCGCCATGTGACAATGGCCTGGAACTGCTGGTGTGCGTATATCTATATTTAGCCCTGATGGTGTCTCACGGGGAGGATGGGTCTTGAGCCGAGAGGATAAAGGGGGAAGAATCCAGGAATAAGGTTATCGAGCTCCTGACTGATGTCTGGCACAGTCAGACTCAGATGGTGAATAATTACTCTTTCCTCATGAGCACAGTAGCTGGAGCGTGGCATGTGATGACTGTGCCTTAATTGGAGCATAGTTGTGACCAGGGTGGTCAGCCTATGCGAAGAGGATTAAACAAGGAGGTTTAAAAAGAGAAGATAGTCGTGTAGCTGATTTGAAGATTTGGGGGAAATAACCGGTCGTAGGAGGTTCAAAGCGCATGGAGAATTGATTTATTAAAAGGAATAAAAATGTTTGGCTGTCAAGGATGCATAGAAGAAAAATGGCAGCCAGTTAAACAGTGTCATCCATTAATGACAGTTTTATTCGGGGCAGGGAGCCATGTTTGAGTCACTGAGGACCCCGGGCACTTTTGACAGAAGTCAGGGCTCACTAACAGTACCGGCTGCTTTTCCCTTTCAACCAGATTTGCTGGCAAGTGTGATAGCATCAGCCTCTTGAGCAAGTCGCTTCCCTGTGTCCGTCAAGCCTTTGTTTTCCTGGAGGTGCCAGCCCTTCTGACTACTAAGAATCCTGGCCTGGGACTTATTTACTTCAGCTTTGCTTGCTGTCATATGCTGCACACTGTGTCTGTGGGGCCACGCTTCGCACCTGGCCTTGTGGAAAGATACTCATCAGACTGTATCCATATTGTCTTTTCCCTACCCTTAGCATCTAATCTAATATATTCCTAAGTATATATAGCCAAGTATTGCTGTGTTCAGTGTTTAACACAATATTCCTCTCACTAACGTCTCCTTCTTATAACATTAACCCCACTGTTTAATAGAGAACTGTAGGCCAAGTGAACCAGTTAGAAACCACTCCTTAAAGGGAATGGGTAGGAAAACAGAGAGAAAGATGTGGGCCAACTGGACCTGCGTAGGCCAGGCAGGGCCCCTGGTATGGTATGGAAAACCATGGGACTCTCCTGTTCACTTTCCAGAGATTCCTAGAACTGAACTTGGAATATTTGGTTGGCCTCCAAGGAGAACACCCGGGGAGGAGACAGGGAAAGGAAGGTCCTCAGTCTTGCCTGGAAGAAGAATCAGGAATCCCAAGCAAGGGTCGAAGAGAACCTTAGTTCTGATGGCAGAATTTATTAGAAAACCAATGAAAAAGCTTTAAAGAGATCCTGTGAGGTCTTCACATTGGCTGATTGTCTTGGTGGGGGAGGGTAGTCGTTGAATTTAAGTATTCTCTGTCTCCATTACCATCATTTTTCCAGAACTATATAACTGTATACAGTTGGCCATACTTCTATTGGGTCATCCTTTAAACCTACAAAAATTACATGTGTATAGGCATTGTTTATTCCAAGATGGCCGCAGTGGCTTAGCCAGACCTCTGCCCTGGAAATGAGTCTGGGCAGATGGGGACCATCTCCCTACCTATCGAGACCCCTGCCTTCTTTATGTAGCTGTAACATCTGTGAAGTGGACACAGGAAGTTAAAGGAGATGGCTTATGGGGCCTTTGTATTTCTGTCCTAGTTACGTTATTTCCTTGCAACCTTTTCCTCCATCCACCCTAAAGTGGAACACGCCAGGGTGAAGGCAGCATGCGCAGTTGTCTTCTGAGCACCAGGGAATGACAGGGGTGAGCAACATTCTTTCTTAGGTGAATGCAGATAGACAGTTAGTGTTTCCTTGACTTGTCTTTCCCTTTCCGTCATCGGGAGAATGTTTAAAAAGTTACTAATTATCAATAAGGTGGGGTCAGAAAAACATTTTATCTTACAAACTCATCATTCTTGTCAACCAAACGCCACCTTCTCTTTTACCAATGTGTTTTCATAGACTTGTGCATTTATTATTTTCTCTTAAAGTGCATATAGACCTAGGAATGATCCAGTTGACAGGAGTTATGTTAGGGAACCACCCTGATGTGGAGATTTGACACAACAAGATTTAGTCATGCAAAAAAGGAAAACACTTTAAGACCATTAGCCCTTTTCAACTTGTCTAAAAGACAAAAACATCGAAGGGAGAAAACCATAGTTTTCATCCCCCCAAATTAAATTGTCCCCTTTATCATGTTACATAATAAAATACAAAGAGAAATAATCTTGGCTTTTAACAAATATCTCTACTGAGTATTGAACCATTTCCCTAATGAAGTGAGTTAGACAGAGAAAAATAAAATATTTTAATAGAGGTTATCCCCCTGAGATGCTTTATGTGTATATCCTGCATAATCTGCAGTTCATCTGTTCTGTTTAATAGGACAGCTTCTAGCCACATGGAGATATTTAAACAAATTTGCTTAAGTTGAACAAAAGTACTGGTTTCCCAGTTGTCTTTTTCCCCCTCTATTTCTCTCTGTCCCTCTCTCTTGAGCTGAGGTGAAACCCAGGGCTTTGTACATGCTGTGCTAAGAGCCATGCCACCAAACCACTCCCTATTTTACCAGAGCTGTGCCACCAAGCCACCCCCAGCCGACTAGCCAGTGTGAAGTCCCATAGTCACTGCAGCCTGTGGTGGCTATCAGACAATGAAGAAGAGGCCATTCTCTTAGGATTCCAGCCCTTGTGGCAACCCTTGATTAGGTAATGGTGATTTTTGGAGATCAGTCTTATTATTCTCAATGAAATAATTGATTCTCATCACAGATGGGCATCTGGGGCATCAGGAAATGGAGCGGTGGGGGCACCGTCCACTAATTTATGACTTACTTGTTCCCCAAGCCCAGTCCTATGCTGAGACCTTCATATCCCCCATGCAATAGCTGCCCTTTCCTTGTTTTTTGTAAACCAGCAGTTAGTGCTGGAAAGCACCAGCTCTGTCAAAGACAGGGACCCGGGCGCCACCTACTGCTAAGCTCCAGAATTGCAAGGACGCTGTAGAGGAGAAAAGGCTTTTAAAGGCATGTAGGAAGTCAGCGTGTCCCGGCTTCCCTTGCTACACACTATAGGAAGATTTTCAATGACACTCCAGGCCTATTCAGAGTTTCCATGTACCAAAATGTCATTTTGTGCTTTAATAAATTGCTAACACCATCCCATAACAAAAAGATCATGTTTTTCCTCCAACTGAAAATGTTAACTTGTTGAGTCAGAATTCTTTCGCCAATTAGGGATTAGTTAAAAAAAAAATCTAGGTAACATAAGGCCTGATAAAGCAAAATGTAAATTGGCGTGTGTGCATGTGCGTGTGTGTGTGTGTGAGCAGTGAGGGGTGGGGAGTTGGGGGACATGTAACAAATCAGGAAACACTCCCATTCCTTTGCAGAGGGAAAACAGGCCAGTTCCCAGCATCCCTGTTGGCTCATAGGCACCTATAACCCCAGTTCCAGAGGATCTGACGCCCTCTTCTGGCCTCCTTGGGTACCACCCCACATATACATTAATTACAAACTTTTAAATAAGTAATCTTCCTTCCTAAACTAGGAACCCTGTAGACCACTTGGACTCAGTTCGAAAAGCGGTACACTGTGGGGTTGTGTCCGTGCACACTGCTGTCTGTTCTCAGCTGCCTTCTTAACAAAATACCTCTTTTCTAAGAAGGGTTAGTGGAGGCGTAGCCTGCCTGCAGGTTCCACAGATGCTGTCTGCAGTCTCTGCTAAAAAGGCTCTCAGTCTGTGGAAAGGAGGGAGAAGATAAGCATCTCAACACTTCCAAGCTTAGAATACACTGTGCTTCAGGTAGCCTCAGAAGCTTGACTTTGGCCTTTCGCCTGGGCTCACATCTGCCGTCACCTGGATCTTTGGTCAGTCTGCATTCCCGAGCCTGTTGTCACCGAAAGGAAGCTGTCAGTCTGGAACATTAGCTGGAAGGATTTACCCAGTGTCTGCAGTGTCAACTGAGAAAGCAGAGAGTTGTTAAATATGCAAGGTGTGGGGTTCCTTTGGAGTCCAGACAGGAATGGAGAAAGGTCGAGCTCCAGGTATTAAATGAAATCTCTTCCCACTAAACAAACGTGCTTTCAAGGTTTAGCTGAGAGAAGGAGATCTTTGCCTCGTTACTTAAATTTGGACACGTGTCTAGCGTTTAGGCTGCTGCTGAAACACTGTAGTCAGTGTAGAGCCTTGGGTTGTGAACACCTCGTCCTGTTATGACGTGGAGCAGAAAAGCATTTCTGTCTTTCTCTTGAGAGTGAAGGAGACGCTGACTGCTGTTCTAGGGAAGATGGGCAAAGCGTCTGCCACAGAAGTAAGGGATGGTTTTTGATGTCTCTCCACGCCCATCTGCACCGCAGTCTCTTTTCCACATTGAGTTACCACCTGAAATCATCCCCGTGCACCTGCTTCGTCATAAATAACGTCGCGCAGAAGCGGTTGCTAGTTCAAACACAGTCTGCCGTTCAGAAGGACGGCTTTTCATCTGGAGCTTTGATTGGTCTAAAGCCATTAGGCATGCCTTTCAGATTCATTCATCCTGTAAATCACCCACAGCCTGGCTCCCTCGCTCAGGGATCAATGTCAGGCCAAACTTCCTCAGGGTCCTTGGAAGAGCATGATCTATTTTTGTGCCCAAATTAACAGCCCCTGTAAGATGTCTGGCAGCTGAGTTCAGCTTGCCAAATCAATTTCAAGAAGGAATAGTCATCTTCTCTGCCTGGCTTGGGTATGCCTCGTTCCTCCTAGAAACTTTTCCAGCATAATTTATAATCTGTGGGCCAATCTCAGTGGCCAGAAAGATATTTTTTTCCTTTAGTCTAGTTTATTGTTTTATAAAATAAAAATATGTTTCCTGTTATCTTGCTATGCTGTCTACCCAGAGTGATGCCCCATTAGGAGCCGGGAGCCTGTTTCAGGAACTCTGCCTCAAAGACATGTTGTTCTTGTATTATCTTTAACTCAGTTGAATTGGTATGCCCCCTAAACACAGACACAGACACAGACACAGACACACACACACACACACACACACACACACACACACACTAGCTTATTTTTAAAATGCCTTGGCTACCTCAAAGGCTGGGCACCCTTAAACCTTCCCCGGCTACCCCAGGCCCAATCAGGAAAGTGGCCACTAACCCGGAATCTCACATGGCTCATTGGCTCTCTCCCCTGCAGCGTCTCCTCTTCGTCTCCCACCGCATCCTGGTGATGCTCCCCCATTCCTCTCTGCACCCCAGCTGGTGCAACTCTAAGGGTCCTGCCCCACACCCAGCCATTGGCCATTGGCATCTTTATGGGTTGATCGTAAACCAATTGGGGACAAGGACCTTTGGCATTTGGACATGCAGGTTCCCAATTGAATCAAAAGCATTAGAACCCTCTCCAACAGGTCCTAAATGTGTTCCAGGAAGGTTCTCTGCCGATTGATCCATCCTACCCTCTTGCTTTGGACTAGACATATGATATGTAGGTTCCGTACAGGACAGCTCCCTGTACTGGACAGGAGCTCCATTAATATACATGCAGACACACCAGTGTATTCATGTGAGGAAGGACAGTGCGGGAGAGGAAAGAGGTCTGTGAATGTGTGTTGAGTTCCAAGCAACCAACTTAGAAATGAGACTCTCTAGAGTAAGAGTTATTATCCAGCTACTCTCTACCATTTATATTAAGCAGTGATTTGAATAGTCACCCGGTTTCCATACATCTCAAGTCTCTTTCTCAAGGGAATTAACTCTTGGCATTTGATTTAGCTATACATCAAGCCAGGATTTACCCGAGTGCTTTTATACGCTCAAATTTTGGAATCTCACTTCGTCATCTGGCCCTCGGTCTTCAACTCCAGACCTGAAACAAATACAACTCAAGGCCCAGATGTGGAGTCCGAGTGTTGTTGAACAAACACGGGCTATTTCTGTAGAGCACGGTACTGACAGCGCTTGAGGAACCACGCCGCGAGGCCCGTCTTCTTAGGCGCACAGACCAAGTTTCCCAGCAGTCTGTTCTGCACCCCTTGGCTGGCTCTGTGATTATGTGTTGTGTTAGTCTTTCAGAGAAAGCCAGGCTTGGCTGCGAGCTAGCGACCGTCAAGGAAGTCTGGTGGACCGCAGTTTGAAAGGAGATCTAGTTTCTGCCTCTTGAAACAGACGGTTTCTGTGGCCCTTGAGAGTGTTTATCACTTTTGTGCTGTCTCTGGGGTTCTCAAGTCCTGCTTAACCGTCTCCCAGAGATATCTGAGTAGATTTGTCTCAATAACAAGTGAAAGAAATAGCAAGGGAACTTCACGGTTCTGGGTAGAAAAGCTCGTTTTCTGGGGCGGGGGGCAGGGGGTCTTAACCTTTATTCTGTGTTCGAAGGATGCTGTATGACAGTCACCACGGGAAGGGGCTCTAGGACACCAAACTGTTTGGTTTCTACTGGGCACAAGAAGCTTTTTTCTATCTTCCTGTCTTTTTGAGGGGAGGTCTCTCTACCCAGCCCTGGATATCCTGGAACTCACTCTGTAGACCAGGCTGGCCTTGAACACACAGAGACCTGCCTGCCTCTGCCTCCAGAGCGCTCAGGCTAAAGGTGTGCACCACCATGCCCAGCACATCTGTATCTCTATATCATTCTTGATTCTTGCTTTTCCTAAGTGCTCTTTTTGTTTGTCACATTGGCTTTATAGACTTTTTTTCCAACACCCCATCCCTTGGCATCACCCACTCAACACCACACCCCCCCACCATGTTATGAGGCTCCTAGCCCACGCCCCACACCCCTAGGTGGGACAGATGCTGTGGGAGGACTGAGCTTTATCCCCCTCGTTGAAATGCAAATACCTTCCAGCATCTTGAAAAGAAGGATTAGCTCAGGTGTGTCCTCCTGCACCCCCTTGCTCCCAGTCAGCCCTGAGCCACACTTCTGTCCTGGGCACAGCATTTGGCATTTCCTTCAGCTCTGAATCCCCTGGTTTCACAAGTCCTGAAGGCCTCTAATGTCTAGACGCATAGCCAGAAACCTGAGTCCTCTCACAGGCCCCACTCTAGGTCCCCTGAAATCCAAGTAATAACTTAATGGCTCCTGGCCTGCATAGAGCAGCGTCTGACTGGGCTTTGTGAATGACAAAACAACACCAATGGGCAAGAGCAACTTATCCAGGCTGGTCAGTACTCTTTGTTCTTAGACATAAAGTGTCTCCTCCTCAAAGTCAGAGGCTTTGCACACGCTACACACACAGCACCCCAAACCCCAGATTTGATGAGAGGAGCAAAGGTCAAATAACTATCGGATGTTCTAGTAAAGATGGGGAGCCAGCCTCAAGTCTGTGGACATGCGCAAGCATAAATACACACTCAAGACACACACAGACAAAGACACAAACCATGCACTTCGGTTAGGTCCCTTGCAAATTCCAGTCTTCGCAGCTTCACCTTTGAGATTCCTCCATGTCCAGCGCCCCTCCTCTCAGAGTTTCCTTAGGTTTTGTCTAATTCATCCTAGTGAAGTCTTGACTTGAAAACTCTTGACCCAGTGACATCAAGCGGCTGGAGTCTGGTTCCTGTGTGCCTGTTCACAAGTGACCGTAAAGTCATGAGTGGGAAAATGGCTCCGGGTGGATCTAGGGGTTTCATATTCAATTGAACGTATGCGCGAGTGTGGAATGGCAGTTCGGCCCTCCGTGCTTCCGATGGTGTGTCATAGTTGTTCTCTTACCTTGCCTGTCTTCCGTTATAAAAATTACCGCCGAAACCTTTCCTCTTCATGCTGCATGCCACCGATCACCATGGTTTCTTGTTTTTGTCTCCCTCTTAGGAAAGTATGCCTCAGACACCTCCCTTCTCAGCAATGTTTGACAGCAGCGGTTACAACCGGAACGTCTACCAGCCTTCAGAGGACAGCTGTGGGGGCCTGAACTACCACGACAATAACCTCCTTTCAGGGTCCCTGGAAGCGCTCATCCAACACTTGGTGCCCAATGTGGACTACTATCCTGATGTAGGTATCTTGGTTCCCCTAAAACCCACCAACGTACGGATTACAAGCTGCAGTGCGCTGCACAGGGACCCAGCCTCTGCTGTGCAATTACCTAGGTCGCTAAGAGTTTTCTCGAAGAAGAAAATACGTAGCGATTATTGAAAAGGTTCTAAGACCACACTGAGCCTGAGGATGGACGGGATTGCGGTAAAGTCTCCCTGTCCGTCTCTGTTTAGGTCCTCCGCCTCATTTTAGGCAGCCTCTGTGGAGCGATGCCCACAGACTTCCTCCATGCCTGCATCTTGCTGTGTGAATAAAAAACGCTATCACAGAGAGGATTGGATGCTCTGATAATATGACATTAATGTAACTGGGGAGAGTCTACAGAAAGAGATGTTATACCCGGATGTGGTGATTTATAGATTGGCCATCAGGTGCTGTTGGCCTGGCTTGGCTTTCTCTTGATTAGCCTGTAAAGCACATGTAAGCTAGGAAACCCAGTGTGTGTTATCTCGGTCTTTGTTCCAAGAGGCAGGAGGGGAGGCAGAGGTCAAAGGTCAACACCATAAATTTACTCCTTGGTTTCCTATCTGGGCCAAGCGAGTTCCCCCTCCCCTCCCGCGTCTGAATTCAGAAGGACACGGAGGTTGAGTTCCTAAGTAGCAGTTATTGATAGCGAGTTCGTGGAAATACCTAGAGAGCGCACTTATTAGTTTTTATAAATACAATAATAACCTTGTTGCTCAAAGGAGAGCGTGTGCCCGCCCGTGGTAATTCACCATGAGGTTCCTTGCTGAGCTATCTCGATGTGATTCATTACAGAGCGTTTTCAAATATGCTCCCACCCAGGGGAACCTCGTTATCAAAAGTAAAAGGAACCCCTTGTTCAGTGCTGTAAGTGTTTATGAAGCACTGAAGGTGTGCGAGGAGGGGTGGGGGGAGCAAACACTTCATGGAATTCCTCTGAGAACCTGAAACTGTTAGAACAAACAAGCATTGCTTCCTTGCCGGCTTCTCGGTGTGGCCAAAGAAAGGTAGCTCGCGCTATTCTGCCTTTCATCCAGCTGCTTAGCCCTGAGTGAGCCACTCAGCCTTCGAATGTCGCGATACAAATACTGGGTGTTCTGCACTGAACACACTGGGAAATGCTTGGACTGAATGGGAGTGGGGTGATTGTTTGGTTTTGTTTGTTTGTTTGTTTTTTATTGATCATGGTAGATGATACGTGGACACGTAAGGCAGTCTTGCCCCTCAGGGCTGAATTTCACTCGTTTTGATTACACTGGAAAATGAGTCCGTCCCGGTCCCCGAGGACCGGTGAGGAAGTGCCCTGTGGATGATTCCAGGAGGAGAATTTATCCTGATACTTTTAATGTGCCTTAGGGGAAAGGATTAGGCGTTGGTCGGGGGAAAACGATGTTGCCCTGTTTTACCGGCAGGCGTTTACCCCCGCCCACAGCCTGTTCACTTGGTGTAGAAGAAGATTAGGATACGCAGGGTTGGAAGGAGCTCGGGGGGAGATGGTGACGGTGACGACTCTTCTTTTCCCCTTCTTTCAGAGGACATACATATTCACCTTCCTGCTAAGCTCCCGGTTGTTCATGCATCCCTACGAACTCATGGCCAAGGTTTGCCACTTGTGCATTGAGCACCAGCGGCTGAGCGAGGGGGACGGTGATAAGGTAAGGCGACACTTAAATGTCCGTTTCCATCAGATCGGCTAGCTCTGGCTTAGGTTTTGCGATCTCCATGAATGACCCTAGCCCAGCCCCAGACTGATGCACCTAAATGGCGCCATGACCGTGCATATGGAACTGGGAATGGTGTGGAGATCATGGCGTAGGGCTCAGGAAGTGGTTTCCCTGATAGACGCTTAGCTCCTGGGCACAGGGCCCTGGGTTAGATTCCCAGGACTGCAGAATAAGGATAAAATGAACCAAAGGACAGTAGGAAAGTCACAGAGGACCCTCAGTCTCACGTTTCTTGGACTGCACTTGGTGTTGCCTCTCCCAACCCAGAGAGTTTGTAGCGTTAGACGCCAGCCAGCGACCCCGGTTACTTGGTTGTTTATTTAATGCAGACCGCGGTGATGGATCTCTCTGACGAAGGTTTCCTTTTCTCCCCCAGAACCAGACGAGGAAAATTGCACCGAAAATTCTTCAACTCTTGACAGAGTGGACAGAAACGTTTCCTTATGACTTCCGGGATGAGAGAATGATGCGGAACCTTAAGGACCTGGCGCACAGGATGGCCAGTGGCGAGGAGGTTGGTCACTGAAGTTTAGGAAAGCCACCGGTGCTTAGATGAAGCCTGGTGGGACCGGGGCTGGATTGCCACAGAACTCAGCGATGCCTTTTTGTTTTTGATTTTGGACAGCCCTCTACCTGGCCTACAATGGCCTTTTGGCGGGTTGGGTGGGGAACAATTACTCCACTTTGATGAGTGTGGTCTGCAGTTTTCTATGTTTATTTGGGGGCGTTGTTCCTGTTAGCTCATGGTGCCAGGTGTGTTTTGATCTTATTGCCCTTCAGTCTGTCTTCTACAAAGGTTTGACCCAGCTCACATATTAATCTCTGTGTGTCTGCCCACACTTAGAGTAGACACAGCTAAATAGCATATTAACTCGTAATTAGAAATAGACAGTCCAGGCCGTGGAGGGGAAAACACACATGCCGGTGTTTAGTGTGGGTGTAGCTGCCAAGGACCTCGGTGGTTTGTAAGTTCCTGATAAAAGGAAAAATACAGCTGTTTACAGATGTCAGAGGAGGGAAAAAAAACATACTAATTATTCCGGGCATTAAATGAAAGACTTAGAAATTTGAGGCCGGTAGAACGTTTGCCAAGCAGACATAAGGCAGTGTGATGACGTACAAGAGAAACAACAGAAAACAAAGCCTTCCGTGGAGGGATTTCGTGTAGGAGGCTTTAACGCGCCTCTCGCAGTGTTTACAGTGAACGCCCCTTGATAAAAGAGAGAGGGTGCACTGTTGTGTAATTAGCAAAAGTGATTCCTGGGGCTGGGGGTGGCAGGCAGGAAACAATCCAGGTATTCTGGTGCCAGAAGTTGCTTCAAGGGTAGGACCCAGAATAAGTGGAGATTCAAAGTCTCTTAGGTCATACTCCACAAATATCACTTCCCCCAACTGAGCCTTTGATAGGCAGGCAGGCGCTAACCAGCTTCAATGGATTCGAGGTTATTTGAAGCAGGCCCGGAGGGCTAGCTTTGTGTGTTGAAGCTTGTTGGGCAAGGATAGCTTTGTAGTTTCCGTGTGGCAGATAAGTTTCTGGGAACAAGTCTGGCACGGATGTAATGCTGTCACCTAGCAAGAGGTAGCCTAGGCACCAGGCAGTGAGCAATGTCTCAGTGGTGGGAAGATACTCTGGGCCTCCACGACAGCTCCCTTAGGAAGTGGTTCTCTGAGCTCTGTGCTGCAGACGTAACAGCTCAAGACGCCTGCCCTGAGTCCTGTCACTTTGTCTTACCACCATTCTCCTAACCTAAGATCCGTGACAGGAGGCAAAAACCAGCTCTTAGGAGCACTTAGCTCTCTCGCATGGTATTCAACCCAGGAGTTCATGCTTCCTTTATGACGTCACGTGGAACGCACCACTGGTTGGGACTCTCCTGGTCCGTTTGTCTGTCTTTGGTTCTTCCTGATGTGAATGAGCATGTAGATGGACACCAGCAAAGGTGAATGGCTAACAGTGCAGTTTGCCATAAGCCCTCTGTTAGGGATGGCCGCCACTGGCAGGGCCAGTGTTAGGGATGGCCGCCGCTGCCAGGGCCAGTGTTAGGGATGGCTGCCGCTGGGTGCTTGGCAGGGCCAGTGTTGGCTTGGTGGCTTTGGCTCATGACAAACTGGTCAGAGGAGGAGTGCCATCCCAGGGCTTATCAAATGCAGTGATTTGAAAATGCTAAATTGATGGCATTTGGTCTTTCTTATCATGGAAATTAAAAAAAAATAGGTGGTTCTTTTTATGTGTTTGCCAACTGAGATCTGGTCTTTATCAACAAGGTGGAGGCTTCAGGGACTGGGGGAATGGAGACATCTCTCATGGACACTCTTGTGTTGACAGCGTGAAGGGTCAGCTGGCTTTGAGAGAGGTATGGCACAGGCATTACTGCTAGGTGAACGAGACTTACCAGGGAGTACACTGAACTCAGGTAGTTGGAGGCCGTGTCTGCCTTCACTGGCCAGGGCTTCTGGGAAGCTGCCATTTCTTGGCTGCTTTTATTCAGAATTTAGGAATTGGCTCTGCACATAACAGTTGCTTGATTTGGGTGTGCTCTGGCTTGTCCCCTGAATTCCTCCTCCCTCCTCATTCCATGAATCATGACACTAAGTGCCTTGTGCTAATGCGCTAAAGGCCCTGCTGTGCTTTATAGTCTTGGCGGGCTCCCTGCTCTCCCTGCCTAAATCTCTCTTCTCAGAGAGACCTCCCACAACTCCAGTCACAGACCCTCCCACCCTTGACTTGTATGCATTTCGTTTCCTGGCACTCTGGGATTTGTAGCTCATTGTTTGTTCCTCCTTCGGACTCTAGTTTATGCTCACTTTGTTCACGATGATTTAATTCCTATCTAATGCTGGGCATGTACTTGGTTCCCAGTATATTTGAAGGGATGGATGGATGGATGGATGGATGGATAGATGGATGGATGGTTGAATGGATGGATAGATGGATGGGTAAATGATAGTGGATGGATGGATAGATGGTGGATCGATGGGTGGACTGACGGATGGTGGATGGATGGTGGATGGATAGATGGATGGATGGACGGATGGATGGTGGATGGGTGGACAGATGGACGGATGGACGGATGGATGGTGGATGGATAAATGGATGGACAGATGGATGGTGGATGGATGGACGGATGGATGGTAGATGGATAGATGGATGGATGGATGGATGGATAGATGGTGGATGGATGGATGGATGGTGGGTGGGTGGATGAATAAATGAAGGAACAAGTCAGTCAGTTATGAGAATGGGGAAACATTATTCCTCCCAGAGGAAGAAGCCTGGGTTTGAATTGGGACCTGTTGCTTCTTGCCTCTGACTTCAGGGGATTTTATTCTTTGGCAATCAGTAAGTCCAGGTGCGCCCTATGTATAATTTAGTCAGGTTCTTTAGAATCTGCTAGGACAGTTCCACATGATTTGTCCTAATGTGCTTCTCCCCTGGGGACCTGCCCCAGATGAAGTGGTTTATTAGGACTCTCCTGGAAGAAAGGAAAAATGAAACTAATGATTGAATTTCATGACAAATGGCCAGAGTGGGCGGCGGGCAATTTCCCTTCCTTAAGGGGCTGGTCTTTGCAATCAGGGCTTCAGCCTTTATTTGCCAGGTAATTACTGGCGCTGGCAGCTGAAGTTACAAAGGAGAACAAGCACATATTTAGCAACGCATGACTCAGTGAGGAAGCTCAACTTCACAGAACCCGACTCCTCAAATGGAATCAGACGGAAGCAGGAAGCTTTGAAAAGGCTCACAGTACCCCCTCCCTCTCTCTCCACACACCGACTCAATACGCCCGTTGTGGACTTTTTTGCGTTCTCTTCGCTGTTGCTCTTTGCTCTCTGTGATCTGCAGTTCCTCCACCCTTCCCAAAGATAACATTTTTTTTTTAAAGTGGAGAACACAGTCTTTCACCTGATAGACTTTCAGGAGAGCTCTGCTTCGTACCCATTGCCGCCTGTCGGAATCACGTGAGGCGTTTTTTGCGGTGTGCTACCCAAACTGCGTCTTATCCCAGCTCAGTCAGAAACCTGCCCCACGCTGCAGGCTGTCCTACTCAGCCACTGTTTTTTTTTTTTTTTCCTGCTGGGACCCTCAGGTGGTGACCGGTAGAAAAGTGGCCATTTCCACCAAAAGTCCCTTGTGATAGGGACCCTGAGAAGGTCGGGAGGTGAGACGTGAGATGCAGGATGTAAGATAATGCACACTTTAAAGATGAGTTTCACTTTTCCGAGTGGAAAGGAACCTTTTTACACACGTCCCTTCCGTTTGGAAGGAACACTGGACTGGCTTTCGCTTTATTTACAGTAAATCAAGCAGTGTAGGAGTATGGTCTATCAAATAAGAACGTTCAAACAAAGTAAAAAAATGCCAGTCCTGCTCCTGTGAATAGCACCAAGTGGTTTCAGATGCGTGTGTACCTTCCAGAATGCTTCCTTGGCTCAGATGTATGCATGGGTACACACACCCGTAGGACGGTGGGTTTAGAGAATTCAGTTTTTGTTTATACATTTTTTGATTCTTCAGAAGATTTTGACCAATATGTCCCTTCTCCACACCAAACTATGCTTTCTATGTTAGTAATGACAGTTGTGGCTTACACTTGTGGATATGTTTTGTTGTTGTTGTTCATGTGCTTTGGTGTTTTACCTGCATGTGTATCTGCGTGAAGGTGTTAGAACTCCTGGAGCTGCCGTGTGGGTGCTGGGAATTGAACCTGGGTCCCCTGGAAGAGCAGCCAGTGCCCTAACCACTAAGCCATCTCTCCAGCCCCTGTAAATAAGTTGTAATGACTGTGAAAATGTAACATGTTTTCTACTCAGGATGACACATGATGCAGCCAAGTGTCTCAAGGAGGGCAGTATACTGGGGACGATTGCATAACTTTAAGAAGTAGGGACGTGCACGTAGGCATTTATAAGGACATTTGGTAGAGAAGGCAGAAGCAAACATCACCAGTTAGTTCTGGTATATCTCACTGTCGCTAGAGAAGGTGAGGTGGGGATGGGTGTGAAATAGCACATTACTTAGTCTGGAGAAGTTTGGATGCCAAAGAAAGACCCCTTTTTCTTTGAATGAGAAATACATTACCAGATAAATATCAACTTCCAGCCCTAGTCCTCAGTGGGAGATAGATTGTTTAAAGTTTTGTTTGGTTTTGGTTTTTTGTTTTCCCTGGAGCGGACGATGCTTGTTTATTCGTTCGAGACTGCTTCTCACCGATCTCTGGTGAGTATCGAACTCACCTCTGGTGAACCCCCCACCCTCCGCTTCAACTGTTATTAATAATGGGCATATTTAAGGGCTGTCATTTCCAGGTAGAGAAGAAAAAGATGGAGAAGGCCCTGCTTGTTCTTAACTCTCACCTACTTGAGAATTGGCCGTTTTCAGATTTGTACACATCTACTGGGTTGTTTTTTTTTTGTTGTTTTTTTTTCATACTCTAAGCCAAATTAGAAAAAAAAATGTGTCTTTTTAGGTTTACAATTTCCAAATTTCAAATCTTGGCAGATACCAGGCACCTTTTAAAAAGCCAGTGAGGCAGAAGCATAGGCTTGCCTGCAACTCTAGACTCCCTGGGTCTGTCCTTCTGTGGAGCTGTCTGCCTAAGTGCCCAGCTGGCACTAGGTCAGTCTGCATGGCTCTTGCCAACACGAGCACCATAATTTACCTCGAAGGATGGTCGCTGTTAGCAGTTGGAGGCTGGAAAAGAAAGACCAGAATAACTCCATATCAAATAAGTACACTGGAAGGAAGGAAGGAAGGAAGGAAGGAAGGAAGAAAAGGAAGGAAGGGAGGGAAGAAAGGACAGAAGGAAGGAAGGAAAGAAAGAAGCAAGACAGAAGGAAGGACAGAAGGAAGGAAGGGTGGGTGGGTTGACTGGGAAGTCACTTCTTTGCTTTAACGAGTGTTTTAAAGGTAAGAAGTTGACATTTACCAATAATTCAGGAAATACCTTTGTAATTAACGTCTCCTAAGAGTCACGAGTGTAGCATGGCTCAGTCATGAGTGAGGTGGCATCTGGTACTAGCATTGTGGCGGGAGCTGCCCTGCGAAAGAGTGACGGTGAACATCAGTACTGACGCGTGCATGGGAGGGAATGGACGTGAGTCAAGAGAGGTCAGACAAGTGACGAGAGCAAATACGCAATCCCACATTAGATGTGAAAGGTCGGGAAGGTGGGGTGGACAGCAGTGGCGAGTTCTTGGTCACATAGCTGCCGTGCGCTTGGCAGAAACAAGGCTGGAAATTATAGGCATGGAGAAGCCACGTGTAGGTGACTTGGAGAGACAGTGATCGGCCTTGAGGCCCATGCGGCTTTAGTCTAACGTAAGTGAACAGGGACAGTTCCACTAGAGCACGCTTTAGGAGTGTTTATTACACTGGATCACCTCGATGGCTTAACTGAAGTTTCTGAGGTGCTGTCAAGGCCCGGCCCGAGTTGTATTTTCAAAAGCAACCTGAGAGAACAAGTCAATAAACCTAGGTGGTTTTTATCTGATAGAGCTCAGCGCCTGTGAAGGCGGGGTGGGGTGCCTGAGGCGCCCGGAGCAGGATATATGCAGAGTAAGAATGCCGTTCTTCTCTTACTTCCCAGCAGACGTACCGGAAGAATGTCCAGCAGATGATGCAGTGTCTGATCCGAAAACTCGCGGCCCTGAGCCAGTACGAGGAAGTCCTGGCCAAACTCAGCTCCACGGCCACAGACCGGCTCACGGTCCTGAAGGCCAAGCCCCAGTCCATACAGCGGGACATCATGACCGTCTGCAGCGACCCTTACACGTTGGCCCAGCAGCTGACTCACATTGAGCTGGTGAGGCACTGTCGTTTGCTCTGGCAACCAGGCTGCTTGCTGATAGTCATGTCAGGAGAGAGGTCGGGGTAACACGAAGGGGAAACATCCACGAAACATGTAGAGCTAGCATTTGGATCCTGGGAATTTACTCATAAACGCATACTAAACAAGATGGGAAAAGCGAAGTTTACTGACCCTCCTTATCTTCTGCCCCCGGTCACTTTCCTGTTATTTCCCTGTTATTCCTTTCATTCTTCAAATGTCTTGTGAAACATTGACCTAAGGAGAGAGATGCCTCTGTTCCCATCTTGAAGCGGATGAAAAGTATTCAGGGTTCAAAGCTCATTCATAATCTGCTTTAAGAGACGCGAGGTAGTGCCAGAATTAAGGGAGGGAAGTGAGCATGTTTTTCTTCTCGGTCTCTTTAATATTGCTGGCTTTTATTTCAGGAGAGACTCAATTACATTGGCCCAGAAGAGTTCGTTCAGGCGTTTGTGCAGAAGGACCCTTTGGACAATGATAAGGTAATCGATACCAAGTTGTTTGCTTGGTGTTTTTCATCCCCCGTTTTGTGGTTCGTTGTACTATTTCTTGGGCTGGGTCTGTGAGTGCCTTTATAATAGTCTTACCCCATCACTTCCTCCTTATTGGGGAATTTAATAAGCCCTTTCTGGCAAGCAGACACGGTGTTGGTGAAAGAAGAAGATAAGCGCTTAATGGTTTAAACAGATTAGGACGGAAAGAAAACCAAAGAGAACGGGCCTGCCTGTGATTCAGCCTCAGGGGCAGGAGAAGCAGGACGTACATCCAGCCTGCACAGCCACGCTCTTGTTGGTCTGGCCCCTTTGTGCACACGTATAAGTGAATCTGCAGGTGTATAAAGAACATGGTGCTGGACGTGCAATGTACATTTCGTGAACATGTGAGCATATTCGCCCTTCTAGGGTGAGCCCCTAGAAGCATCTTGAATTGCTAGTCCATCTGTAACTGCTACATCACTCTGGGAGTCTCTCTGGGAGACAAGCCAACAGCTGTTTCCCGCCTTGGACGGGCTCCTCTCAGTATGGGAAGTGGAGACTGTGTTTTTCAATAGGAAGCTGGTGGACTGTTTTGTTTGTCTTCTGAAAGGAAGGAAAGAGGATTAATGATCCTCTCCAAGCTTGTCCTTGAACTCCTAGAACAGCGGGGGCATTCACCCTACTCAAAAGCATGATGATGTAGGTTTTCATTATCTTTGGATAAATGGTGCTCCAAAATCCTGTCTTCCCATCTTCCTGTTAGAAGAGGGGTTTCTAGTTCCTTTCCCTCTTAGCCTCTCCTTTCTGTGCTGATACCTGTTGGTATGGGCAGCCCAAGGTTGTCTGAGGATGGAGCCGTGCTCCAGTTCCGTTTCTGTGGCTGTGATCAAACACCCTGATACTAAGTAACTCAGGGGAAAGGGCTTGTTTGACTCACAGTTCCAGGCCAAATCAAGGTTGGAACCCAAGCGGCTAGTCACGTCCCAGTCAAGAGCAAAGAGAAATATGTCAGGGTTTAAGAATTTTATGCCCTGGTTTACTCCTAGGGTGAGGGGAGCATGACATTTTTGCTTTCTTATGTAGTTCTCTCTAAAAGTGACTGGTTCCTCAGAAATACAACTCTGACCTTTAAAGGGAGAAAAAGGAGTAGAGAGAAACAAGCACAGCCAGGCCTGTTGACACAAGTGCTTCTCTGCCTGGAGGAAATGGGCTGCCCTCAGGGGGCTGGGCCTTCCCACATCCATTGACAATCAAGACAGCCCCTCACAAACTTGCCCTTCCCTTGTGATTCTAGCTTGTCGGGTTGACAGTTAAAAGTAGTAACCAGCAAACGCTTCTTTGGAATTGAGGATCTGAGGGCACTCGCTGCCCGGAGTAACGTCATTTCTTGGGAGGGAAGGAGGGGCACTTTAGTGTATGCGATCAGTGTGCGTTCACGCACCTCATCTCTCCCTTTGCTTCCTCTGCAGAATTGCTACAGTGAACGGAAGAAAACACGGAACTTAGAAGCTTACGTAGAGTGGTTTAATCGGCTAAGCTACTTGGTTGCCACGGAAATCTGCATGGTGAGATGATAGATTTTTCCCCCCTCAAATCCAGTTTTCCTGCTTCCTTTCTGTCCGTTGGGCCCCTGTGTTGGGTTCCTGTCTGCTCATAGTGTTTTCCTTCCAGCCTGTGAAGAAGAAACACCGAGCGAGGATGATCGAGTATTTCATCGACGTGGCTCGAGAGTGTTTCAACATAGGAAACTTCAACTCCTTGATGGCAATCATCTGTGAGTATTCGTGTGCGCACGTGAGGATACTGGTTTCCTGGGGCTTGCAAAATGTATCCGCTGAAAATATGTCTCATTCTGGAGCATTCAGAATGCTTTATGGACCCAAATTAGTACAAGTTCATATAATCTGCCCTTTATAAGCTTGACTTCATTCGTGTCTTTAGTTCATTCGTGCTCAATTAAATGTAGAAGCTGAGGACTGAAACACGTGTCTAAATCAAAGATTTCTAGTGGTATCTGGGCAGCTTGTATACCAAGCATTATGGAAATGGCCTCACCTGAGATGAACTCTTACCATTTCATAAGCATTAGTCTTATGAAATAAGGATAGCCTTTGTTCCCACCCCCACCCCCGTTAAAATGCTGACTATGTTTGACCTACTGTGGATAGAGCGGTCATCCAATCCAGGGATCTGAAAGGCTGACATCCTCAGTGATAGAAGATGACTTGATTTTTCTTCATCTACCAATTAGAAAGTGCCAAGGCAAGCGGTAGTGTGGAACAAGATACTAACACAGCCAACAAAGAGCTTGTACCCATAACCCATACAGAACCATACAGTCGCACTAGATAAATAGCCAGGGGATGCTTAGTATATAAAAGGGTCATCAGAAATGCACAAAGGTCGTCATGAAAGACCATCTCACCAGAATAGCAACTTAAAACCAGTTGCACCTAATATTGTCGAGGGCAAGGGGTGTGTGGAATGTGTTATACAGGGACAGGGGGAGTTTGAATAGTTTTGTGGCTTTAGCAACTGGCATTTTCTTATAAAGCTAATCGGAAACCTACCTTGTAATCTAGAAGTTCCAACACTGGCATATTTGCCCCATAAAAAGTGAGTGCGCCCACAGAAAGATTTGTGCCAGCATTGTAAGTGAAGCCTTATTCCTAAGCCCCAGCTTAGAAAGAGCCCAAATGCCCCGTCTGCAAGTAGATGACTGAACAAATTGTGGCATAATCATATGAGAAATATTCTGGAGCGGTAAAGAGCTGGATGAGTTTCGCAATCGTGCTGAGCCTTTCCCAGGTCAGGCAAGACCAGTGGGATCCCTCACATGAAGGGTCTAGACTAGACAAAGCTAACTAATGCCTAGCGACAGGTGACCCTTGACCACTGTTGCCATTTCTGGAGGAGGTGGAGACTGACCAGAAGTGGTTCCAAAGGAGCTGTCTGGGTGATAGAACGTTCTGTCATAACTTGATTGGGATGGAGATACATGACTTTGTATACCTATCAAATCCATCACGTTGAACATTTAAGGTCTGTGTCTGTGTTTTGCCTCAATTAGAAATCTCTTAAAGTTATTAAACACAGAACTGTTGGTGGCAGGAGATGAATATGTGTACTCATTTAGGTCCGCGTGGACTCCTTTTCCATGGCAGTGGGGTACCAAGTAGCTGTGGTATACAGGTTTTCCCTGAGACAGGCAGTGTGGCATCATGGGATGAGTATGGCCCGAGGGGCCACATTGGTATGATCTCTGCTACTGAGGCAACCGGACAACACTGGGAAAATGCCCCAGTCTGGAACTTAGCTTCTTCTTGGAGGAATGTGAGGAAATATAGGACACCACGCATGCATGACAGGTTAGGTAACAGGAAACAGGTCAGCAAATAACCTGTGGCCCAATCACCAACAGCCCCATTTTGTTTTCTAGTGGCCAATGAGCTAGAATTCTGATATGTTGAAGTGATTGCAAAAAAATGAAAAAAAGAATTTCCAACATGAATATAATATAAACTCAAACTTTAGCATCGTGTCAGACGTGGTGTCTTACACCTTTCGTCCTAACACACGGGAGGCTGAAAAACGAGGGCTGGAAGGCAAGTCTTAATTCTAGAGAAAAGTCCAGACCAATCTGAAGTACATGAGGGCCTGCCTCAGGAAACCAAAATCATACAACCATTAGCATCTATAGGTCAGCTGTTAAAGGATTGTAGTCAGGACCCTTTGTTTATGTAGTTATCCTGGCTGCTCACATGCTACAACATGGCAGGGTCACGGCCCTCCAGTATGACCCCAAGAAATGTTCTTAGCCCAGTTCATAGCTGTACTGCTCTTGAGCTGAGTGAGGAAAAGCCAGCCAGGAAATGCCGTAAAATCAGAGGCTGTTACTACTAGTCGGAGAACCAGTTGCCAGTGCTTAGTAACCTGCGAGTTACGGGAGTGCAAGCTACAGCGACTTCTTACATCTGTGTTTCTATTCTCTTCCTTTCACGGCCGTTTTAAACGGGAAGCTGGTATGAACATGAGTCCGGTCTCGCGACTTAAGAAAACCTGGGCCAAAGTGAAGACCGCGAAGTTCGACATTCTTGAGGTATGTGAGAGGGATGATTCAGTGTTAACTGACGGAGCGTGCCCGTGATACCGGCACTCAGGAGGTTGAGTTTTAGGGCAGCCTGGGATGGATAGCAAGGCACCAGGCAGAGGGAATTCAGGGGCACGATGCAGCTTCTCCATCAGATAGCGCCATCAAAGACAAAGGCTCTTGGTCCTGGAGGTAGGAAAGGGACTCAGACTGGAGTAGAGCAAAGAAAAGCTGGTTTGGGGCAGGTCCTTTTATAACAGAGGTGGACATTTTAGAGTAATTGATAGAAGAAATGCTGACGTCTCGGTCACATAATTTTATATGCCAGAGTAGAACTGGGGTCCTGAACCTTCGAGAGGGGTCTGCTTTGCCTTTTGTACCGCTACACTGTCGTTATCTCCTTAGACTGCTCATCTATTCACCAGTCTTTGAGCAAAGTTGGTTAATCCAAACAGCCATTCCCATGTAACTCTAAGGCTGTGTGTGTGTGTGTGTGTGTGTGTGTGTGTGTGTGATGGATACATCATACGTTTACTGCAGTCCCTAACTTCCTGTGACTTTGTATGTGTCAGCGTGATCTTGTAAGTTGGAAGTTGAGTGGCTAATATCAATCTCTTCCCACAGCATCAGATGGATCCGTCAAGCAACTTCCTTAACTACAGGACAGCTCTCCGAGGGGCAGCGCAAAGGTCCCTCACTGCCCACAGTAGCAGAGAGAAGGTATGCTGTGAGGGCGTTACTTGTTATCTATAGAAGTGACGTGGGGTCAATCTGAGCAGTGGTCTGTTACATTTGTCGATTATTCTGTTTCTGATGTGTTCTGTGGGGCATCGTAGTTGTGTTTTGGGCAGTTAGTTAAGTCGTATGATATGGTGACTAATAGCATTAGAGAGTAATTTGGTTTAATGGGAAAAAGACATGTGAGCTCTGCATAAGGTGGTTCACTTAATGTAACCTTTCTTTCAAAAGAATTAGCTTACCTCCCACAGCTAAGCCATTTATTCTCAGAAAGTAGGTTAGTTGCTATGGCATTGGGCGTGCTGTGACTAATTGGATATGTAGGTGGCATGAAAAATACAGGGGCAGTGTCTAAAAAAATTAATGATCCGGTCCTCTCTCCCTGATTCACTGCACCTTGAGTTCTGGACTCTGAGACACATTTCCACCTTAGTTCCTCTCAGAGGAAGGATAGGTTGTCGGCCATGGCGTTTGAGAAGCAAATGTTCAGTTATGATAACAGCTAGTGCTGACTTCCTTTTTCTTTTTAAAATTTATTTACTTTTATTTTACGTGCATTGGCGTTTTGCCTGCAGCGTGTCTGTGTGAGGGTGTCAGATCCCCTGGAAGTGGGGCTACAAACAGTTGTGAGCCACTACGTGGACGCTGGGAATTGAACCCAGGCCCTCGGGAGGAGCACACTGTCCTCTTAACTGCCGAGTCTCTTCTCCAACCACTAATCCTTATTAGTGATAGCTATCAACTTTTAAATTCTGTCCCCATGTTAAACAGTATTTTCAACCAGTTTGAAGAAACAGGAGAAAAATATTCCCTGACTTCTAAGTCACTTCCACACAGAATCATCAGGACTAATGGGCTAAGACCAAAACTCCTTATAACTGAAATTCCTGCTCCAGTGACATCTGAGGCACATTGCAAATGCATTAACTTCGATTTTTTAATCGAGGAAACTTCCAGATGCCTGGCAGTTGGCTAGCTTTTATATTTTGCTGAGAAGAGCCAATCTGAAGTGGGTTAAGCTTCCTAGTGAAGATGAGCAAAAGCAAGGGAGGACCCCAACACCCTGAGTGAGGGGTGCAGGGAAGCTATGAGACCACCCCACATCTCCCTGTGGTGGATGCCCGACTCCACACGGCCCTAGGTGAGGCAGGGAGGTGGCTGTGGAGTCCTGTCTGTCAGAGGGCTGCAGCTCTGACAGCAGCCACCGAGGGAAGCCACTGTCACTCGTGCAACTTTAATGGCTGTTCCCAGAAAGGAAAACAAACGTAATTATTGACACCTCGCATCATTTAGTTACTTAATCCTGCTTTATTTCTAAAAGGCAGGTCTATGTACATTTATGGCTTGTGTCTGTAGCTGACGGAACAGCCATAATTGTAACCATCTGAAGAAGGGTACCGTCCCTTCTTCATAATTGGCCTCAAAAGACAAGAAGGAAAAGCACGCCTGGTCAAATCTGTCCTTTTATATTTTAAAACATGAGACTGTTTTCCTTATTTCGCGCTGAGGGAGTACTTCATTATTCCAAAGTAACTGCCCTTTTTACAGTCTCCTTGGCAGAACATCTCGAATAATGGTCTTTGATCTTTTCCAAATCTCAAGTTTATGTGGTCCGAGCAGTGCATTCCCAGGTACCCATTACAGCGCAAATCAAATCTGTCTTCCGTGTAGGAGCCTTAAGTGCTCTCTCAGTTCTCTCCCTCCCTGTGGGTACTCAGTGTACTCTCAGTTTTCAACCATGCAGCTCTCCTGAGTGCGTGGCTTCCAATCCCTTCTCTGTCCTATTTGCGTTTCTGTCCTCGTTAGCATCAGTTTCTAGGCACGGAACTGATAATGCCTTAAAGTACGAAGGCTGACTCTGAACACCAGCAGTTCACACTTACAGGACTGAGGGTCAGACCTGGAACTTTTATGCCTACCAGACAAGCATCCCACCATTCATTTCTACTATATCCCAGCTGTCACTTCACTGGTTTGCACTGGTTTTGAGAAAGAATTCACCAAATAGCCCAGGCAGGCTTTCAGCTTGCAATTCTCCTGCCTTGGCTTCCCTAGTAGGTGGGATTATCAGGCCTAAATGAATTCATATTCTGAATTTTGAATATATATTATTATATTAATATATATATGTGTGTATATATATATACATAATTATTATATATGAGGGCTCTGTCTGCATGTATGCCTGGATGTCAGAAGAGGGCATTGGATCTCATTACAGATGGTTGTAAGCCATCATGTGGGTGCTGGGAATTGAACTCCGGACCTCTGGAAGAGTAGTCTGTGCTCTTAACCGCTGAGCCATCTGTCCAGCCCCAGCATTCAGAATATTTTTAAGGGGGAAATTTGTGTTGTAGTTCAGTTGGTAGAGTCCTTGTCTAGGATGCACAAAAGGAGTAGAGTTCCGCCCTCAGCTCTCCGGAGAACCACATGAGGCAGTACAGGCCCAAAATCCCAGCACTCAGGAGAATTAGGGAAGTCTAAGGTTATCTTGGGCTACATAGTGATTTGGAGGGCAGCCAGGAGAAATACAAGATCCTACATGATAATATATATTCTACATATATTAATTTATATATGGCTATAGAATACACACACACACACACACATATATATATACACACACATATATTAGTTTATATATGACTATCTAATGTATATATATGTAATATATTTGCTTATATATAGCTACCTAGTTTTCCCACTAATGATGGTGGCAAGACCTAATAGAAACAAGATATATTTCCTTTGCTTGTCTCACAAAACCCTTCAGTTCTTATATTCTACACCGGTCAACTCCTTGTGCAAAGCTGATAGGGACTCTGAGGAGTGATAAGGGGTTAAAGTCTGAGATCCCCTTCCTGTCACCGGCATGAGAAATAGAACAGCCAAGTGCTCCACTGTGTTTCCATGTTCCTGGAAGAATGACTCAGTAGTCCAGCATCTTGTAGAGACACCAACTGCAAAACTCCCAGAAGGAATCCTTCTGCCTCCCACGGTTTAATGACGCTGACGAGAACTGTGGATTTAGCTACACGACAGTAAATGAGGCCCACAGCCCAGCCCTGAGGACAGTACAGAAGCTTCTCCTTTAAAAGCCAGTGCACTGTGAACTACCACGGCTTGATTCTCACTGTGCCGTCGCTTCCCTGGGGCTGTCCCAGGATGTGTATCTATTGTCTTCTGAGTCTGTTCAAGACTTGGGTAGTAGCAGGGAGCAGACCCAGCCAGTGTCTGGATGGATGAGCATGGCCATGCTCCAGTGAGACTCTGTGGCCACTGTCACTTCTATTTCACATTTGTCATGCACCCTGAAGTATTATTTGTATGATGCCCTGCACCAGCCCCTTAAAAACGTAAGGTATGCGTCTTCTGGGCCATCCCAAGAATAACAACAACATACGTTTAAAGCAAAACAGAGCACAAACAAAAAACTTACATTTTGCCAACCCCTAGCTTTTACTACTAGCCAGCTGGAGAGCCGGGTTTTAAACTGATGTGTGGTGGGGTCCACAGACCCTCATGAGTGTTCTTTGAAAGAGGCGAGGTTCATGTAGGATGAGAGGCGGGACCAGGACAGGGAGAAGGAAGCACATACACTTTTTGCCAGTTCTGCTGCAGGGGCCTCGCAGGCAAGAGCAAATACCAGGTAGTCAGGGGCGCTAGTGAAGCAGAAGATGCATTCGATTATTCTCAAGGATCAATGAAACAAGATTAATGAAAAGTCTGTTTGAAAACGACTTCAGGGGAAAGAGCTGAATTTCTCCCTAGAAGCGAATTGGCGCTTGCTCTTTGTGTGTGAGCCAAAAAGTTTGTTTTCTCATCCATGAGTCATGAGCTCAGAAGACTTCAAAGACCTGATCTTGGTGTTTTCAGAATTCCCCCAAATAGCCTGTTGGATGCATTATTTACAGTGAAGAAGCTTTTTCAAATACATCGCATTTGGGGAAAAAAAATTAAAAATGACTGTATCAGGACGTCGATCTCTAAATGAGATGGGAGCGGTCCGACAGAGGATACTTGTAAAGATTGTTAGCTACGCTAGGATAGTCTGCCGCCTCATCGAACCGCAGAATCCAGGCCCAGAAGCTATCATTACAGAAGCGTATTGGTTTTTGAAGTCTTTGATTGTAATTCACACATTTTCGTCTCTTCCCTCACTTGGAGTGCATCTGTCTGGCAACGGAGAGTACCAGGTTCTTCTAAGGGGCTTTTCCAGGACAGCATGTGAAGACTTGTTCTCTCACACAGCCAGCTTGCTTCAGAAGGAAGCTGTAGCAATCATTGCTTAAAACCTTAGGCTGTCACACTGTCTTGAGAAATGGCTTCAAGAGTAAAACATAAAACCAACCAACCAGCCAGCCAGCCAGCCAGCCAGCCAGCCAACCAACCAACCAACCAACCAAACAAACAAACAAACAAACAAACAAAAAAGCCCCACTCATTTAAAACGTAGATGTCTAATGGTGGGGTGACACAGAGCTTAGCAAGGATATGGGCCTTTAAGACGACTACAATCGAGGGGTCTGTAAACGAATAGAGTTCTTTTAGGTATTAAATTTTAAATTTTATCAGCGTAAACATTGAAAAAAATAGGGAAAATTGAACGAATAGTATTGACCCATCCACTTGCCAACAGTGCTAGGTCCCGACTGTGCTTAAGTGTTGGTGACATTTGCATCTAGGCGGAGCCATGGGAGGTAGGGAAGTGTGTAGAGCGTACAGAACAGGGTACAGTAATTCACTATGGCCTTCCGTGCCTTCCAAGTCAACACTGCCCTTTTTCCCCTTATATCTGTAACAAGAGGCTAAATGTTTATTATTTTCTTCCTAGATTGTGATACCATTCTTCAGTCTCTTAATCAAAGACATTTATTTCCTCAACGAGGGCTGTGTCAACCGTCTTCCAAATGGCCACGTCAATTTTGAGGTGAGTGTAACGAGGTCGGATAGGAATCGCAGAGTAGGAATCAGGCATGGGTGGCACTCGGGAGGCAGAGGCAGGAGGATTACCACAACTTTGAGGCCAGTCTGGTCTACAGAGTGAATTCCAGGGCAGCCAGTGTGACAGGATGAGAGTCTGTCTCAAAAACTAAAATCTTAAAAGCCAGAGTCCATTGTTTCCCGGTGCCCCAGCCTAGCAGCAGGGCAGATTCTGCAGCTCAGAGCAAACCTGTTATTGGCCTACTGTCTATAAGAAACCGACAGCACCAGGTAGCACAGCGGCTGTTCCCCCAGCAGCACTGTCACTTTCAGGAACATGAGTAATCTTCACTTCCCTAGCTAGCCGATACAATGCTTATCTTAATGAAGACAAGAAGATTCCGAGGTTCCCAAACTAGGTGCTTCTAAAATGGAATCGGGTCCCGCAACCCGATAATTATTGACCGTCGCCCTCAATATTCTTCAATTCTCTTTCAGAAATTTTGGGAACTGGCCAAACAAGTGAGTGAATTTATGACATGGAAACAGGTGGAGTGTCCGTTCGAGCGGGACCGGAAGGTCTTACAGTACCTGCTCTCAGTGCCCGTATTCAGTGAAGACGGTGAGTCTCTAGCTTGCATCTGTCCCAGACACCCCCAGATAAACGCCTGTCCTTGGTCGTATGATGCCAGGCCTCTGAGCTGATCCAACCTTTCCTTTCTGTTGCTCAGAAAGTCTTACGATTTACCCCTAAGATGTCTTCATTTTGTAATCACCTAAACAAAGGACACAAGACATCTTTCCTAATTCCGGTCCTACAAAGTGATAAGCAGCCTTGCAAAACTTATTAGACATGTCAAAAAGGTGTAGACAGTCTTGACCTGTGAGAGCACTGGGCAGTGGTAGCCGGGAAAATGCCTGGTTCTGCCTAGGACAATTCCTTATTAGTCTGTAGAATACTTAGTGGAGGGCTTACCTACTGATGTGTTACATCTTCGGGGTTTACTGATTGGGTCTGCATGAATGACCGGCAGACATGTTGAATTCATATTGCCTGTTGGGGGTGGGGGAAGGCAGCTGATTTTGTCTCTATCAATAAGATTAGCAACAACTTTTACGATCTTGAGATGATTTTGTTTCGGATTTAAACATCCTACGTGTAATTTCTGTTAAAGAGCTGAGGGCGCCAGGAAAGAGCCACGACCCTTCCTTTAGGAAGAATGTGCATCTGAGTGTACAACAGGACTGTACGCTTTGCATTTCAAGAGCTTCTTGCCTCAGTCATTCTTGATTGATTCACGGCCTTTTCAGCTCAAAGCCATGGGGTTAGGCAATGCCTAATCAGAAGCAGAGTGCTGCTCTGTGCTCTTCAGGATAACTCAGCAAATCTGAAGTGTGTACCCGAGCCAAGGCCCAACCGGAGCAGGCCTTTCCAGCAGTGGGGTTAATGGTATCAGGAGACGGCCTCGGTTGTAATGCCTTTTTTTCCTCTGGTTGATTGCAGCTCTCTACTTGGCTTCATATGAGAGTGAAGGACCTGAAAATAATATAGAGAAGGACAGATGGAAGTCTTTAAGGTGAGTCTCAATGCTTCTTATGGTCTTACTAGTCTACAGGGAACACTGGCTTTACCTCAGGAAAATCATATGCGTGCCTTGTGTAGGAAGGCGCTATCCACCTGCTCGGCAGAGTCTTCTCTAGATGTTTCAAAGTCTACTTTACTTAGGGTTCTTAAATACTTCAACTTCCCTTCTAGCCCACCGACCAGAGGTAGGGGAGAAAAATGGTTAATAGGACAAGGGTGTTGTGGACCTGTTTAGACATAGTTCCTCGGGGTGATTCCAGTCCTTGTCAGGATACCAGCAGTTCAGACCAGTAGCAAACACCAAACATGAATCAGTAGTAGCAGTTCAATGCAGCAGAAACTGCAAGGCTCTGCCAATCGGTCTGAGTCAGCAGAACCAGCAAGAGTCAGCCAGAACACCATGAGACGTTCTTTGGCACATTTCTCTCTGTGAACGAAGACCAACAAAAGGTTGCAGGTGTAGCAAAACAGACGAGATCGGGCGCGTTCAGGGTGGTATGGCCGTAGACCAGGTGTAGCAAAACAAGAGCATCCTTTTACTGTCCGTGGGGTCCTGCTTTCACTCTTTCCAAACATCACTCACCTTCTCAAACATCCGCTTCAGCAAAACATCCTCTCACAAGACAGCGTCCAGAAAGATATCATGCGACACAAGTGAGTTTCCACAGAAACCAGGAATTTCCACCTCAGAGTCTTGTCTTCAGGTCACAGAATCTCTGTGACTTGGGACTCTAGGTGCCATTGTCCGGTCCTGTTGCCTTTTATTTCTTTACACTGGCAGATGGTAGCAGGACTGCAGTTCCTCCCTGATGATGTAATGGAGTATGGAATTGACATTGCCCCATGGGATAGTACAACAAAACAAACAAGTTTAAAAAAAAACCAATTTTTCTTTGTTTAAAAGTTCAGACTTGGACTTGGAGAGAAGCCCCAGTGGTTAAGAGCACCGACTGCTCTTCCAGAGGTCCTGAGTTCAATTCCCAATTGTATGTGTTGGTTTACAACTATCTGTAATGGGATCTGATGCCCTCTTCTGGTGTGTCTGAAGACAGCTGCAGTGTACTCATATAAATAAATAAATAAATAAATAAATAAATAAATAAATAAATAAATAAATCTTTTTTTTTAAGTTCAGGCTTTATTTTTGAATAGTTCTAATCTTAAAACTATTTGGGTGGGGTCCCAATGAAAATACTGGCTAAGATTAACATCAATTAAAGTTGGGGCATCAGTTAATCAGATATCAGGCCTCCTTTGGTTTGAGAGAAAGAATCTGAACTTAAAATATAATTTGTAGGTTTTAAAAACAACAACAAGACTTTGGCTATCCTATTAGTATTTTTAAGCAGATTTGCAAGTATTTGTAGCTTACACATGTAAGATATTTTATTTTGGTTGTGAGCCTAGCCTTTAACAGCTGAGCCATCTTCCCAGTCCATAAGATATTTTAATAGGCTAAAAGGCAGCCAGGGCACAATACGATATAAGATGATCAAGACTGGTTCAGACACACACAGAAGTGAAATAGCCCAGATTGACAATCTCGGCGCTCAGGGAGCCGAAGCAAGAGGAGCTGAGTTCAAGACCAGCATGGGCTACATGATGAGCACGTATCTCACAAAAACAAAGGAAAAAATGGGGTGATCAACTCTTGTAATTTATATTTCAGGGTGAACTTTGCCTGCCAAGTTTCTTCTTTGTAATCACCCTCTTTTTCTTTTTTCCTTCTACAAGCGGGGCCTTTGGTAAGACTCCTAGTACCTGAAACCTTGCTGTGGTAGACAGATTGGTTCTGCGAGTTTTGAGTTATTCGTGGAATCCAGATATACCCATAATTTCTTTATAGTTAGTTACTCTGTTCTGGTGCAGATCAGTAGTTAGGTTGCAAACCCAAGGTTTGACAGGAAAAGCTGAATTGTTAACTCTCTCCAAGGCTCTGTGCACTGCATACAGTATATGGTAACCCAAGGATTTAACCAAAGATTTTAGTGGCGGAACTAGAAAGTGGTGTGAGAAAGGCTGCACGTGTACCGGCTGAATTCAGAAAGGCAGACGGGGATCTGTTTACAGTTGTATAAACTCAGTAATAATCCTTTTCTCATCAGAGTGTGTTTGAGGGTTGAAGGTCAGACACGTTATTAGCATACCTAGAATCTTAGGTCTTGGGAACCTGAGGTAATAGAACCACATGTTTGAGGCTAGCCTGATCTACAGAGTGAGTCTGAGGCCAACCTGGGCTATACATCGCAACTCCACCTCCAGAACAATAACAGTAAAGGTGTCGCCATTGCCACCACTGCTGCTGTGGCAGTGACTTGATGAGAAGACATCTTGTGCACCCAGTGGGAGACATTCTTTGGTGTAAAGGACTGGTTTCTATGTTACGATGGCCTTCTAAGGAAGCTTAAGGAATAGGTTTCTCCTTGTATGGAAGCCTTGTGCTTGGCCTTTCTCATAACCACAGCCATGGCCTCTCTGCACTGCCTGCTCCCGAGATGGAAATTGCTCCTGTGTGTCTACTCCTCAGACACTCCCGGCTCTCGTCTTGTCATCTGCCATGCACTGTCCTTTACTAGTGTGGTGCGTCTGCTTCTTGCATAGCTGCTATGCTGTCCTTTTGAGGCTGAGCACAGGGGCATGTCCCCAATGCTCCTTAGCCCCATGGCCTATCCACTAAGTGAACCGCGTGGGCAAGCTCTATGTGCACTTGACACAGGCTAGAATAATTATGGAAGGGGAAACCCCAGTTGAGAAAATGCCCCCATGTAATTGGCCTGTGGGTAAGCCCACGATGCATTTTCTTTGATTGGTGATTGACGTGAGAGGACCCAGCCCACTGGGGACAGAGCCACCCTGTTTGGGTCATCCTTTGTGGGGCTATAAGAAAGCAGGCTGACCAAGCCATGAGGAGCGAGCCAGGACGTAGCACTCCTCCATGGCCTCTACCTCAAAGTCTGACCTCCAGGTTCCTGCCCTGACTTCCTTTGATGGTGGCCTGTGATGTAGAAGCCAAGTAGACCCTTTCCTCCTCGAGTTGTTCGTGGTCAGTGTATTTTATCACGGCAATTGAGGCCCCAACTAAGACAGGAGCCTGTGTATCATACACAAGTCACACGTGCATAACAGCTCATTGTCGTTGATGGTGTTCACTGTTTGATTTAATACAATACCACTCAACATAGAGATTACCGTAGACAGTGCTTTGGCTGCCTACGTCAATAACGGTCTAAGTGTCCAACGATTTGCCTGAAGGGCCACTAAGATACCTGTCCTTGATTTCTCCCCATCATTTCAACTGTGTAAAAAATACATGTAAAACGAGGGAGAAATGTGCGTTGGGCAAGGCCTTCTGAGCCAATACAACTGAACCTCTGCCTTCTGACTTACGTGGTTTCCTTCATTCCACAGGGCCAGCCTCTTGGGCAGAGTTTAGCACAAGGAAAATGCTTCTGTTCCTGCATCAGACAGACCCCGGAGGGGCTGGCCTTGTTTTCTGGCATCCAGTACTAGGAACTGTCCCTCGGACTGCAGGCAAGCCCAGCTGTCGATCCGGATGGGGAATCCATTTCCCACAGCGGACAGATTGACTTGGATTGTTTTTTTTTTTTTTTTTTTTTTTGGAGACTGAAATCTTCACTGAAGACACTTGAGAAAGAATCCTCTAAGAGTCCCAGCTCTGCGTATGATTCATCTTCTGGAATTTCCACGTGAATCACAGCTCTGCACCTGGATGGAGTTTTCTTTTGTTTATGGGGTTTTTTTTTTTTTTGGCCTGAACATTTGCTGCTAATGGAACTTACACAGCCGAGTGCTGGCTCTGTGGAAGCCCGTGTTTCTTTGTTAATTTAAATGAAAAAGGGGGAGATCCCACTTCAGTTTTTGGATCCCAGACCTCAGCTTGAACAGTATTCCAGTGAGGGTAAAAAAACTGGGTGGGGTTCCGCTGCAGACTTCCCCTTACCCCATGCGGTATTGTACACACCCCTCCCTCCCCCCCCCCTTCCTCCAAGGCTTGAGTTGGCTGCTGGCTGGCAAACTCCTTCTTACCCATATAAGTTATTTAATGTAATAATGAAGCTCAACACTGTGGTAGGAAAATAGCCACTGGGGGGGAAAGGCAGAGTTTGTCACTGTTGGATCGCCCATCCTGTGGGAAGGGACCGTGTTTTCTTTACCCTTCTGAGCTGTTTACAGCTGACCACTGTGTCCTGTAGATGTATTTTTCAGTAGGTTTTGTTTTTGTTGTTGTCCTTAACTTGCTTTTCCATGATGCCACCCCCATCCCCGTCAGTGTAAATGCTATGACTTTAAGGGTCTTGGGGGGGAAACACCCATGACCTAACCCCAGTTGCTGTTTTTCACTAACTTATTTCTCATTATCCTCTGGAGTCAGTTGGTGGCTAAACACATAGACAAGGAATACATTTAAGGAAAGTCCCCTCCTCCCCCCGTAGCAGTGACCAAATGAAAACCAGCTTGCTGGTGACTGATCAGTCTTAACATCTAAATTAGGTCCGTAGTTGCTCTGAAATTAGCCATCTTGATACTCTTGGAGAAACTTTACAGTAGTGATCCCCGCTAATGAAAACGCACAATGCCAAGCTCCTGCCGTGTTTGTTAACCCTTCTGACGCCATCCTGAGGACCAGCATGTCTTAACTGTGCATCATCTCAACAGGCCTGACCTGTCTCCGAGTTGTCCCTTCACAATGTCAATACATTTTACACTCTGCAGCCAGGAGTTGTGGCGTCTTCCTTCGCTCTTTGGATGGAATCGTGGGTGGATGGTTGGGCTCACAGCCGTAGTCATTCGACTGGTTCAAAATGTGCGCACGCCTGAGGGAAAGGCCTCAGGAGTGCAGGCACAGATGTGCGTTTGTGTTCGAAGAAGTCCTAGGCAATATTCAATCACTAGTATTTTTCAGACACGTTCTAAGGTGTGTAGGCACAGATTCTAACATCGTCATTTCCACCCTTAGCTACTGTCTCAGGGTTTCCGTTGATGTGAGGAGACACCATGACCAAAGCAACTCTTATAAAGGGCAACATTTAATTGGGGCTGGCTAACAGTTTCAGAGGTTCAGTCCATTATCATCATAGCGGGAAGCATGGCAGTGTCCAGGCGGGCATGGTACTGGAAGGGGAGTTCCACATCTTAATCTGAGGGCAGCCAGAAGACTTTCTTCTGTTGTGGGTGGAGCTTAAGCATAGGACTTAAAAGCCCACCCCCACAGTTATGCACTTCCAACAAGGCCACACCCTTGACAACAAGGCCACACCTCCTAATAGTGCCACTGTTTTATGGACCAAGCATATTCAAACCCACACAGACAGGGAAGGGGAAATGGATATATTTTGATGGAAGCCACAGAGCTAATGAGAGGCTAGAGTAGGCCTTTTAATCCGGAACCCCAGCTTTAAACCACCATGGCATCTCAGGCTTTTGTGTCCTTGCAGATAGCTTGAGGAATCTCGTTTCCCTGCAGATTTCCAGTGCTGAGGTCCTTAAGACACTAGCTTTCTTGTCTCACTTGTACCTGGAGAGGAATGACGTAGGGAAGGCAGCACCACTGAAAGAGATCTTACATTTCTTGAAAGAAGAGGGCAGGGCACAGCAGTGAAAGACCAGAGGGTCCACCAGGTGCAGGAGGCAGAAATAGAAGAGAAACAGAGGCCTTGCCCTATGGGAGACTTCAAGAAAGGCATGGCAAGGTACTTTGTTTTGGTCCTTAATTCCTGGAGGTCTCTGTGGCCTAGGGATGTGCCTTGGGGGTGATCAGACTGGAGAAATGCTCTGGGGAAGATGATGGAGAGAACCAGTGGGACAGACGAGGGTCAGCAGAGTACAGTATGGAAAGTCTCCTCTTGGCCATCACTCTGCAGTCATGTCCAGCCTTGGAAGGGTCTGTGTCTCACCCACCAGCAAGATTCTTAAGATTTCAAAACACCTTACGGAAATATTAAGAGGGAATTAATACGGTGCTATAGTAGTGTGCCCCCCCCCCCATTTGTACTGTTTTTCCCCTGGCCTCCAGAGTTGTAATTGATAATAGCCGTGTTTATATTTTCACCTGTCTGTGTCAGGGGTTGGCACATTACAGTCCGCTGGCCCAATCTAGCCAGGTACTTGATCCCTATGGCCTATAGGTTCACAGGTTGAAAAACTCAAAAGAGAAATTATATTGTACACCATGTGGAGATTTTATGGACTTCTCACTGTCCATAGTGAAGATTTAAGGGAACATGGGCATGCTAGCCATTTACACTTCTCTCGTGGCTGTCTTTTGCTACAGAAGTGTTATAATGTATAGCAGAGTGCGTATAGCCCCAAAGCCAAGTACTTACACTTTGGCCCTTTACGGAAAGTTTACCTGATCTGAGTCGTTCTTTTTTGTTGATTTGTTTTGTTTTTTCGGCGTTAGACCAATAGTTTTCAAGACCTCTATAAGGTCCTTTGTAGCATTAGATGCCTAAATGTGGCCACTGATCCTTTTTCCCCCTGAGACCAGAAATGTAATTCCAAGGCAGAACCGCATTTGAACAGGTTTTCCGTCACCATGGTTACCATGCTCTTGTTTTACTCTCCAGCTGAGCCAGAAGTTCAAACCCTGCATGAACTTTTATGGAAACCACGGAGTAGCTTTTCCTTCTGTGCCATGTGTGGCCTTCACGGCACTTTAGTAACTACATCTCCAATTCCCGTGGTTGGCTGGAAACTTTCCTAAACGCCAGCGTAGACAGCTCCAGGCAATGGCAGTAGTTACAGCACGTCTGCCACACATTCCGAGCCCACAGGGCTTTGAGTCGGCCTGGCCGGGTCTGCGGTCTCAGTAGAGAACAGATGCAGGTAGATAAAAGGAAGTATACGACCGGAAATAACCCCTTTTGAGGACACAGCCCAGTTAGTTCACTAGCATGCCGGCTGTTTTCCATAGCTCACAAAGACATCACAATGGACACTCCGATGTCACTTCTGTCTTTGGACGTTTTACACTTTTTCACCTTCCCATTCACCAGGCTGGAACCTCTGCTAGCCACATGTCTGCCTGTCTTCTAGCACTTTCTTCTAGCACAGTCCTGTTCTCCTGCTGTGCACCTGCCTCCTGCGTATAGACTCTACTCTAAACTGTAGCATTAGAAGTTCTGGGCTCTGAGTGGGCCCCCAGGATTCACCAATGCTTTTCATTTACCCTGCAGCTCTCAATACAAGGCAATGTCTGCTCGTATTCCAAAAACAGTCTCATTGTTCTAAGGGAAGGAGAATGGCCGACTGGGAATAAGGCAGTTCGGGCCAATCTTCTGCCGTAGCCAAGGGTTCAAAGGAATTCTTGAATGTGTTTCCTGGAATGTGGTCAGTGACCTGGAAACTACTAACTACTAACTAAACATAAAACTCAAAGTTAGGGCAGTGCTGCGTCCCTTGACTTTATTTACCCTTAGCAAGTTTGCAGGGCAAAGCTTTGGTCAGAGTTGGGCTTCGAGTGACGGGCGGAAAGGCGGCCCTGGACTGGATAATTCAGGCCCAGAGATTCTGCTGTGGAGAAAATTGCCTCAGTTCTCTGCTTCAGGGTCACTTGACTTCACTCGGTGCTGGCAGGGATATTGGGGTTGTAGGTTTGTCTCTAAGCCTTATTAGGCTTTAGGGACTGTCATTCAAAACTGCAGACTGGCTCTGTGTGAAGTAGAACAGTGCCCCAATTCTTTTCTTAAGAATCAAAGCCTATCCAGTTTCTCTCTCTCTCTCTCTCTCTCTCTCTCTCTCTCTCTCTCTCTCTCTCTCTCTCTCCCTTCCTTCCTTCCTTTCTTTCTTGTTTATTTTATGTATATAAGTACACTGTCACTTTCTTCAGACACACCAGAAGAGGGTATTTAATCCCATTACAGATGGTTGTGAACCACCATGTGGTTGCTGGGAATTGAACTCAGGACCTCTGGAAGAGCAGTCAGTGCTCTTAACTGCTGAACCATCTCTCCAGCCTGCCTTCCTTCTTCCTTCCCTTCCCTTCCCTTCCCTCCCTTCCCCCTCCCTCCCTTTCCTTCTTTCCTTCTTTCTTCCTTCCTTCCTTCCTTTCTTTCTTTCTTTCTTTCTTTCTCTCTCTTTCTTCCTTCCCTTCCTTCCTTTCTTTCATTGGTTTCTTGCCTTCTTCCCCCTCCCTCCACTTCCTCCTTCTTCCCTGCCCCCTCTCCCTCCCTCTCTCCTTCTCCTTTTTTCACTTAATCCAGTGCAGAAATTCCCAGGTAGCTAATTACCTTTGTAGTGCTGGTAGCCATTCATAGGTTTAGTTGTGCAGCCTGTGAGCCTCTGCCTTATGTCTTTCTGTCCACACTTGTGTGTGTAGTCAGTCCGGGCAGGGGGAAGCAGCTGCCTTAGACCAGTGTTAACTGTCAGCCTGCTTCTGAGTGTCCAAGTTGTCCAACTTAGCACTTCTAAAGTGCAGAGATCCCAATCTAGGGAACTGAAGGAGACAGATACTAATCAGAATAAAGAGTGAAATCGGGTGCCCCTTGACGAAGCACCAAACAAGCCTTGTACCTCCGCCGAGCCCGCTCTCTCTCTCCCTTTCCACCTACGCTGGCTTGGGGAAATGAAAGTCAGTGTGAACTCATTTTTCTCCTGATGAATCACTGTGGGAAAGTCAGTTTAGCAGAACGTGTTGTCAACGTAGTTGAGACACACAGTGGCTGGAGTCCCAAGTGCAGGTCGGTGGTGATGTGGAGGTAGTGTGGGCTCGGAAAACACACATGCGCTCCAGCCAGTTAGTAGATGGCTTATCATCCAGAGGTCACAGGTTTCACTGTCTTCACTTAAGTAATTAGCATATCTGGCTTTAGGAAATTAAGTAGATCAAAGTGATTCTGCCCCTCCAGAGACCAGCAAAGAAAAGTCCAAGTCGGTGTGTTTACTTTAATTAATTAAATTATTAATACTCCTCTGTACCTATTAGTACATGACAGGAAGTCTACCTTCAATGACACTATAAAAATCCAGCACAGTGGCTGACATGGTTTGGGGACATGGGAATATGTGTCTGAAACACATTCCTTAAAAAGCGCTACACTCAGAGTAAGAACCGGTTGCTAAAGCTCACTCAGCTCAGTTTCCTGGGGCTTCCAAGAAGCTTCTCTGGATCTCTGTGTTGGTTCTGCACTGACTGAAGAGGAGTGAGTTGTTGGGGGGATCTAAAGGTCTTTGGCATTAGAATCAACCTCTCCGCTCGCCTAGAGTTGAGGCGAATTAGCAAGCACAGGCAGCATCCTGTTTGTGCGTTGTCACTTTCTCTTCTGCCACAATCCTTTGTGCTTAGTCTAATTGTGTTTGTGGAGGGAAAGGCTAAGAGGCCAATGGCTACTACTCGGTAGCAGATGAAGGCCTGACAGAAGCTCGGTTCACCCCTCCAGCCGTGTGCCACGAAACATGATGGTTCTTCATAGCAAAGAGTGGCCGTCACCCAGCCCAGACATTGAGAATAGACTTATGCGAGACCTTATACTTGACTTCAAAGGTTCTAGATTGAGACCGGATAAGGACGACACAAAGACTTTGCTGTGTAGACTACATCTTTGTCCCAGTCACTATTACAACTGCGCTCGCTAACACAGATCTAGAGAAAATATCCTAAAGTGCCTCTTTCCTCCTCGCCATGTACAAAAGTCAGGCTTTGGCCTACCGTGATTTAGAGAAGTGATGATCCCAGTCCTGTTCTGCCTTTGTTCAGACACAGAGGTGGAGGTGGGCTGTCGAATTTGACATGTGTGCTAGACAAAGTCCTGTGCCAAAGGAAATCAGAGAGGAAATAAATTCATCATCTTGGATGGTAAGAGCTTTCCTTGTGGGTAAGTACTCAGTGAACTGTCACCCAGGTAGGACTCAGCAGTGGGAGCTAGATCAAAAGTGGGGAAAGACAAGCGCTGTCCCCCAGACCTGAGAGTGATGTGAGGCCTCTGTAAACAGACTCATTTAAAACCTAATGAGGAAACAATGAGCCAAGAAACCGGCTCCCGTGGGAACCCACAAACTAGTCACTATTAGATTAGGTATGAGGTAAGTGAATAGAATTGGATAACCAAGAGGTTTATTTTCGATTACATTAACCTATTCAACTGACCTTGTAAATGCTATAAAAATACCGGGAGGGAGGTCAGTTAGCAGAAGCTGCTCTCCGCCTATCCCAAAACTTACAAGGCCGTTGGGAAGAGCACGGGGGAGCAGGAAAGAGAATGAACCAAGGATTCTTAGGTTCCTCCCATGTGCATGAGAATGCTTTTTGAGAACAACACCTTTCTAGGGAGCTAAGGCCTGGAAGCTCTGGCCACCCAAGCCAGCATCTTTCAGGTTCTTGTCTCATAGATCACAGAACGTGAGAATTCTCCTTTATAGATGCATAGGTGTGAGCTTAAGAGGGAGAGAAAGCACTGACGTTTGAGTTAGACGAGGGGTGGGTGATGGATAAGCTGACATTTGTTGGGAAGGAGAGCTTCAGGGAGAGAACAGGGAAGCCCAGAAAACAAGAAAAAGTATACTTTGGCTCTGTTCAGTACTTGAGAGAAACAGAAGAGAAGACAAAAGGGAAAGGTAAGCTTTTCTGATTCCGGACTCAGAAAGGTGGACAGCCCCAACAGGGAGACTGCCGTTAGTGGGCAAGGATTTGGGAGAAGGTCTCACTAAAGGGCTGATTACTTCTTTGGTTTCTTGAGCATGCTTTAAGGTAAAGTCACCTTCCTCAGAGTAGTCTCTTGGCTGGATGATGGCCAGCTCAACTGGATTAACTCTCAAGGGAGGAGACAATGGCAGCTCTCCATCTAGAGATTTTGGTTGGGAGGCTGCTGGTTTCCCTTAGGCTTCAACTCTGCTGTGTACGAATGTATGTGACGCACTTCCTCCAACAGACTGTTGGCTGGAAAATAGAATAACTAGAAAAATCAGAGAACTCTGTATTGCGTGAGCTGGACTCTGGGTGTTCTGTAAGAAGGAGTATTTTGGTAGCAGGCCTGCAGTCCTCATTACAAAACTAGACTTGTGTGTTTGAATGCTTGGCTCATAGGGAGTGGCACTATTAGGAGGTGTGACCTTGGAGTGGGTGTGGCCTTGTTGGAGTGTACACACACACACACACACACACACACACACACACACGTAGGTCAATGTCTTTATGAAGGAAGGCAGGTACAGGATAGAACAAGACCTGTCATTGGACAAGAAGGAAGGATGGGTGGGGAGAAAAGTTTTAGAAGGAGAAGGAGAAGCAGATCGAGGAAGAAGAGCTGAGAGAACATGTCGACAGATGTTAAGATTCTTCTCTGCGCATAGATACAGGTTGATATGACAATTTTTAAGGGGTGGGTGTGTACAGGATTTTGCGCTGTCTAGATAGGCAGATTTATATCTTATCGATTGGATCAGAGCTTATTGTGTGGTGTGTTATTTCATGTGGTGACTTAATTGGGTTCAAGAGAAGGTGTGGTGGCGGGGCGCACCAAGCCCGCCATGGAATTGGGATGTGTATGCCTGGCACGGTAACAATCCGCCAAGGGAGCTGTGAGTGAGAGCAAAGCAGTGTGGCAAGGTGCCTCACGGACCGCCCAGGTTAGCGAGTACCTTGGCGACCAGCATGGATCATTGGCAGCATGCTTGTCTTGCACACAGGAGGATCAGGGTTTCAGAGATGCCATCCTGCAGCAGTTTTAGGGAAGAGATATGGTGACGACAAGAGCCTATAGGAGAGCAGGCACGAGGCAAACAGAAGAGAAAACTAATTTTCTTATCAACTAATCATCAATCTTCAGACATTGGATTCCCCCAGTTCTCGCTATGAAGACCAGGACGGCGGTAGCTTGGTAGCAATTCCGCCTGCCTCTGCCTGCCAGTGTTCTGGGTTTCCAAGCATGTGCCACGATGCACTTCTTCCTCTCCCAGTGTCAGCATGCAAATAGTCCCTACCTCACGTGTCTAGTCCTAAGGTAAGTCGTCCTCCTTACCCTCTTTAAAGCCAGGCAGAGCTCTGTGGTTCCTTTGTCCCCTGACGTGGGAGAGGGAGTGACTTCACTTCTCAGCAGAAACTTCGCAAGCCGGTCTCTAACTCTCTCAGGCTCTGCTGTGGCTATGCTGTGATAGAAGGTCAGGACGAGGCCTGGGCACCCTGGCTTCCCTGGGGATATCCTGAGCAGAGAAGCGTTCTAATTCATTTTAGACATGTGGTTGAGAGTGAGGAAAGACATCTGTGTGGATTAAGCCACTGAGACACAGGAGTTGCTTGCTAGCATAAGCTAGCTTGTTCTGAATGACGCACCTCCCAGGTCCGTTCCTCCCGTGAATTCTTCATATTCATAAGTAAATCTGTCGAATCACAAAGTTATCCTTGATCCTCTTTCATTGCCCATCCCGAAGATTGAGTCTTCAGATATGCGTGGAAACCGACTGCTGCTCACCACATCCAACAGAGTTACTAGGTCAAGACAGTACCATCTTCTGTCAAATTCCTACAGTAGTTGCCCAGACTTTGATTTCTTATGACCCACTGACTGGCTGACAGTGAAGGTGGTCCTTCAGAACAGAGTTCCTTTACATTGTCCATACTGTTGTCCACATTCCGATGACGGTTTATTATTCTCCAGAGTGAGGTATGAGGATGCACGAGATCTGTGCCTGCTGCCTCTCTAGCCTCATCCTCTCCCTTGTGGTCCCCCTCACGATCGTTCAAGTCCCTGGTCCTGCCACTTACATCTGCTGTCTTTGCTAGTCTGTAGACACACTAGCTGAGCTGTTTCCACTTCCTGGTCTTGAAGCGGTCTTCCTAGGGCACCATGCCTTGTTTGCGGTTTGCCATCAGCTCTGTGCTCAAAGGTCTCCTCCATGAAGCCTTCTGATCCTTCCTCATCAGCTAATCTCTCCTTAGCATTCATGCTACTTTGGAGTAATAAGGGGAAAATGATATGATTACATCATAAATTCTCTACTAAATTCTTCTTTCTGTTTTGTGTTATATCTATGTAGTATGCATCTGCATGTATGTACATCGCTACAGATTTAAGTAGATGTTATGCACTGAAAGAAAAATAGTATTTAATGTGTCTTTTTTTCCTCCTTGAGTCTGGCTTATTTTAACATAATGATTTCTAGTTCTATTTTCCTGAAATTTTCATTTTTTTTATCACAGAATAAAATTTCATTACGTATGTACCATACTTTTTCTGTCCTTTGATTTGTTGATGGACATCTAGACTGGTTGTATATCTCTTAAATTAATGATTAATTTCATTTACTTCAGCTTCCCTATGAAACAGAAGCCATGTCCATTCTTACGAAAGGAGTAAAGAAACTATGGCTTAGCTATATTGACATTGCTTAAGGTTGCAAAACTTGATAAGTGGCAGAACTCCTATTTATCTGACTGTGACCCTTGAAATCATGATCTCACTTGCTGTATAATTTTCTCTCCACTAGGAACATTTCAAATGCACATTAAACATTTATTTTGGCAATGTTAAAAGTAAGTATTTATATCACTCTGTGAGCAAATAAATTCAGATGGCATCATAGCAATTTAAGCTTGCTGGACTACACCCCCGATGGGATGGAGACTAACAAGTTTGTGTCCACCTAGATACAGGTGCCACAAGGTGACAGGCTTCTGTAGATACCCGTGTGTGACAAAGTGACAGGCTTCTGGCTCTGCTCTCTCATTTCTTATCAATCAGGAAAACAACTGGGCAGGTTACAAAACTGATTCAGCACTATTAGAAAAAAAGGTTTCTTTTGTAGCAATAATGAAATAATGGAAATCAAGATTAAGGGCCCAAGCCTGCTAGGCAAGGGTTAAACCTTCAGTTGAGCTTCAAACCCAGTGAATGGTTGCTAATTCAGGAGGAGAAAAACCCTTCTCCAAAAGTCCACGTGAGGGAGCCTGGTGGCTTAAGCTTACTGACTGCTCTCTTCATGTAGAGCCCTCAGTGTGACACCACGCTGGTGTTGTCCTCAAGCATTTTAGTCTCAGTGAAGAAAACAAACAAACAGAACCAGGCGTGCCTTGACGGAGAAGTCAGCCGACTGTTAAAACAGGTCCATTTTGTGTCATCGCAACATTTCTAGTTTTGGCTGTCAGGCTCTCAGAGGACACTGACAGACTTTAGAGCAGCAAGAAGATGGGAAATCTTGTGAACCAAAAGCATCCAAGAGCCTCTTTAGATGCCGTGGTCAGACTTTCAACCTGATGGGAAATTAACTCTGTTATGTGAGAAGGCAGGAATTGCTACCAGCCAGAAAATTAGAAAGAGGCAGATTTCAAGTCAATGCCAAAAGTTTTCTAATCAGCAAACATGTTCCTCATCCCTAGTGGTTGTGGGAGACATACCAGTCGTAATAACAACTGTATCCTTCACCGATCTATGAGGGGAAGGGTGTCAATTACAGATGTTGTAATCACTGGCATTGGTATGAATGAACAGCAGTGGTGGGGGCAGCAGGAAGGGGTGATTGTTTCTCTTTCAAGGTGGTCAGGGACATTTTATAGAAAGGGTAATTAAATATAATTTACAAACATAGTAAGAGTCTCTCTAGAGAATAAATGCTACAAAATCGTTCCTAACGGGAACCAGAAGGAAGCTGAGTGCATCATGTAAGAACGGGAAGAAGTTGAGAACGGGAGAGTGTTAAGGGAAGTTCCAGGGGCAGCTTCATTCCCCCGGGGAACTTGGGAGCATATGGTACACCCAGGAATTTGCCTGGCTTTTGTGCCTGCAACCCTCATGACTGGTATGAGCGACTTTGATGGAGGGAGGCTGAAGATGGAAAACCTCTAATGTGGCAGGTGCTGAAATTCTCTGGAGACTGCATATGTAGGGTATGAGCCGTTGGCATCCAGGCATTGCCACAGAGCTTAGAGCATTGGTGCAGGACATGGAGGGCCACACATGATGTCAGCTGGGAGGAACATGAACATCACCATTCATGGGGGATGTGAGACAGACTCTTCCTTCAAAAGCAAGCAGTCAAGTCTTTGTGCGCATGCTCAGAGGGATAGATGCAGCTCATAGGAACACCAAGGGTGGGAAGAACAAAGGCAGGAAAGAGGCCAAGAGCTAACTTGTGGGAGGTAAAATCCCGCAGGAAGCTACCTCAAGGGGAGGCAGCAATCTCATGGAAATCCCAGAGGGGAGAAGACCATGCCGTGGTGCTCCAGGAGGCAGGTTGTAGAGCGTGATCCAGCCTTCTCCTGACCTGGGTGTTTTATAGGTGGAGCGCTATGGACTGTTAGTGGTAGATCTTTGGTAGATCCTTACTTTTCCTCACTTAAATATTAAGGTCAAGAATCTGGTTGACCTCTGCTTCTCTGTCTCTCTGTCTTCTCTCTGAGGGGGGAGGGAGGGAGGGAAGGAGGGAGGGAGAAAGAGAGAAAGAGAGAGAGAGAGAGATTGATTGATTTCCTTTAACAAGGCAAACCTACTAATCCTGATCAAGTAGCACCACCACCTAATGACTAAGCACTAAAATATATGAGCCTATAGGGGCCATTCTTATTCAAGCCACCACACCACATAAAAAAATGTATTTATATAATGGAGAAACTTGGTTGCTATTTTTCAACTTATCAGAAGTCTCATGATATAAAATCAAGGAGTATGACTTCTGCCTCACAGTCGAGGTCATCACCGACTCTGAGGTTTTAGCCATGTGGTCATAGTGTGAGGTTTGGCACAGAGCTGTCACTTGGCTGGGGGTGGAATACAGAGGAGGGAGATCAACAGGTGATGGCACAAGCAACGGACCTGTAGCAAGAGAATGGGATGTCGGGACGGGGAAGAGAGGGCAGGACCAAGAACGTGGATAGTCAGAATGAACTCACATGGACCATATCACTGCATGTTGGGAGGGGGCGCTGGACTTTCAGATTAAAGCCCCAGCAGGTTGGGGAATGTCTACTCTCTTGGGAGTCCTACATGCTCCTCCTTTAGGCTGTGTTGGTCTGATCTTCCTCAGATCTATGTCATTCCCATTTACTCTCATCTCCCGATTCATCGAGATAATGGAGGACAACAGACTCATCAACTCCAGCCCCATCGTCCTGCACCTCCTTCCCACCTGTTTTCCAACCAGCTCGTGCCTGCACCTAGCACGACTGCTTGCCAAGGCCTCAGAGCACGGAGTCTTCTGGCCCAAGGCTGAAGTCTCTTCCTGTGACCTTCCTCCTTTCTCTTTGGGTCTTGTCCCTCTTGGCTCTACAAAAGTTCATGGTTTTTGTAATGGATTGTTCTCTAGTGAGGAGAAAGAAAAGTACTACATGTATTCCATCCACTTTAGAGGGATGCTTTCAAATCGTATGAGTCTGAGTTGCAGAGGTCACATACTTTAAAAAGAGTTTAGACAGTTTGTGCAAATGGGGTGGTCACTAACAGAGTGTCTTTGATTCTGGTTCTGGCTTTAGAACTGTTATGAAGCATGTTCGCTCTCCACTGAGTAGCCACAACACGCCCCCATCCTCCCCTGATAGCTTTGATCTTTTACCTGAGACAATAAGTTGTCAGTGAAGAGCTCTGAGGTCTGAAGAAGAAGGAAGTGTTGGAAGGAGATCAGAGAGCCGGGCAGACCCGGCTGAGGGGGTGGGAGGGACTCAGATGTGGAAACATGAAAGCAGGACTTGCTAGGCAGTGACTAATGATATGATAACTGTCTGCAAACACCGAGTGTGTAGGTTGGGAGTGCCAAGAAGGCATTGCCTCACCCGGCACCCAGATACAATCTGAGAGGTAGCAAGGCAGACAGAGACAGACAGCATCCTGAATTGGGGATGGGGGGGGGCAAGGAGGAACAGACACTGAAGTAGGATTTCACAAAGCCTAACTTCCTTTCTTAGGACAACATCCACCAATCTGTCCACCCACCCACCTCCTTTTTTCAATAAACTTTAAGCCACTCACACCCCAGACAGCCTCTTTTTTTTCTTGCTTTTCTTCTTCTCACAAATGCTTTTCCTGAATCCCCCTCCTTGTTTCTTTCCAAGCAGCGTTGACCTAAGAGCTGATCGCCAAAGCAATAGCATGTTATGGTATAAGAGTGAAAGCTAGCTCATGTCTGGTGGCGGAGGGCGGGCGGAGTGAGAGGGATCCACCATGGCCTTGTCTTTGTTCTAAAAGCTACTGCTGATCCTGGAGGCATACCATCCGAGACAGTGAAGACCACTGTGCACCATGTTTGTACACAACACCAAAGATCGTGACTCTCCTCATGTCTCCAGTGTGACATTCAGCCATGGGGGCTGAAGGCAGAAAGTCACCAAATTGATTAGACTGATATTGAAGAAAGGGTGGATGGGTCTATGGCCCTGCACTTGCTCCCATGGTGCCAAGAGATGACTAGACATCCTCCTTCCAGTCCCAGAACCCAAAGCATCTTCAACAGAATGGATTCAGAACCATCAACCCTCTGACGTGGAAGGGCCGTCACTGCCCTCGTGTGGTGAACACAGGGCCAGCACTGGAGCGTCAGATGGGACTTGCTCTAAGTGGCAGGAGGCAAGAAGCCATTCATTATATCAGAGAGCAACTGCTCCAATTAAAGGCCTTTGTTGACTTGGAGGACCACCGGGGTTTGGAACTATTTTGAGCTCTGTCTATTTTTATGAGTTCCCAACTACTGATTTTCCACCTCTTTCTCTTTATAGGCAACGAGAGGGACATCTTTGGTGAAAGGCTGCCATCTTGTGGGGATTGTGAGAAGAACCATGGTATTGTCAGCTTTCTGAGAAGCCAGGACAGGACCTTCTAAGGCAGAATTTGTCCTTTGGAAAAACCATGACCCCAGTCCAATTAACCATTGATATTAATGTCTTCCTCTCATAGAGGAAAGGAATATGCTATTTTAGAGTTGTAGTCTTGTCATTTCTGTGTGAATGTGTACATTTCTCAGCCTCAACTACATCAGCAACACATAGGCGCATAAACACACACACACACACACACACACACACACACACACACACACACACACTTCTTAGCAAAGCTTCTTGTACTTTCTCATCCCTTCAAGAGGAAAACAAGTTTCCAGCACTCTTGAATTCACACTAAGCGTCTGTAAGTGCTGGCCATTTCAACAATGTCGACTCATGTCTTCCTCTCGTCTCTGCCCCCACTTCCAGCAGACTACTTGGGTCTTCTCCAGCTTTCCCCATCACTCATCCTGTTACCTCAGCCCACAACTCCAGTGGGCAGCCCTGGCAACCCACCAGTCAAGCCAAAAGAGAAGCAAGGAGAGCAGAGAAGCAGGGAGGTGAGCTTCAGATCTTGCTCTCCTCTCCTAGTCTTGTCCCCAACAGACTACCTGTTGTGGCCTCTCCTCACTCTCTGCCCCATTCCCAGAGGACTAAACAGATCCTAGCAGACAGCACTGCTTTCTTCCCTCCTGTGGACCTTCTCATACCCTGTCTCCTAGTCCATCTGCATTCCTCAGTGTCCGGTCCCAGTATCTAGAAACACATTTTACCCAGAAACCCTAGTGGTTAAACCTGGCAGGAACCCAGAAGAATTAACTACTAGATTTTTTTTGGGGGGGGGGGTTCTTTTTTTAGGAGCTGGGGACCGAACCCAGGGCCTTGCGCTTCCTAGGTAAGCGCTCTACCACTGAGCTAAATCCCCAGCCCCAACTACTAGATATTACACAGACAGTATACCCTCCTAAAAACCAGAGAGGGCAACAGAAACCAACGAATAAAACACCTATCCAACAAGATAAAGATTTAAACAAGATAAAGATGTAAACATGTAGAATTACAGTCTTCTTAAACCCCAATGCCTAGATGTCAGCATAAAAACCATGGTAAATAACAGCTGAGACAATGTGTCTCCACTAGAGTTCAGTGGAGTCTGTAATGTAGACAAATTTCCAAGATTTCCAGAAAGAGTCCAAGGACGTAGTCCAAATCTTACCTGTTTACAGATCTGGACTTCTAGTAATGATATATTTATTTTTTCTACTTCTTTACAGTGATCACTGAAGAGGGGAAACTAGATAGGCTAGAAAAATATTACGTGAAATATTCTCCTAAATTATGAGTAAGAGGCAAAGCTGTTCGCCTTTTGCTTTCAAAGTCAACAGACGGTGACATATTTTTCAGAGAGTGGGTATTCCTCTATGGCCAGAGCACTCCAAAGATTTTGTAGCTTTCCTGGAGGTTCAGAGTGACCCACTTTAATTGCTAGGCCATTAAAGAGAAGCACAGATTCTCAAGCTGACTCCGCAGCTCCACGTTCTCCCCCGACCCAACTCTGTCAGCTACTCACGAGGCATGCTCCTATGTGGCAGACTCTCCAATGAGCTCACCGACTATGCAGGGTCAGTGTTACTTCTCTGTTCACAGGTAAGAGTCAAAGGACGACAGAGGTGGGTCAGATACAGCCAAAGCCGATTGAGCCCCTAGCTACTGTTACTGGACCCAAGATGACCAAGCCACTCCTTCGTGCGGTGATCGTCGTGCTTGGTTCTACAAGCAGCTCTTTGGTTCCTCCATCTTGAAATCCTTCCGCTGCTCCTTCCTCACCTGATAGTCTCAGTCTTGGTTAAAATATGCCCTGCAGATGCGTTTTGATGAGGAACGACGTTTCACCAGTGTTTAGAATTTGGAATGATCCATGTAATGTTTAGATTTCAAACTGATTTTGAAAAGCCAGGATTCCGTAACACCCAGCCTGTAGTCACTGTCCATAAATGAAGGCCCTGCTGAGCAGATAGTCTTCCACAGTCTGCTGCAGCCCTCGCTGTCTGTCCCTTTCCTTCCTTCCTTCCTTCCTTCCTTCCTTCCTTCCTTCCTTCCTTCCTTCCTTCCTTCTTTTCTCTTTTTCTTTCCTTCCCCTTTGTGGTAATTTGAATATGTTTGGAGCAGGGAGTGGCACTTTTAGAAGGTGTGACTTTGTTGGAATGGGTGTGGCCTTGGAGTGGAGTGTGTCACTGTGGGCGTGGGCTTTAAGGCCCTCATCCTAGCTGCCTGGAAGTCAGTATTCTGCTAGCAGCCTTCAGATGAAGATGTAGAACTCTCAGCTCCCCCTGCACCGTGTCTGCCTGGATGCTGCCGTGCTCCCGCCTTGATGATAATGGACTAAACGTCTGACCCTATAAGCCAGCCCCAATTAAATGTCCTTATAAGGGTTGCCTTGGTCATGGTGTCTGTTCACAACAGTAAAACCCTAACTAGGACACCCTCCCTCTGCACACATGGTAAACCATTGCTGTGTCTTCCCATCCTAAGATGAGCAACCTTTATTTTTATTTCATTTCTTTGTTTTCTTTTAGGAAATTTTTATTATTTTCATTTATTCTCCCTCTGTGGCACATGTTCATGTGTGCCTATGAAGAGGCAGGGAAACATTGATGCTTATAGAGAGGTAGGGAAACATGTTCATGTGTGCCTATGCAGAAGTTGGAGGAGGGCATCAGGTACTCTGCTCTATTACTCTAGCCTTATCCTTTGAGACAGTGTCTCTTAGTGAACCTAGAGCTCCGTGTGTCTGCTAGACTAGCTGACCGGAGAGCTTCTGGGATCCACCTACTGTGCCCCAGCCTCACCCACCCCCACATGAGGGTTAAAGACATTTATCACCATGTGCAACTTTTATGTGGGTGCTTAGACCCTAACTCAGAGTCTCACGCTTGTATAACAAAGGTTCTAACACCCACATTCTCTCTGTGTGTCTGTCTGTCTGTGTGCCTATATTCTTTCACCCTTTAAGTTTTGTTTTTATTTTATGCACGTGAGTGTTTTGCTTGCATGAACAATGTGGACGCCTGAGATTTCTGCTGAGATCAGAGGAGGCCATTGAATTCCTGAAGATGGAGTTATAGACAATTGTGACCACCATGGTGCCTTTGTTAGGGTTTCTATTACTTCAATGAAACACCGTGACCGAAAAGCAAGTTGGGAAGCAAAGAGTTTATTTGGCTTACACTTCCATATTTCTGTTCACCACTGAAGGACGTCAGGACAGGAACTCAAACAGGACAGGAAACAGGAGCTGATGAAGAGGTTATGGAGGGGTTGCTGCATACTGGCTTGCTCCCCATGGCTTACTCAGCCTGCTTTCTTATAGACCACCAGCCCATGGATGGTGTAGAAGAAAAAATCTCTTGTGTCCTGTATGAAAGTATCACCTGTCAATAAAAAGCTGATGACCTATTAGCTGAGGCAGGAAATAGAAGGTGGGAGTTCCAGTAGGTAGAGAGGAACTCTGGGATAGTCAGGGGCAGGAAAGGTAACCAGCCATGTGACACTCATAGAATAGAATACATGGGGTTGGGGATTTAGCTCAGTGGTAGAGCGCTTGCCTAGGAAGCGCAAGGCCTTGGGTTCGGTCCCCAGCTCTGAAAAAAAAAGAACAAAAACAAAACAACAACAACAAAAAAGAATAGAATACATGGATTAATTCAATTGTAAGTTAGTTGAGGAACAAGTCAAAGCTGGTGGCCTAGGCATCTATTCATAAATAATAAGCCTCAGAATTGCTATTTTGGGGATGCGGGTGAAAAATCCAGCAGTTACTGTATGGTACCACCCACTATGGGCTGGGCCCAACCCTATTGAAGACTAATTGAGAAAATGCCCTACAGCTGGATCTCACTGAGCCTCAACTGAGGCTCCTTCCTCTCTGATGACTCTAGTTTGTGTCAAATTGACACACAGAAACAATTGATACACATAGGGTGCCGGGGAACTGAATCTGGGTCCTCTGCAAGAGCAACCAGTCCTCTTAACCAGTGAGTAAGTCTCTCCAGTTGTCAACTTTGTTACTTTGTCTTCTCTTTGTTACTTTATCTCCTCTTGCAGTCCTCTGTTCCTCTCTTTCCATCTCTCTCCTGGTACAGGAGCAATTAACAGACAATGTAGGCTCTAATATACACACCTGACTCCAGGCTCCAGTCAGTTAAGTTTTCCTCCTCCTCCTCCTCCCCTCTCCTCCTCCTCTTCCCCCTCCTCCCCCTCCCCCTCCTTCTCCTCCACTACCACCTCCTTCCCCTCCTCCCCCTCCCCCTCCTCCTCCTTCTCCTCCTTCTCCTCCACTACCACCACCTTCTTTTTCTTCTTTTCTTCTTTTCTTCTTCTTCTTCTTCTTCTTCTTCTTCTTCTTCTTCTTCTTCTTCTTCTTCTTCTTCTGCTTCTGCTTCTGCTTCTGCTTCTGCTTCTGCTTCTGCTTCTGCTTCTGCTTCTGCTTCTGCTTCTGCTTCTGCTTCTGCTTCTGCTTCTGCTTCTTCTGCTTCTTCTGCTTCTTCTGCTTCTGCTTCTGCTTCTGCTTCTGCTGCTTCTGCTTCTGCTTCTGCTTCTGCTTCTTCTTCTGCTTCTTCTTCTGCTTCTTCTTCTGCTTCTTCTGCTTCTGCTGCTGCTGCTGCTGCTGCTTCTGCTGCTTCCGCTTCTGCTTCTACTGCTGCTTCTGCTGCTTCTGCTGCTTCTGCTGCTTCTGCTTCTTCCTCCTCCTTAGACCTCCTCCTCTTCTCTTCCTTCTCCTCTTCTTCCCCCTCTCCCTCCCCCTCCCCTTCCCTCTCCTCCTCCTCTTCCTCTTCCTCCTCTTTTGGTGTTTCTCTTGAGAAAACAGACTGGCTGAAACATCTGCTTGTGACAGACAAGTACTTTTGTCCAGTACATGCTGCCCCGACACAGAGCTAAAGCAAAATGGTGGTGCTGGAGGAACTGAAAGACAACCACTGCCCTTTCATGCTCAGATGTACAGGTGCTACAGCTCTGGAGTGGCAGCAGGCCCTCCCTGGGAGTATGACTCCTAGAGCTTTCAACATTTTGCTCTCTGAGTTAAGCTCTGTGAGACTCATATGATTAGCTGCTCCATTTGGTTTGTAGGCACTGTGAAAGGAACCACAAGACCTTGGCAAGGTCTCGGCACCAGGTACCCCAAAACCAAGTTCTCAACTCTGAGGAGATTTATGTGCCCAGAAGTCAGGGAATAAGAGACAAAGACAAGAGATAGAGGATGAGGGAGAAGGCAGAAAAGAAGTATCGAGACGGGAAAGGGGTATTTGTCAGGAGGGACAGAGAACTGCTTCTGGATAGAGGCAAATGGTGATTCGTAAAGGTAAAGGGGGGATTCCTGTGTTAGGATGAGGTGTTTAGTTTTAATTGGACTAAATGTCCAATTTAAATGTTAATTAGGTGAGCTAAAGGAGTCTTTCGATTGCTGGACTCCAATACTTTGATAGCTGGACCTTGGAAATCGGCCTCGGGAGGAGCAAGGGGACAAATACGGTATGACTCTGGTGGCTAGCTCTGAGAGTGTAATCTAATGGCTTCTAGCAAGACAGAGGGACCAGGGGAGGAGGGTAAGGCCTGCCGGAGCCACGTTTGTCTTGCTTGTACTGTCTGTCCTTCGCACTGTATTTAGCCACTTTTTCTCTGACCTCAGTTTGGAGAGAAGGCAAGGAGATGCAGTTTGCAAGGGTCCCCAACGATGATTCCCAAAATGCCTTTATGAAGGTCTCTAGGATCAACTTCACACTTCATTTAGTGGTCTTAAGAGGGAAGGGTCAAGTCTAGAATGGAGGGGTGGACACGGCTAGAAGCCCACCAGGTCCTCCAGTTATTTCCAACAGGGAATCCTTTGGCAATAGCCCTCTTGAGTATCTGCTTCTGGCATCCATCTGCAAGCACTTTGTCACTTTCTTGGTCTTCCAGGGTGGAATGAACTTGGAGTCAAATACACAGAGATGCTATGGTTTGTAGGCGATTTACCCTCCAACGGCTTTGTGGTGTTTCAAGGTTGGTCCCCAGCGTGGGCAATGTCAAAGAACGTGGGACGCGTAAGAGAAAGGGTGAAATGGGAAGGGATTAGGTCATTTAGCGCTCTGTCTTTGGGATGGATGGATTTAGTTCTCAGGGACCCTGACTTGACTTCATAAGGTCACATCTTGGGCTTCCTGCCCTGCACTGTGTTCTGTCCTTGTCAAACATACTTGCACCAAGATTCCGTCAGTCACAATGTAATTCAGCTCCCAGCAGAGGAAAAATCACGGGACAAGCCTCTCCAGGATTTCTGGCCGCTAAAACTGCGAGCACTTTCCGTCTGTAGGTTAACCAGCTCCAAGGAGGGGGACAGACTGAAAGACGGCCTTCTACAGAGGTGTAGGTATATTGCCACTGTGGTTTCTTCCAGCTAACCTTAAGCCTTCCTTTACTTGAGGACACCTCTTGAATGTTGTCTTTCTATTCAACAAAAGGCATCTCTCAGTTACTCTCGAGCCCGACTCTGTGTTCAATGCCTTTGACGGAGGCTACAAAACGGGTGAGCAATGCATCCAGGAATCCCAATGGCTGGGAGGAGACTCCAGAAGCTGTACCATCTGCCTGCTCTGTTCTACTTATTGATGGACCATTGCTCCCTGTGAAACCAGACATTTTCAGATGGCCTTAAATGACCCTTAAGAATTCATCAAAAATTCGGGTGTCTTGGTTTTTAAAAGTTCTGTTTTTTCTTTTAAAGTCGGGCTTATTTATTTTAGTCCGTGTGTATTTCGTATGTGCATGTCCGTATGTGCAACTTGTGTGTGCTTGGTGTTCAAAGAGGTCAGAAGAAGCCGTCAGAAACCTTGGAGCTGGAGTTATAGATGATTGCAAACCTCTGTGTCAGTGCTGGGATTCGAACTCAGGTCCCCTGTAATAGGAACAAGCACTTCTAACCATTGAGCCATCTCTCTGGCCCAGGAGATGTGATTGTTTTTGGATCTATGAGCAATGTGTCCTTGAAGAATGGACGATGGACAGTGAGCAGAGTTCCCTCAGTTCCTTTTCTTATTCATATGCAAGGTCATTGCACAATATATTGTCTCATCTTTGGAAACATCTGCTTACTTACAGAAAACGTCTCCTGAATATACGTAGAATACTAGAGTTGACACTTTTCATGGTCAAATGAAGGACCAGGAAGTGGTGCTGAAGACATTATTCTCATTTGACAGATATGCACTCTGAGGCTAGGGGAGCTAATTAATCTCACAAAGATAAGCATCTACTAAAGTCCGGCATTTAAAACAGATCAATCTGACTCCAGAGGCTATGTTTTTACCTCAGGCTTGCTATGAAAGTCATCGGAATCTGGTTTCTCTATCCAAGGAGCTTTCAATCAGGACAGGTGACATCACACAGAGTGATTTTTTTTATTTATTTATTTATTTATTTATTTATTTATTTATTTATTTGTAGAGAGCCGCTTTAAAATTCGCCACCACAAGATGGCGCTGGCTTCCACTGCGCCCCACATGGAAGGCCAGGATAGCTTCTGCCATTACAAGATGGCGCTGGCCTCTGCCGCGCCAGCCGACTTCCTTTCAGGAAGTTAACTGTGTGCGCATGTGCAAGAGTGCCTTCGTGCCAGGTCTTTGCCCAATCTGGGGCGTGCCTAATGAGATCATGGGTAAGCGACCAATCAGGTGTGGATGCGCCGCGCTAGGGTGTATATAAGCCGCGCCATGTGGGTGCGCAGGGCTCTCCTCAAGATTGAATAAAAGTTTTGGCTGCAACAAGGATTCGTATGTCCCCGCGTGTTTTCTTGCTGGCGAGGTCGTGCGAGGGACATCTGGTGCCGAGAACCTGGGATAAAAAAACGCCACACCATCGCCAGGCGCCGAGAGGGGGTCCTCTGTCCGCGGAGAGATTCCAGAAGCTGCAGGAATTGAGGTAAGCTCCGAGAGACATGATAATTTCCGAATTGTTTGGTCTTGACCTATCCTATCTTTCTCCTTCTGCTGAGGGTGCTGTTGAGGCCTCTATTACATGGTAGTCTGAGGCCGGGAACGTTAGGAATTTGGCAGATGGTTAAGGATTGTTTAGGTAAAGACATTTTTCGTTCTATAATAGCGGCAGGCCAAGAGGCCCTGGACGAAATTCAGGAAAGCATGTCAGAAACGGAGCGTAGTGAAAGGTTGCAATGAAAAAATGATACTGATTGATCTCAAGCACCAGGCCCCTCTGCGGTCTTACCACCGTCAGAGGTGATAGAACGGGGAAAGGATGCCCCGGGGACAGTGGCCACCTCGGCTACTGAGGGAGGGACCCCTGCAAAAATGGGGGCCCCGAATACAAAGGGGACCCTGAATAAAAAAGGGGGCCTCCCTGCTAAGATTAAATTAAATAAACAGGGAAAGGAGGAGAAAACCCCGAAAAAAAGCCTTTATCCGATAAAGGAGGTCTTGGGGCTTGATAGTTCAGAAACAGACGAGCTTGGCTCCTCTGAGGAAGAGGATTTAGAAGATGAGGCAGCTCGCTATGAAGAAGAAAGATATGGGCCTAGGTGGAGAGCCACTGTGAAGAAACCGAAAGTTATGGATCTTTCGTGGACAAGGCTGGTAATTTTGTTTATTTTTTTCTTTGTGTGGGAATCCGTTACAGCCGTTAGGACAGGTCAGAGGGTCCTTACAGAGCAACAAGAAAGTATGTCGGGGGGAGAAAAGGTCTCTAAAGAAAAAACGAAAAGAAAAGGAGATAAAAGGAACACAGTATTTTGGGAGAAAAACTTTGTCTTTGTGCTTGTAAAAGGCGTGATTAGGCTCTGGAAGCTTTGCAGAGTCATACTGATTAGACTTGATAGAGGCAGACCGCCTGAAAATTTATTCAGGAGAATCAAACAAAAGGACATCTCAATGCCCATGCACAGCTTGATGGAGTTAATGTAATTGGGTTGTGAGTAAAAATACTCAGGACTGTGTTTCACTTCCATACCATTTGTGAATGTCAGTTGTGCTGCTCAGATATCTCGTAATATATCTCAGTATCTTACAGGAATTGGGTTTCAACACGTTGATGGACTAGTCCAGGAATTGAGACAATCCATCGTCCATATCGACTCCACTCGAGTGGATAGTCACCGTGAACACCATCTGGTTTTTTCCCTCTTTGTCTATTGTCTGTCCTTGGTGCACCAGGATGTCCCCATGTCTGTCAGTTTATGTCTGTGGTTCTTGCTTCTCGTTGTTTAAATGTTTTATGTTTCATGTTCAAAAGAAAAAGTGGTAAAAACTTTATCTGCCGGTCGTTCACTCCTTGATTTGGTTTTAAGTCATTTCAAAAAGGGACAAATGAATAAAAAACAGTTTCAATCAGGCCTTTAGAGCCCTGCACCTACAGCCAGGAGTCTAGGTTAGCTGGAGAAGCTGCCCAAAGGCTAAGCGTCTGCACGAGCTGATCTTAAAGGCGCCAGCAGCTTCTCAGCTTCTATGGTAATAAAACTGACAACTGTTTCTCTTAGAGAAATCCCTGACATTATTTGACTCAACAGGTGACAAGGTGCTTCTCTTAAAATCATAGCTAAAAAGGTAAAAATGGTCTTTGGTCTAAATATTAAAGATATGTGTAGCCACTTCAATTTTGTTTCTCATTGGTTTTAAATGTGTAAATATGCTCTACTTGCCTTGGCCATAGATTGTTGGCATTTTAGTTATTGGATATGGTTAAAAAGGTATAATATTGGTAACAGAAAGTTGACATAAAACTGGTAATTTGGATGGAGTCATTCTAGACAACATGTGGCATGAGCCAACCCAGGGAAACAGGTCTAAATTGAGATAATATTTTTATGGAATTCTTATCCTAGAAACCAGGCTTCTAAAAGAATTCAGGACAATGTCTCTTTGTTGAGGTATTGGAGACCGCACCATCGTGTGTTCATATATAGGAATTGGCAGTCAAACTTTGTACTAGATTGTTAGAGGTTTTGCTTTCCAAAGTTGTGGTTTGCCCTGAAGCTATCTGTATTTTGATGCTAATTCCACTGCCCCAAGAACAGCTGCCTAGTCATGTACTCAGAATTCAGTTGACCTTGTGGTTGTACTCTGGTGTTACAAAGAGAACTTAAAGATTGTGATTTAGGATTGCCAGTGTTACATTGACTAACTCAAACTTATTTTTAATTAAGAAAAATCAAACAGGTAGAGATTGTTACAAGATTTACGAAGGATTGATGAGGTTTTAGAACTTGTGAGAGCATTACAGCTTGTTTGCTTACTTCAACCACCATTTTAAGATAGATTTAGAGGATTGCTAACAGCCTTGTATTAGGTAATTTTGTTGTTTCTTCAATGCAAAAAGTTAGAACTTTGAATCTTTCAGTGTATATGGAAATTTTTACTACAAACCTTTGCTCTCAAAATGAGCTTTAATATTTGGGGAGTAGCTGTTGCACTACTCCAGAAAAGAATATTTGAAACTAATTTTAAGCTTCTAAGGATATGTTAATTGGCTAAGTACCTCACCTTACCAGAGGGCTTAGGTCTTTGTTTGTTATCCTCATTGGAGATAAAGCTTCAGTTGTGTTAATACAGAATTGTAGGCTAGAGTCATGGAGGTATTTTAAAAAGAAACCTGGTAAAACATATCTTATTCCAAACAACAATCAAATTGGTTATTACAAAATACTGATATTTGGCCTATTACATGTACAAATTTTTCAGGCAAAATTGATAATTTTACTCTTTACATGCTTTTGTACTTCCTGTATATTTTGTGCATGCAACCCATAGGAAATGCGCTTAGTGTATTTATAGGTGGTTCATCTAATGAAAAGGCTACATGTATGATTGGATCACTTGTTTATTCTCTTGAGTTTCCCCTGCTTCAACACAGATTATTAAATTAAGTGCTATAGCCACTGTTTTTAAAACGTTAAAAAAATCAAGCTTTCAATTCACATACTGATAGCCAATGTGTGGCTTGTGGTTTACAATTGATTTCAATTACTTAATGCTGTATTAGAGACAGGTTTTCTACTTAAAATCAGTGAGTGATTTCAGTGTGAATTGTCTGACAACTCACTGTCCTTTCAGTGCTCTGGCTTAGACAACTAAACAAAACCATAGACCCAGCTCTTTGAAAATGGTAATAGAGTTAATATGAAAAGAGGAAGACTCCATTTGCTTACTTTCAATTCCCAGCCTCGCCCTGCCAGCTCAGGGATTTCTAGTAAGACTGAAATCTAGACAATATTTACAGGTTTTGACATTTCTAATTAATGCTTATGTTTAGGTAAATAAAGCTGGTGAGGGGCTGGAGAGATGGCTTAGTCGTTAAGAACACTAAGTACTGTTCCTTAATAGACCATTTAAGAACTCAAACTGGATTGCCTAGATTCCTTAACAAGGGAGGACAATGATACCAGACAGATTATAGGCCTTACATAGGAATAATTAGTCAAAAATCTCATTCTTTATATATCCAAAACAATAATGCTGGAGACAATAATTTGGTATACAAGTCAATTTATAAATACAAGTGCTCAGTGTCCTCAATTTAATCCTTGAGGACTTACCTTAATAATTAATATCTTTACTATATCTTAATAAATAAAGAGGGGGAGTTATCCCTGTATGCTAAATAATGCTCCTTTTATTTCAATTTTAAAATTTGGATGCCAAAGTTTATGGCACCCTACAACTAGGCGTACTTCTGCCTAGGTGAAATAGAAAGATCCACGTATTGACATGATCCTGTTCAGATATTTTATATGGGGAAGAGGGAATGTTTGTGTTTTTTTCTACAGGATGCTACAAGAGTGTGCCAGCTGCCTGAGTGGTTGCTGAGACTTGCTGATCCTGGTTACATGAGGATTCAGCTCTCGTGGTTCGGGTCCCTGGAGTCATTCCTCTGTCCTGAGAGGAAGATAGAAATTCCCCCTCACCTTTTGTCATCACAGAGATTTTGGCGTTGCTGCAGTCAGTGTTACTGCTGCGTGTGTCCCGTCCCACTATGGCCCGCTCTCTGACCCTCTGTGCACTGCTGCTTGCTGGAGAAGACTGGACTCCAGCCGTTGCTGCCTCCCTCATTTCCCTGGTGACTCTTGCTGCCTTAACTGGTCATTTTACAGACTGTAGCTTCACAGGAATGCCACCTGCGTAAAGCTGCTGTGGACTGGGGAACCTGCCCTGGTTGTACAGATCTCAGAAATGGTTCCATTGTCTGCTGGTTGTTCCAGAGAAAAATGACTGATCCTGAACTGTCCTGGAAAAGACCTTGTTACTTTCGCTGCTATTGTAGCAGCCATTTACTGCTATAGCCATTGTGTCTACAGTGTCTGGAGTTATCCTCCCCCAATCTATTGTTAGACAAACACAGTGGGTGAACTTTCTGGAGTAGTTGCTAACAATTGGAAATTCTAAATTCTATTATAGGAGCGGCTTGACTACGGCCCTTGGTGGTAACAGCTGAGGTGTACCAGATGAGGTGCCCACTACTTATCGGGAGTGGCTCTGTTTGGTGCAGCCCTATGCTGTGGATTAGTGTTCATGCTATGGTTGGTTTGCAAACTCAGATCTCAACAGAAACGTGACAAGGCCGTTATCACTCAAGCACTTGTGGCCATTGTACAAGGGGCCTCCCCTGGAATTTGGTTATCTATCTTCAAAAATTAGTCAGTATCTGAGTTCTCTGCTCTTGCACCCCATGGATCTGTGGATCCATTGCACTGGGATGAGAGAGACTCTCTCTCGGTATCTGAGTTCTCTGCTCTTGCACCCCATGGATCTGTGGATCCATTGCACTGGGATGAGAGAGACTCAATGATCCTTTGATCAGCCCTTCCACATCGCTGAGGTTTCCTCATTGCACGCGATAGGGTGATCAGGACTGTTATAAAATAAATAAATAGGGGGAGATGTAGAGGGCCGCTTTAACATTCGCCACCACAAGATGGCGCTGGCTTCCACTGCGCCCCACATGGAAGGCCAGGATAGCTTCCGCCATTACAAGATGGCACTGGCCTCCGCCGCGCCAGCCGACTTCCTTTCAGGAAGTTAACTGTGTGCGCATGTGCAAGAGTGCCTTCGTGCCAGGTCTTTGCCCACTCCGGGGCGTGCCTAATGAGATCATGGGTAAGCGACCAATCAGGTGTGGATGCGCCGCGCTAGGGTGTATATAAGCCGCGCCATGTGGGCGCGCGGGGCTCTCCTCAAGATTGAATAAAAGTTTTGGCTGCAACAAGGATTCGTATGTCCCCGCGTGTTTTCTTGCTGGCGAGGTCGCGCGAGGGATATTTATTTATTTATTTATTTATTTATTTATTTATTTATTTATTTTCTTTATTAACTTGAGTATTTCTTATTTACATTTCGATCGTTATTCCCTTTCCCAGTTTCTGGGCCAACATCCCCCTTCTTGATGGCTGTTCCCCTCCCCATCCTCCCCCCATTACCGCCCTCCCCCCAACAATCACGTTCACTGGGGGTTCAGTCTTAGCAGGACCAAGGTCTTCCCTTTCCACTGGTGCCCTTACTAGGCTATTCATTGCTACCTATGAGGTTGGAGCCCAGGGTCAGTCCATGTATAGACTTTGGGTAGGGTAGTGGCTTAGTCCCTGGAAGCTCTGGTTGGTTGGTATTGTTGTTCATATGGGGTCTCTAGCCCCTTCAAGCTCTTCCAGTCCTTTCTCTGATTCCTTCAATGGGGGTCCCGTTCTCAGTTCAGTGGTTTGCTGCTGGCATTCGCCTATGTATTTGCTGTATTCTGGCTGTGTCTCTCGGGAGAGATCTACATCCGGTTCCCGTCGGCCTGCACTTCTTTGCTTCATCCATCTTGTCTAATTGTGTGGCTGTATATGTATGGGCCACATGTGGGGCAGGCTCTGAATGGGTGTTCCTTCTGCCGCAGAGTGATTTTTTTAACCTGAGGAATAGTCTGTAAATTCCTCATACTTGATAACGGCATAAGGCTGTTGGACAGTGTCTCTCAACCTGTTTGGGTCTTGATTCCAAGGACCTTTGGGAAACACAGCTATTTACAGGACCACAGCAATAGCAAAATTACAGTTAAGAAACAGCAACGAAAATAATTTTATGGCTAGGATCACCGCAACGTGAGGAACCTATTAAAGGTTCACAGCATTAGGAGATTGACAACCACTGCTATAGGAGAACATTGTTAGGTTTGGGGTTTTTGTTATTGGTGATGCTGTTACCATAGCGACAGTTTGGACCTCTCTCCATTCTGAATTAAGAAGACTGTCCATACTGGTGTCAGTGAGATTCAGGGAATTCTAATCTTTCTAACAGCTCTGAGGAGTAGGCATCGACATAACCCCTCAGGTCCATACTTTCCTCTCAGACTGTGTGTGGTGGCTTAACCTTCTCTGTGGTCCAGTGGCAAAGCCTGCTCCTTGTGGCATCCGTGCTCACTCAAGGTTGTACTTCAGGCTAAGGGCAAGTGGACACTTTTCAAGTGTGGGAATGAAGACTTTCAGGAGTCCCACTGCAGCGTCCCGAGGGGCTCCAATGATCACGTTTAGCAAGTGTTAAACTCCAGGCTGGACGCCAGACTAGTATTCTCTGAAGCTCCATGAAAGAAGCTTCACTTCGTTCAGAGACAGGCTCTCGCCCAACAAAAACAAAGCAAGTCATAGCTGTGTTACATGTTCCACTCGTAACTTTCGACGGAGGCCTCACACGCTCAGTGTGCAGTCCCCGGACCACTGTTGGGGTCAGGCTCCATGTTATCAGATGGGCCGTTCCCAGGTTCAGAACCATGGAGTCTTAGCTGCCTCAGGAAGAAACACCTGCAGTCCCACTTTGGCGATTAAGGAGCACTTGTTCAGGGTGTGAGCACTGCCAGAGGTTTGCATTTCAGGAATGAGATCTGGCTGTGCAGAGGGAGGGGACACCCTGGCTCACATCCCATTCCTTCAGGCCTCATCTACTCATTAAGCAAAGTGGAAACAGCTTTCCTGCCACCCAGGGCCAACTGGGCGTGCAAAGCAAGCTGCACATCTGCTTTTGTAACCACGCACCACGGTCCCCCAGACCAAGTTCCAGGAGTTTCCCAAGTGGGCAACTTTTGAGCCACAGACCATCAACAGAAAGGTGAAAAAAATCTATTGTGTACGTGCAAAGAGGTGAGGTCCCAAACGGCAGTAACGGCTTGATTAATCTTCCTTGGAAAACTATTTCCTTCGTCCAGCTGAGCGGACCAGACTCCATGGACGTGGCATAGTGAGCAAATGGCTCTGGAAGGCCGGGGGGCCGCTTGCCTCCAAGTCTCTTAGCCTTCAAGTGTGGCCCAGACATGTAGCCTTTCTCTGACCTTCCTCTGGGAGAGAAGGCAACTTGAAACTGATTTCACAAGCAGGGTAAATTGAGTGCTTCAAACCCGTGCCAGGAAACTCAGAGCCCTGATTGTGGTCTGTGAAGTGAATATGTTCTTATTCTTACATCTAAATTAAATTTATTTATAAAATGTATACATAGGAATATCAAGCTCGTACATATTTATGTACACATTATGTTTCCATACACATAAAGAACGCTGTATAATGTCTAAGCCAGATTCAACTTGTCTACCCTCTCAAAAGAAATTTTTATCATCTCTTGGTGGTGAAACATTGAAATTCCTTTCTTGCAGCTGTCTGGAATATATATTATCGTCAGGCCCATCACTGCAGAGTGGAGTCGCGTAGTGGAATTTCTGCTTCGTGTTTTTTAACTCAATGCTCACCAACCAACACTTCTCCAGACTTCCTCCTCTCCTCCTTCTCTCTGCAGCCTCTAAGCAATCAGCATCCTTGTCTCCAAGTCTCAGACCAACAGCTTTAGGATCTCCATGCCGGTGAGATCAGCCGGAACCTGTCTGTGGTTGTACTACCTCACTGAACACAGTGATCTCTAGTTCCATGCACAGTGTCACAAAGGCCAGGGTTTCATTTTCCCCCGTTCTCTTTCTTTGGCCAAATAATATCTAATAGTATACGTGCTCTCCACCTTTTGCTTTATCTAGTCATGATCATCTTGGTGGACCCACACTTTGTTTCTTGGCTACTATAACCTTTCTGTAGTAAACATGGGCGTGTGGCTGCCCCTCGGATGTGCTGATGGTATTTACAATTGGCTCTGTTCCTAGGAATGAGGTCGATGGGTCCTATGGCATTTTGTTTCTGAAAAGCCCCCCCACCCATATTGTTTCCCACAGTGCTTATACAGTTATCAAAATTGGGGCTCACAATCTGCGCCCCATGTCGAGTCTGGCTACCCGTCCTCAATACTCCAAGTCGAAGGGCCAAATTATAAGTGAAAGCAGAAACGAATGAACAAAAACAAGCAAATAACAGAGAGACTTATTGAATATGGGAGTGTGGTCACACAGGAAAGTGGAGCAGAGAGGCTCGATGAACCCATAAGTCTGTCCTGGGGACCCGAAGTGAGATCAGACTTAAATGGAGGGTCAAAGGTCTGCACATCATCTACCCAGGCCCCCAGTCGAGGTGAGATCCCACCCTCCTCTGACCTATCATCTGGATTTCAGTTTCATCCTGTAAGGTGGTCTGACGAGCTGTCAGACCTGTGTGGAATCTTTCTGGGAGACAAGCTCCCCCTCGTGTCCTTTTCCTTCTCCCAGCATGAGACTCCTGGGGAACCCCACTTCTTTGGGGGTTCACTGTTTAAATGGTCTCATAGTAAGACTGAAAGACATAAGGTTTTATTTCCACCAGGTTGGTTGCCGTCTCAGAAGTGTGTGCGGGGTGGGGGTGGTGGGGGTCGCTGTTCCCTGGTCGCTTTTTTGAGAATAACCAGTCTCCCTCGGGTGAGGTGACATCTCATTCTGATTTTAATTTTCGGAATGGTTTGTGATCTACATTCTTTGTCTATGATCTCATGATACCCTGCTAGTTATTTATATGTCTCCTTCTGAAAACAGTTTGTTGACATTTATTGGCCTATTTTGACAGATAGGGGGACAGGGAGCATGGAACACTGCCTACCCAGCACTGGGCTTCACAGTTGAGGCATGGAGTTGTGGACTTGATTTCTTCTCCACTTCAAAATGAGAGTTGTCTCCCTCCTCGCTGAACTTCTTGGAGTCCGGAAGGATTAATACAGGCAACTCTTACTCTCTTGCCTTTTCAAATTGCCACCCCTTATTATTTTACTAGACCAGGCTCTGGAGCCTCAGACGTGGTTTCCTCAGCTTTTTGAAGCTGTTCTCACTCCTGAGTAACTGTTGAAGTTGGTGTCTACTGGGAGCCCATCCCTGGAGCATCTTCTGGAGACTCTTAGAAGCACTTCATCTCCCTCAGTCCACTCGGGCTTGTCAAAGACTGAATGTCATCTAATATTCGTGTAGAAGTTTCCTGACATCAAAGCCATTCTCACCCCCAAGTCTTCTCTGACAAGATTCCCTCTGCTGCCTGACTCAGGTCAACTCCTTTGCTTCTCTCCTTCCTTTGGAGATAGTGTATGAGGTAATCCTGGAGCAGGAGACGGCAGCTGAGTGCTCTGGCTAGGACTCTTCTAAAGACCAAGAACACTGTCATTCAAAGCTGTGCTTAGTGCTTTCTGCCCTAGGTTCATGGAAGGACTGGGATTGCCTGCAGGGAAGACGAGTCTTCCTGGACAGACTTAAAATGAGAGAGGAATACTTCTGTGGCTATTTGTAAAAACTATCCATTGCTCTTAGGGAACAGGAAAGCTAGATGCAGGGAAGCAAACCAAACGGAGAAATTAAGTGTTTGGAGATATTGAATCTGGGATTGTCAACCTCTGATTTTGACTGTTACCATTGTAACACTGAGAAGTGTCCAGTAGGTAGAAAGTCTTCAGCACGGCTGAAGACTACCCTGTCCTAGGTACTCAACACGGTTGAGGTGCTCAGTACTGCTGAATGGCTTACCCTCATGCTACCTCTCTAGCAATAGGGTCCTGTTGCAAATACTTCTGTTTTAGTATTGGAAGGGTTTCATGTTGTACACTGGGAGAAATTGATCTTCTCTTAGCATGTATGGTGTTTTAACAGCAACTCATGTAAAGTAATCTTTCAAAATACCTCAGGGCATACAATTCTCTCTCTCTCTTATGCATACGAATAACATGTATAATACTTATAAGTATACATTCTGTATAATATATAAACATGTTATATATAAATATATAATATCTAGATATATTAAATATATTATCTAAATAGATTTGCATGTTTTATATATGATATTTTATATCATATGATATCATATTATAAATATATATATATTTATTTATTTTTATGTGCCTGGGTCTTTTGCCTGCACGTATACCTGTGCACCATTTGTGTGCATTGTGCCAGAGGAGGCCAGAGAGGGCGCTGGATTCCCAGGAACTGGAGTTACAGATGGTTGGGAGCCTCCGTGTGGGTGCTGGGAATCAAACCCTGGTCTTTTGGAGGAGCAACCTTAGTCTTAGTGGCTGGGATATTCCTCAGCCCTGCATCAGGGGCTTTGAGCTCGATGGTGGAATATCCGCTCAGTGCTCATGAGGCCCTAGTTTAAATCCACAACACCAGAAAAGTGAAAGAACCTGCACCAGAGCAAAACCAGCTGAAGGACCTCGCTGCTATAATTATCTCAGGAAGAGGAACAATAAGGGAAGACCGATTACCACCGCCATGCACCTCATAGGCTCGTCCCACTTGAAAACTGTGTCGTTTTTGTTTCTCGAACTGTATTCATTAGAAATGGTTCTATCTCACTGATGGTGATTGCTCTGGATATTTCTATGGAGACATTGCCGGGCAGTCTATTCTGGCTTATACTGCCTTTATTTACTACCTTTGAGCCTCACCAGGATCTGGATCGGAGAGGATCTGGAGGAAGCCCGAGGTTGGCTCTGCTCTGTTCTTCAAGCAGCCACCACCTGGGTGTAGGAAGAAGCAGAGGGCAAATGGGTAAGTGGGAGAAAATGTGTAGATCCTGAGGGAAGTAAAAATGAGTCCCGGCACACTTGATGTTAGTACAGACGACTGCTAATGTCCTATTAACGCCGATGCTTTCCTAGGGGAATATGCTGCAGGTGCAGATGTGGCACCCCAATAAAGAAAGAGCAGGAAACCCCACAGGTCCGAACCAATAAAACCTGTTTATATAGTGCTTATGGTGGTCCAAATGCTTTCTAAATATTACTTTCTGACGTACAGAAAGCTGGTTTCATGACTCCTGATCACGTGGGTTTGCCCTTCTCGGTATGATTGTGTTTCAGGAGTTTCCGCAGCTCTGGATAATAACAGTGTAGTGGCCACAGTCACTAAGCCTTTGAGTTACACGTGGATCCGGTCCCTTTGTCCTGTGTGATGAAGGGTTTCTGCTGTGCCTGTCATTTTAAAATATCCACTTCACGCAAGGCTGTGGCTAAGGAAGGGTCTAACACGATAGGCGAAAAACCAGATCAATTTAATTCCCTGAGCTCAATACTAACACGCTTTGAGCCGACAGGTAAATATTGACTAAAAAGCTAGAGATCTAAGAAGTCAGACACGCAGAAAAATCTTTGCCCTATTCCTAGACAGAGGCCATGGTTTCCATTTTTCTCAGTGCTAACGTAAGGTCATGGGAAATCAAGTAGCTCATCGCCCAGCTACCTAGAATTCTTTTTTACTTCCTTAGGAAAATGTCACCAGTCTGAGCAAATGACAAAAACTCATGAAAATGGGGAGAGGGGAGATCCCCAGAAATCTATCAATATGAATGAACAGAGCCTGGCCAGAGGTGATGGGGACAAGACAAGGAGGTGGTCACCTCTGTGAGCCACCCCAGGTGCTAGGCAAATTTGACTTTATAAACGTTACTTGATTATATTATTAGATTGTCTCTTGAACCTGTTTTGTATTATGAATTGATTTCATTACCTGTGATAGGTACATTATTAAGATGGTGCATATTTATGCTTTTTTAGGAAATAGGGATGTGGGCTGGAGAGATGGCTCAGCGGTTAGAGCACTGACTGCTCTTCCAGAGGTCCTGAGTTCAAATCCCACCAACCACATGGTGGCTCACAACCATCTGTCATGGAATCTGATGCCTTCTTCTGGTGTGTGTTGGAAGATAGCTACAGGGTACATATATGTATGTGTGTGTATGTGTGTGTGTGTGTGTGTGTATATATATATATATATATATATATATATATATATATATATATATATATAATAAGTCCTCACCCTGGCTAAACCAGAATTTCTTTATTAAACATAATCCTTCAGGAGACTATAAGGTATATGTACTAAACTACATCTTCTAAGGCCTGTCACGGTTTCAATATGCATGGCCCAAGGAGTGGCACTATTAGAAGGTGTGGCCCTGTTGGAGAAAGTGTGTCACTGTGGGCATGGACTTTAAGAAACTCATCCTGACTGCCTGGAAGTCAGTCTTCTCCTGTTTGCCTTTGGAACAAGATGTAGAAGTCAGCTCCTCCTGCACCATGCCTGCCTGGATGCTGCCGTGCTCCTGCCTTGATGATAATGGACTGAACCTCTGAACCTGTAAGCCAGCCCCAATGAAATGTTGTCTTTGTAAGAGTTTCCTAGGTTATGGTGTCTGTTCACAGCAGTCAAACCCTAAGGTAAGGTCTCTTCTCTTCAATTTTCTTCTTATCAAATATCAGAAGGATGATGTTCCCTGCTCCCTTGCCGTAAACTGAAGCCTCTAAAGTTGACTTGTCCCTCAGTTACCAGAGTAAACATAAAATTTCATTTTTTCCACTCTCCTTTTAAAGTTCAGAGTCTTGTCCTATATGTCATTGTCTCAGTCAGGGTTTCTATTCCTGCACAAACATCATGACCAAGAAGCAAGTTGGGAGGAAAGGTTTATTCAGCTCACACTTCCACACTGCTGTTCGTCACCAAAGGAAGTCAGGACTGGAACTCAGGAAGGTCAGGAAGCAGGAGCTGATGCAGAGGCCATGGAGGGATGTTTCTTACTGGCTTGCTTCCCCTGACTTGCTCAGCTTGCTCTCTTATAGAACCCAGGACCACCAGACTAGGGATGGCTCCACCCACAATGGGCTGGGCCCTCCGCCCTTGATCACTAATTGAGAAAATGCCTTACAGCTGGGTCTCATGAAGGCATTTCCTCAACTGAGGCTCCTTTCTCTGTGGTAACTCCAGCTTGTGTTGACACCTTTAGAATATCACCAAATCTCTTCTTCATCCTGAGACAAAATTTTATTCTAGTATGGTGACAATCAACATAGTTGATGGAAGACAGTGCCTTCAGCTGGGACATCCATTAATCCCCCTGTCAGTAGTTATTAGTCTGGGATGACCCTAAACACAGTTTTCCCAAACCCAAATTTCCCCTCATCTTTTCCTCCCTCTCCTCCCTCCCTTTTGACAGACTCAAGTGTCTACCTACTTCTAGCACCAACTTACAATGAATGTGGCTCTCCTGGACTTGTTTCAGTCCACAGACGACGGACACACAGGCCTGATGGTACCAAAGGAAAGGGCCAGAGGGCAATTTGCAAGCAAAGTTTCTCAGCCCATTCTGGGAGCAGCAAGGACGCATGCAGCCCTGACTACCCTTGGCCACTCTTTGCAATCAGGGGGAACAAACCTGAACGGAGATCAATACAGAACTGAGTGGTGCTCACAGTGTTATAAACCTGGGCCCTGAGGGCACCATTGATTTTGTGTTACAGGAGCTTGTAAGTTTCGCTTTTAAGCCAGGTTTCTGATTTTTTTCCATTACTTACGGTTACAGCTATCTTCTTCTCTGCCCATCACTAGGGTACCTAAGCTCTATTTTGGGTTGGATGCTGGTGGGAGAGGATGACCTTTTTAGTACTGTGTGACTATTTGAATTTTAGAACACTTAATGGCTTAAGTGGGAGAGAAAATGGATGGGAGTGACTGGGCAGGGGGATGGGAGTGACAGGTTGGGGGATGGGAGTGACAGGTTGGGGGATGGGAGCCAAGTCAGGGGATTGTAGGAGCTATGCAAAGGCGGGGTGGGCCCTGTGACTTCTGTTCATGGACCATGTCAGTCAGTTATTTACAACCCCCTGAGTCCTCGTTTGAAGGACAAGGCTATTATTACTTGAAAGCTCTAAACCAGAGATCCACAAACTCCAGATAATGAATATTTTAGACTTGGCAGACCACACTGTCTCTATCACATTTACGAAACTCGGCCATTACAGTACAAAGTAGTCATTGGCAGCATGAGTATAGAGATTCCAGTAATGGCTTATTGACAAAAACAGGCTGGATTCTGTCCGTGGTTTGAAACACCTGAGTTAGATCACAGGGAGGCTGAGGCTTGATAGCATTGAACCCTGACTGAGGCTGAGGAGCTACCCAGCACCCATCATGAGGCCTTTTGACTGTACTGGGGTCATGCACAGTAGGTGAGCACTGTACCACTGACATCTATGCCCAGCCCTTTAAAGGGGTTCACTTTATTTTATGTGTATGGCTGTCTTGCCTGCACATCTGTGTACCAGATGTCTGTCTGTCTGTCTGTCTGTCTGTCTGTCTCTCTCTCTCTCTCTCTCTCTCTCTGTCACACACACACACACACACAGAGAGAGAGAGAGAGAGAGAGAGAGAGGGAGGGAGGGAGGGAGGGAGGGAGGGAGAGAGAGAGAGAGAGAGAGAGAGAGAGAGAGAGAGAGAGAGAGAGAGAGAGATACCAGCAGCTATTAGCCATCAGGTGGGAGCTGGGAACGGAACCCAGGTCCTCTGGAAATGCATACAATGCTCTGAACTGCCTACCTTCTCCCTAGCCCCCTCCCTCAACCCCCCTTTCTCCTTTCTGTTCTTTAGACAGTTTTACGAAGTTTAGCTGACTTTTAACTCCTTGCCCAGCTTCATTTACTTTTTATCATTATCTCTACCTGAAATTAGCTTCCATTTTCCAGGGTAACAGAAGTCTATTCATCTTTCTAAGCCTAGTTCAAATCCTCTCCTGTCCTAAATGTCTGGAAGCACTCTCATAACACCCTGAAGTTACCAGGTCTCAGAGCAGGGGCGGCTCCCCTTCCTGTTTCCTAGTGCTAAAGTCAGCAGTCCCTGAGGTGCAGGGGCGAGGAATGAGAAACGGAATGAAGTAGATTAAAATCTCTCCTTTCTATAAATGTATGGAATGCACTGTCCGCTTCATTTCCCTCTTACCACGGGGATCCTGAAACTTGCATACTGACCGTTCTTCCTACAGAGAGAAGACAGTGACTGTTAATTGGGTACTGAATGGACTTCTCGCTCTCTCCGAGGAAAAATAACACGCGGGTGAACTCTTTTCTCAATTCTAATTCTACTCTCTGTTTCTCTTTGAAATGTGGGGTTTACCTGAGACGTAATTTCACAACTTTTAAGTAGTTTGTTTTACTAGTTAGGAGTGAAAGATCTAGTGAAAGGAAACAACATGGCGGGTCCAGGATGGAGGGCCTGTGAAACCCATCTGGCTTTACGCTCTTCATTCTTCTGTGTCTAAGCCTTTCAGGTCCTCATTTAGAAAGTTGCTTTCTCTGGCTTGTCCCTGGAATCAGAATTATGATCGGGAGAGTAGGGAGCCAGGCAAGTACACTGCCCAAAGAGCCCTTCTAGCAGTTCCTTCTGAGGAAACACATTAACCTAGTGTGGTAGTTTGAATGTGTTTAGCCCGTAGGGAGTGGCATCGCTAGGAGGTGTGGCCTTGTTGGAGGAAGTACGTCACTGTGGGGGTGTGCTTTGGAAGTCTCTTTCTTATGCTCAGGCTCTATCTGGGGTGGAAGAAACCTCCTGCTGGTTGCTTGGGGAAGCCAGGATCTCCTCATTGTCTTTGGATCAAGATGCAGAACTCTCAGCTCCTTTTCCTGCACCTTGTCTGCCTGAACGTTGTCATGCCTCCTGCCATGATATGATGGACTAAACCTCGGAAACTGTAAGCCAGACACAACTGAGTGTTTACCTTTATATGGGTTGTCTTGGTCATGGTGCCTCTTCACAGCAATGAAACCCTAAGACACATAGCTATTCTTTGTCAGTGCTAAAAGTCATGAGAGCCATAAAGTAGAATCTGAGGTCAAAGGGAGTCAAAATGTGCTGGCATTTTTACTGGAACATCTGACACACACCTACATACTGCAGATAGGGAAGCCCATAGCAGACTAAAGTAGAGACACCATCAAACAATCATTGGTGAACCAATGATTTTGCGGGGAGGTTGCTTACAGGTATAGAAATGATTCAAAGACAATATCACCAAAGCACACCCTGGCATGGGTGACATCTCACAAAGCTGGGAACCTATAGCACACTACACAGCCTGCAGGCAGATCAGCAGGTTGGAGTGTCCTTTCCAGGTGGTTCATTTGGTCCACACCTCTTCCAGGCAGCTCAGGTGATTTCTGCTTCTTCCAGGCAACTGCTCTGTCTCAGAGGCTTCTTTGTAGCTTGGCTTCTGTTAGAGGGACTCTGTACACTTTCTTGTCTATTTTTGGGACTCTTAGCAGTTTTACTTGTTACTCATGGGTGGGGAGGAGTCTAGTGAAACTGCTCAGTTTCAGGAACTTCCTGAAGCTATTTTGAATTGAAAATGGATAATGAATGAAAAGTTTTAATCTCACAGGAAACTTATTCGACAGCGTGCTATAATGGTAGATCTTTAAATCAACAGTGTCCTAGCTTTAATGCAATACAGTAACAATATATTATTGAAATGAGTCAGCTCTTTTTTCACTGAGGTGACTTTATTTTTAAAGTTTTTTCTCACACATATATAGTAAAACCATATTTTATTTTGCACAGTGGCATCTTTTACTTTTCAAATAACATTGTGATAGAATGATTTGACACAGCTTTAAACAGGGGAATTTTGGCTTAGGGGGATGGGTTTTGCAGTTTATTCTTCTATTTAAAACCGTATCAAATCGATTTATACTGCCACCTTACATCTAAGCTGTATTGCTCTTTATGAAACAAAAGTATTTTCAAAAGAGAAAAAGCTATTGATCATGGACTGGGGAACACCAGTTTCCTTTTTAACCTTTAGTCCAGTGACAACAAGTAATTATATTTTCTTTTCTGTCATGAGGAGGATCTCAATTTTGTGGTCTGATAGGATTGAATCCAGAACAAGAGGAGGGAGAGAAGTGTGAAGATCTACCACAGTGAGGATGCTCTGATGAAGCACTGGAGAGATCTCCAGCGAAATGAAGGGCCTGACTGTAGTGTATCCCAGTTTGGTAAGTCTAGTGCACCATCATCCTTTAATTTTTAAATTAAATAGATTTATAAGCCTCTCTTATGTCTTCTTAGTTCAAAGGAGAGTGTTGGTCCCCCCTCCCAACTAATATCTATAGCATTGAGCTATGAATCTGTTTCTGGGTTTTGGGTGATCTTTTCTCTAATGGCAGACAGACAAGAATTTTTGGCTTTTGAGTAAATAAACGAGAATATTCTTATATTTATGATTCTGTTGAACAACACCGCACACGCACAATCTCTAGAGAAAAGACAAATGCCCAAGAACATTTAAATCCAAAGAACAAACATCCTGGCATGCTCATCTTACCAACACTTACTTCTTAACAGAAAATGTGTTATGGTTTTCCCTTTCAAGAAGTGGGAGTCACTTGGGACTCACTAGGTGTTAAACATTTCAGACATTTGAGGAAAAGTAATGGAACAATATTTGAAGCAGACAGTTCAGGCTTAAACAACCAAGTGTATCTTTCCTGGAAAGAGACCTGGATCACAGAGTGTGTTGGCCTGTCGTTGGCTTCTAATTGGTTCTGTGTTTATGCATGTGTGTCCCTTGTCAACCACAGCTTCTGGGAGATTAGGCCCTCAGTCGCCAAGCATTAAGAGTCCTATGCCTAGGAAGACACCAGAACAATTTCATTCTGACAGTGAAGTGGGAATAAGAGGTGCAATAAAACATGAGTTTAAGAAGGAGACGCGGAGAAGCAAAATACAACACTCCCTACACAGAACAGGGGTTTTGAGTCTGTAAGCTAATGATTCCACACAAACCTCACACTGTGAGTAGTGAGACTTTTCTCCCTTAACGCGCTCCTCTTTCCCAGGACACCTGCCCTATTCTAGGCTGTATGATTTGCGTCTCAGGAGAGCCTGGTGGCTCAGAAGCAAATGGATGCTCTTTAAATGTGTGCGCACGATGACCATGGTAAATTGTGTGTTCAACTCTCACTCCGGAAAAAGAAAAAATGTGTTGGACTTGACGCACTGTCAAGATTCTGACGGGTCTCAAAAATAATTAATAGTTCCCTCACTCCTTGTCGGTATTAAACAAAGATGTGATGGGCCAGCAGCTGTTAAGTGGGAAAGACTGAATACAATCAACCAACTAAAGAAATCAAAATTTGTTACCCAAAATATAAATCCTGGCAGAATCTCTAGCTCGCAGGTCCCATTTTTCTGTGGAGCAATTCTTTGTTTAATAAAATGGAGACAGTTGGGCAAGGAATTTTCAGTAGCTAGATAACTTATGAATGAATGAAGCTGATTGTCTTGAGCACCAGAGGGATGATGCATATGTGAACATTTAAAGTACATTTGTGTGTGTGTGTGTGTGTGTGTGTGTGTGTGTGTGTGTGTGTGTGTGTGTAATGTATATATATACTTTTCTTCATGTGTATTTTTTTCTCTGAAATATTCTTGTTGGGTAGTTATCTCTGGAGAATATTCCATAGACCCTATTTATAAGCAGGGTGACTTCTTTGTCCTTCATTCGGCCATTTTTACCAGTGCTTTCCAAGATGCAATAAGATTCCATTGCTCACCGTGTTAATTTATTACTCCATTTATTTACTTACTCATTACCACAAAACAACAGCTCATCCTGCCGGCTGACTTCCAGCACCTCGTTTGGGCAATAGTATGCAATCACATCTAGACTGGTGGGCTGATCATTTGTGTTTGTCTCTTTGAGGGAGGGTCAGCCTTTTATATCTCTCTTTCTTCCACACCACATCTTACTGTTTCTCAAGTTGCTCGCCCACGAGGCCCACGTGACTCTGAAGTGTTTACAGGGCACCTGCACCTGAGAATTTGATAAAAAATTCCTGCTGTGATAAAAAGTGCTCTTAGGTCAAATGTGGAGTGGTAAAATTAATTGTTTCGAGACCGTGTGTCTCAAGCCATCTATAAAATCTGTGTTATTTACTGCTTCGGATGTCACCTGTGTAATGCAGCTGTCTCAACCATTTACACACACGTTCAGAGAGAGAGAGAGAGAGAGAGAGAGAGAGAGAGAGAGAGAGAGAGAGAGTTATATGCAGGGGGTAGGTTTTATTTGGGTTAAAGCCATACTCTCTTGAGGTTTCACTTTTCACCTAATTGAAAACATCTACAAGGCTTGAGCCAAGAAATCACAAACACAAGCCAACCTAGAGCTGGGGGTCTCTAGTCCCCAAACCATGAATCACTAATGATCTTGCCTCAAATCTGGGCCCAAGTAGAAGGTTCTGCTTATCAAATAAAAATGGTAGCGAGCAGTGGGGTCACTGAAGTGACAGCCACTTGATTCTCGGCCAGATGATTGTCACTAGGTTTCTACTCCCCAGATGTCTCCAGGCAGTAGCTGGAGCAAGGCTAATTTTAAATGTCTTGGGACACTCAATAGAAAGTCTCCTCCCGTACTCCTGCTGCAGCCTTTTTATTGCTGTTTGGAATTTTCTTGTCCTCTCTGCCCCAGCTTCATTTCTTTTTATAGATTTGGCTAGTGCAGGGTCCCATTTATTTATCTTTATTAATCTCAATCTAATTCTGGGGTCTAGGTTTTTTTTTTTTGTTGTTGTTGTTGTTTTGGTTTTTCTTCCCCTTAGAAACAGACAAGTCAAACTACAACCCAGAAGAGTAATCTTGTCATTTGCCTATTTTTTGTAAATAAAGTTTTATTAAAACAGAGCCACATTCATTCATTCATAGGACATATGTGGCTACTTTTATACTGTATCAGCAGAGATGCTCAGTTATAAGGACAGTTTCTCAAGGATGTTTGCTTTCTGGGGGATGGGAGTATACTTTAATAGTAGAATTCTTGCCGGCCATGCATAAGGTCCAATCCCCAGTGTAAAAAAAAAATAGAGAGAAGCCTTTTTGAAGATTTATAGAAATTTCTTGAGGGCTTTTCTTAGTCTTAATATCAAGCAAATTCCCAAGATTCTTGGACCCTTGAGTTTAGTACCATATAAACTTCCAGACACTAGTGTTGTAAGGCAAATCTGGCCTTCGTCTGTATCGTTGGTGGGCTGTGGGTCAGAACTCACAAATCCGGGCATGTCTGTGGGTGGAGGATTTCCGTGGTGCTCCTTAAATGTTGCCAAGAATATGAGTGCTGCACAAAAACCAAATCCTTTTGTGACAGAGCTCCCCTGGGGTTAGGCTTTCAGGAGAAGCATGGCCTAAACACAGTTCAGGCGTGTTAAGATCGACAATCTGCTAAGGTCTGGAGGAAAACAGAAAGAATGTAACGTGTGTAAAGAATGTAACCACAGTGTACGAACTCTTTCTCTTGGAGGCAGCTAGAAATACTCTCCTGGCTTTCTCTTGGTATGGAGCATAGTTAGGAAGTTTTTCCAGGTCTCAGCTGAGGAAACTGGAATGTTTCCTTGTCTTGGTGTTAATTGCTCTATTTCTCCTTTCCGGCTGGGGACACTGATGACTTCTTTAGCCCTTGATCATCCTTTGAGGCCATGGGGAGCTTTTCCTGGAAACACTCCAGCTTTCTGTTTGTAGAGAATGAAGAAACTCCTGCAGGGGTGACAAAACGCAGATTGGTTACTTTGTGTCCCTGTGATCAAATACCTAGGAAAAACAACGGAAAGGTTGGAATTACTTATGTATCTCATGGTTTCAGGGGTTCACATTCCATCAGGACCTGGAAGTGGTGGTGTGGAAGCCCACCACATAGTAGACAGCATGCAGAGAGAAAGGTAGAAAGGGGCCAAGGCCAGGTAGCCCTAAAGACCTAACTGGAGCAGACAATTTCCTTCAGCTGAATCCTATGTCCTAGACTAGCCTTTGGGGTTTAGAGGACTGCAACAATTATCTCTCCAAAGGTGAGGGGGGTACAAGAAGCAAGGAGCTCTGGGAATTTGCCCCAGCAAGTGCAGAGATGTTTGGAATAGCCACTGACAAGGCCTTATAGGGCCTTACGTAGTTTGAGCAACACTTTCCATATTTCAACACAAGTGCCCTTATTTTCTAACCCATTCAGAAATGCCTCTGGCAGTTACCACAGCATCACTGAACCCAAATCCAGAACTACAGCATTGTGAGATTAAAAATGTCAGAGCCATTGTGAAAATGAGAGCTGGAGCTTGTGCAATAGCTTGGCTTCCCAGACAGACAGATGACAGACGACAGACAGACAGCAGCTACATCATTTCTCTCAGCCGAGTAAATGGAGATGGATGTAAATGATCAGTGGAATGCCTTGCACATTCTCTGACAAAGGAAGGGCAGAAGAAGAGGTTTGCTGTTTAAGTGACTATTAGCGGTAGACATGTTACACATCTGAGAAACGGTCCAGCTATCTCGACATGTTGAGACGTGATGCCTAGGGTCTTAAGGACATTTGGGTGAGTCAACATCTATTGTGATTTTGATTTTATTATCTTATTTATTTTTATCACCTGGCTGGTACCCATAACAATGATGATTCAGCTCCTTAGACCTTTCAAAAAGGTCTAAGGTCTTTCAGTGACCGCATTACAATTCATTAAATGGTGAGCAATGGTCTCTTCTTACCTTGTCTAGTATGGACGTTAGGATAGGTGGTTTAAGTTAGCAGAAAAATATCTCCAGTTATTTCATGCATATTTGGAATTCTGTGTGAGCACAGTGAATTGGAGCATGGGTACAGGGCAGGGATTAGCCAAACAACAGGAGAAACAGGCACCAGGTGCTAGATAGTCATTAGGAGCTGTTGGCTACCTCTCCTCCGCTCCTTTCTCTCATTTGTAGGTGACTCTTAGGTCTTTGGCATGCAGACCCCCTTTAACTGCCCGCACTGTCTTCGTTTGCATGTTTTGTTTGTTTGTTTGATCCAAGATCTCCTGTTCCCTAGCAGACTGATGTCCATTTGCTACAGGACTGAAGATGGCTTTGAACTTCTGTCTCCGTCCTCCATTTCCCAAGTTCTGGGACTGCAGTCTTGCAGCCCCACATCTGGGCTTGCAGTTGAGCACAGAGTTTTCTGCATGTTAGCCAATCCCCCTGCCCACAGAGCCACACTGCAGCTCACTGTCTGCATTGCTATTCATCCTGCACAGGTCACTGACTAGTCTTGACAACTTGCTGCTTTGGAGGTCTCAGCCGAGATTGTGGAAAGCCATCCTCAGACTTTCCATCCAGAAGGGGGTCATGCCCCAGCGTCACATAATTGTGTTGACCTTAGTTGTTTTTGTTCCTCTGTGTAGATAAAGTCTTCAGTGTGGGGCAGGAACTCTTGCATTTATAACATCTAGTGTGCTGTCCAACCAGTAGGGGCAGGAATTTCATCTACACTCCACTGAAGACGTAGCTAATGTTTGGAGTTTTGGTCGACAGTGACTTCCTGTAGATCACAAAGCTGAGACCCCAAGTCAGTCCAGTCTGACCCTGAAACCTGGGACCTGTTACCATAGCATCTTCATTATAAGACACAATTTGCTTCTGAAGAGCGCTTCCTTGGAGGTAGGCAAAAGGTTTCCTTGGGGTTTGTATCCAGGGTGGTGGCAAAGCCCCTGTTTTAGTGTGGCACGAATGTTGGCACAATCCCGGGGCATCCATTGCACGTTCTGAGAGACTGGCTTCACCTGAGTGTGTGCAGGTGCACCTCTATACTGTGTGTCTGTGCACGCTGATTCAGCCTGAGCGTGTGCAAGGGCATCAGCACACACATGGGGTCATAGATCCAGAGTCAACCTGGGCTCTTCCCTGCCTAAGTTTAACAACAAAATACAACTTCATCCACAGAAGACAGAATTGCTTTGTGTTACTAACAGAGCCAAGCCTTGGTGGTGTGCACACACTCCAGTCCCCTAAAGCCCGAACAACACACATGCGTATGGTCTCAATTACACATCTCGGTCCCCCCAAGGTTTTTCTGTCTTTCACATAAACGGGATTTTCCTGCAGGTTTATGATACTCAATTAACAAAGGCCTCCCAGTGTGACACTTGTTCCCTCTCATTTTACAGTATCGTCCCTAGAGGAACCTTCTAATCATTTTCCCCCTCTTGTCTCACAGGCAATCCCTACCCCAAACTCCAGTTTCATCCATTTTTAAATACAAGGGCACAAAAGCATCAGGGTCCCTGTAAAGATTACGCTTCATCTTCATGCTCGTTAAATTGGACTTTGCACAAATCTGTCCATGGATGTCCTTACGTGGTCAGGAAAGTTTTTATGGGGCCCCACTGACCTACAAGCCCCTCCTGAGGTGTCCTTACATTTATGTAGATGAGTCCTCGTGTGACAGCTCAGCATTTCCGTCCTTCAGACCCCTCATCAATCTTGTAAAGCAAGTGGGCAGCAAGTTGGTCAACTGATTTCTGCCAAGTGCAGATTCCAGTGGGTGATCCTGGAGTTCTCAGCTGACATCTATTGGATAAGCATCTCCGTGGTCCCCTCAGTGGATGGAAGATCCCAGGCGTCAAGCAAAGCAAAACAACAATACGAAACTCCCGTCCAAAAACCAAACAAAAAAAAAAGCAACAGGGACCAAGTGTGGGTCTTCAGGTGCTGTCGCTTTTTAAAAAAGATTTTATCGTTTGAGAATTTTATAGATGCATGTATATGGTGCGTTTTGATCAAATGACCTTCCCCCTTCTCCCCCTCACTCCTTGGATGTTCTTCACGGCCTAAGTGAACTGGAGAGCCTTTTTGGCTCAGGGTGAGGTGGGTTGCTGAGGCAAGGTGGAGATCAGCTAAGCTCTAAGCCCAGAAAAATGTAGAACTTGTTCATCATAACCTACTAAGCCCTCTCTAAACCAGGAAAACTAAGACACTCTAGTTGGGAGTGAGGTAAGGAAAGTGTTTGGGATGACTCGGAGATAAGATCTATCTATACACACACACACACACACACACACACACACACACACGCAATAGGTCTATAACCCAAGGGCAACCTCAGAGTTGCAGCCATGAATATTGTTTGTGGGTTTTCTGATCCCCTGCTGCTACTTTGACAAGTCTCCATCTCCGTTTACTTTACTTACCTATGAGAAGAGTCTTTGAAAAACAGTTTTCCGATTGTAAAAGGGAAATATTTATTTTTATGTAGAAAGATTTCGGCTCATCTGGGTTTTCCTTTTCTGAACTTGACTGCTTGATTTTCATATCTTGACTCTACACACAATTACAAGATGACACCATCACTGTGAAACCCAGAAGTATAAAGCCACTTGTTATAAAGGGACATATCTGCCCTGTGTCGCCAATGGTCAGTGTGTCCTCTGACCACACAGTGACTTTGGCAAGAGTGGAAATTCCTCAGATGGGATTCTTGGCCCAGTTTTTAAACATCGTCATTTCTGGGACCAAGTCAGTGGCTAAATGGTGGGAATTGAAGCAAGATCCTTCAACAGAGTTGAAGTCTGGTTGTGCCAGTCCTCCAGCATAGACAGTCTGGAGCTCCACAGCCTTCCATCTCGTCCTGCACCCACTACCGGTCTAGAGCTAACACATGAACACAAGTAGTTGAACCATGCATGCCATACAGGCCGTACATACAGTTGTCCACCTCCCACTGGGCCTTCTTCATCTCCTCATCCACTCTGTCTTGAAGACCTCCTGAGGGCTCCTGGAACCATGCAGGGAGGTCAGAACAGGTTTCCTGGCAGCCTGGGCTTAATACAAGTGTTCACCAGAACAGCGGATCAGTGCAGCGTGTCCACCCACAAATGTCCTTGAGAACCTCCAAGGACTCAGAGGATGAGAGTGCTAAGTACTGAGGCTTCACCATTCAAAGACCTGGTGGGAGGTGTTAGGTGATCCTTGAGCCCTCAATAATGAGAAAGAAAAGCAGTGATATTGAAGTTGGTATAACTTCCAATATTTAAGAAAAGTTCTTTAAAATACACACACACACACACACATATATATATATACACACACACACATATACACACACATATATATACACAACATACACACACACACACACATGTACGTCACAAAACCATAACCTCTTCTGTTATCATTGGCTCAGCCTCCTCACCACGTGGACCACTGGTTCTTGGTCCAACAGCTGCTGACTTTCTCCAGAAAATGCGTGAACTAACTCCCCACCTTTCAGTCTTTTTTAGTCCAAGTCCAACTTACAAAATAATATTCTCATCTTCCCAAGCATTATCAAAATAAAACCCACGAATTCTAGCATAGCAGTTTTGAGGAAAACACAACAAAGCACAACAGGGCAGAACCAAACAGTTAGCTAAAAAGGATTTGTTTCCCTAAAACCGCCCTCTTGTAAAAATGGATTTCTTCTTACGATGTTGATCATCAATAAAAGCCTTTACTCAAGCTCTCTGAATCGCCTCAAGCAATCCTGCCTTTCAATAAATCTAGGGATGTTCCCAGGGGTTTCTGGCCCAAGCCACCCCACCACTTTTATGATGATATATGGGGGTCATATACAGGGACTTAACCAACAGCCTCTAAATTAAAAGTCATGGGAGCAGGTAGTTTAAGAAAGAGATTTATTCCAAGTTTCAAATGAAACAAAGGTATTCCTTACAGCTGTGAGCCATCTGCAACCGATTTTCTCATACTCAGGGTATATTGAAGATAAATATTCTCCTGTACCCACCCCCTCCCCCTCGCACTCTCTCTAGGGACTCATAGAATATGCCACCCAGAGGAACCTTAACATTTGCACGGCATGCAGCTGCTTGAGCTCCCTGTGGCCTTTCTGTTGTAGTTCATATTGATTTCAAATCATAGAACACTCACTACCCAGACCCTTACATTGTTATTTAACCTGCAAATGCAGGTTAGAAAAGACTGGGTCATTTTAATTGCTACAAGACTCATAGCTATGACTGATTATTCAGTGTGGCCAGGAGTAACGTTAGAATCACGGTTTGGCTAATTTCCCATATGAATGTAGAGAAAAATGTGAACACAGAACAACATATCCCAGTGGCCCAGAGCAGAGCTGAACTCTGACAGCCATGGGCTTAAGGGTCTCCACCAGTGACCCAGCTTCTATCTTTTCAGCTATAATTAGGGGAGATAAATGTTACTGCTTTGGAGGGCTCCTGGGAAAATAAAATGTGGTAATACCTTTAAAATGCATAGACAAATTTCCAGAAGATATGCCGTAATAAAGATTAGTTCTTGTTACTTTATGAATGATAATCTTTTCAAAGTTACTTTCACCAACTACAAGGCTAATGCAATAAAACAATATTAAAATCTAATACTACAGGTAATCTCTTCCATTTATGGCCTCATGAAACAGTTGCATCTTGAATAGTATACCAAGTAGCACTCACCCTAGCACTTATTTCTGAAATTGTCCTCTGTGGAAAGTTATCATCCGGTAACATGTAACAAGACATACATACACTCAAACACACACACACACACACACACTAATACACAGACACACACAGCCACATACACAAATACACAGGCACACACACAGATACACACAGACACATACACACACAGGTACACACATATACAGATACACACTGACACACAGAGACACACACATACAAATACACAGACACACAGATACGCACAGGCACATACACAAATACACAGAAACACAGGCACACACACAGATACACACACACAGACACACACAGGTACACATACAAATACACACTGGCACACATAGAGACACAAATTCACAGACACATACACAGATACGCACAGGTGCATGCACACACACACACAAACACAAAGAGACACACATATGCAAACACATTCAAATACACAACCACACATAGAGACACATGCATAGATGCACACAGGTACACGCACACACACATATAAACACAAACACAGACATACAAATACACAGAAGCATACACACACATAGAAACACACAGTCACTCACAGAGGCACACAGATACTCACAGGTACACACACACACACACACACACACACACACATACATACACATAAACACACAGACCCACACATACAACAAGATAAAGAAATGCTGACAGGTACAACAGAAAAGCCTGCTCACACAACCCCCCAGTCTTCAGTGCACTGCCTGTCATTGTCATTTCCAACAGAATGCTATGCCTCTGCATAAGAGACTATTTTACCTTGTATCCCAATCTTATTGGAGAAAAGAACACAGTTTAATCATCGAATACCTGTGGTGTGTGTGTGTGTGTGTGTGTGTGTGTGTGTGTGTGTGTGTGTGGTGAAGCTGGTGAAGGACATACTTAATTTTTTTCAGTTTCTGACTTTGGCCACACACTTTTGTCATAAAGCTACGGTCAGATGCCATAGCTTGGAATCCCTTGGGTCTGGTCAAATCCAGTTGAAAGCCTAGCTTTCTTTTCCAGTGCAGTATGCTATGCCTGCCACACTCTAGCACAGATGTGCAGGGAAGACAGGAGCTTAGCCTGAGCTCCCATTTCCCACTTCTTTCTACTTCCAGAAGCTGTTTCACAAGGACCAAATCCTCTCGCCTAAAGAGATGATAGAAATGCAAATCAATATGCTATTGTGTGCTGTGTGGTTTAGGGGATGACTTGTCAGCTGCAGGGCCTTACAAGTGACTTCTTTTTTTTTTTATTTTTTTTATTAACTTGAGTATTTCTTATATACATTTTGAGTGTTATTCCCTTTCCCGGTTTCCGGGCAAACATCCCCCTCCCCCTCCCCTTCCTTATGGGTGTTCCCCTCCCAACCCTCCCCCCATTGCCGCCCTCCCCCCACCAGTCTAGTTCACTGGGGGTTCAGTCTTAGCAGGACTCAGGGCTTCCCCTTCCACTGGTGCTCTTACTAGGATATTCATTGCTACCTATGAGGTCAGAGTCCAGGGTCAGTCCATGTATAGTCTTTAGGTAGTGGCTTAGTCCCTGGAAGCTCTGGTTGCTTGGCATTGTTGTACATATGGGGTCTCGAGCCCCTTCAAGCTCTTCCAGTTCTTTCTCTGATTCCTTCAACGGGGGTCCTATTCTTAGTTCAGTGGTTTGCTGCTGGCATTTGCCTCTGTATTTGCTGTATTCTGGCTGTGTCTCTCAGGAGCGATCTACATCCGGCTCCTGTCGGTCTGCACTTCTTTGCTTCATCCATCTTGTCTAATTGGGTGGCTGTATATGTATGGGCCACATGTGGGGCAGGCTCTGAATGGGTGTTCCTTCTGTGTCTGTTTTAATCTTTGCCTCTCCCTTCCCTGCCAAGGGTATTCTTTTTCCTCATTTAAAGAAGGAGTGAAGCATTCACATTTTGATCATCCGTCTTGAGTTTCATTTGTTCTAGGCATCTAGGGTAATTCAAGCATTTGGGCTAATAGCCACTTATCAATGAGTGCATACCATGTATGTCTTTCTGTGATTGGGTTAGCTCACTCAGGATGATATTTTCCAGTTCCAACCATTTGCCTACGAATTTCATAAAGTCGTTGTTTTTGATAGCTGAGTAATATTCCATTGTGTAGATGTACCACATTTTCTGTATCCTTTCCTCTGTTGAAGGGCATCTGGGTTCTTTCCAGCTTCTGGCTATTATAAATAAGGCTGCAATGAACATAGTGGAGCACGTGTCTTTTTTATATGTTGGGGCATCTTTTGGGTATATGCCCAAGAGAGGTATATAGCTGGATCCTCAGGCAGTTCAATGTCCAATTTTCTGAGGAACCTCCAGACTGATTTCCAGAATGGTTGTACCAGTATGCAATCCCACCAACAATGGAGGAGTGTTCCTCTTTCTCCACATCCTCGCCAGCATCTGCTGTCCCCTGAGTTTTTGATCTTAGCCATTCTCACTGGTGTGAGGTGAAATCTCAGGGTTGTTTTGATTTGCATTTCCCTTATGACTAAAGATGTTGAACATTTCTTTAGGTGTTTCTCAGCCATTCGGCATTCCTCAACTGTGAATTCTTTGTTTAGCTCTGAACCCCATTTTTAATAGGGTTATTTGTCTCCCTGCGGTCTAACTTCTTGAGTTCTTTGTATATTTTGGATATAAGGCCTCTATCTGTTGTAGGATTGGTAAAGATCTTTTCCCAATCTGTTGGTTGCCATTTTGTCCTAACCACAGTGTCCTTTGCCTTACAGAAGCTTTGCAGTTTTATGAGATCCCATTTGTCGATTCTTGATCTTAGAGCATAAGCCATTGGTGTTTTGTTTAGGAAATTTTTTCCAGTGCCCACGTGTTCCAGATGCTTCCCTAGTTTTTCTTCTATTAGTTTGAGTGTGTCTGGTTTGATGTGGAGGTCCTTGATCCACTTGGACTTAAGCTTTGTACAGGGTGATAAGCATGGATCGATCTGCATTCTTCTACATGTTGACCTCCAGTTGAACCAGCACCATTTGCTGAAAATGCTATCTTTTTTCCATTGGATGGTTTTGGCTCCTTTGTCAAAAATCAAGTGACCATAGGTGTGTGGGTTCATTTCTGGGTCTTCAATTCTATTCCATTGGTCTATCTGTCTGTCTCTGTACCAATATCTTTCAGTTTTTATCACTATTGCTCTGTAATACTGCTTGAGTTCAGGGATAGTGATTCCCCCTGAAGTCCTTTTATTGTTGAGGATAGCTTTAGCTATCCTGGGTTTTTTGTTATTCCAGATGAATTTGCAAATTGTTCTGTCTAACTCTTTGAAGAATTGGATTGGTATTTTGATGGGGATTGCATTGAATCTGTAGATTGCTTTTGGTAAAATGGCCATTTTTACTATATTAATCCTGCCAATCCATGAGCATGGGAGATCTTTCCATCTTCTGAGGTCTTCTTCAATTTCCTTCTTCAGTGTCTTGAAGTTCTTATTGTACAGATCTTTTACTTGCTTTGTTAAAGTCACACCGAGGTACTTTATATTATTTGGGTCTATTATGAAGGGTGTCGTTTCCCTAATTTCTTTCTCGGCTTGTTTCTCTTTTGTATAGAGGAAGGCAACTGATTTATTTGAGTTAATTTTATACCCAGCCACTTTGCTACAAGTGACTTCTTAAAGCAGTCACCTACAGGCCAAGGCTCTCTTGGCCCTCGTTCACTCTTCCTGGATGTCAGCTATTCACCAAACCACATCCTCAGAACTTCTAATTTGGCCTTGTCTAAGTGGCATGGTAACTTCTTTTTTTTTTTTTTTTTTTTTTTTTGGTTCTTTTTTTCGGAGCTGGGGACCGAACCCAGGGTCTTGTGCTTCCTAGGCAAGTGCTCTACCACTGAGCTAAATCCCCAACCCCAGGCATGGTAACTTCTTAAGATCCTTACCTCTGGAAACTTCAGAGGTTAGCTGTTTTTAGCTGTTCTTTTATGAGGAGCACTGTTACAATGTCTCAGATACATCAGTGCGGGAGTATAGCTGACTACTGTCTTCATATCCTCCTTAGCCCTGCTAACTCTCTGCAGTCTGCCTGACGCTCAGGAACTGACACATGAGATAGGCATTAAGCTGGGTTTGATAGCTCACACCCGTAGTCACTGCATTTGAGAGGCTGAGGCAGAAGAATAACTCTAAAAACGAGGGCAGCCTGGGGTACATAGTGAGACCTGATCTCAAAGTATCTCCTACCCTTCAGAAGAAGAGGAGGAGGAGGAAAAGGGGAGGAGGAAGAAGGAAGGATTAACTCTCCCCTTTAAAGGTATGTCGTGTGTGCGCGTGTGTGCACGCACAGCAGGATCAGCTAGTCAGTGAACTCCAGAGATCCACCTGTATCCCCAGACCTTTTGGGGTCACAGACACAAGCTTTTGTGCCCAATTCTTGCGTGGGTTCTAGGGATCCAAATTCAAGTCACCATGCTTGCCTAGTAAGTACTTTAGCACACGGGCCATCTCCCCAGCCTCAGAACATGCCGTTTCGAAGAGAGTTTCAATTAGTACCTCATTTAACTTTCTGTTTGTGGAGAGTAAGCAACCTTTCTGTTTACCAGGAGCCCTGAGATACCGTCCTACCCACTTCCGGCAGATTTCAATGTATGGCTCCTCCTCTTGCCACACCCCGTCCTGTTCTGCACGGAGACAGCATCCTTAATGGTGATGTCCTTTGCCGCCCACTTCCCAAGCCCTTGAGATAATGAAAACCGGTCTCCAGTTGTTTGCGTTGTCTATATTCTTTACCTTTCAGGTAGTTGATGACTTTCCTTCCATTCAACAGAAAGGAGTGTTCAGCGTTTTGTAACGATCACTAATGTCTCAGAAGACACTGGGGACCGCAGGACATAGTTCAGCAAGTATGAGGCTTCTGAAGACGGGCCTGTAATTATCATGCTGTTTTGTACCATCCAGTGTTTAAGGGAAGCTAAGTGAATATCTAGTGGACGAATGAATGTATGGATGAGGAAATGACCACATCTTGTCACTCACAAACCCTGGTACAGATTAGAATAATTTAGGGAACTTGTTCCACGGCATAGGCTCCTGTTTACTTGAACGTTGACGAGCAGAATATACTCTGGGAAATATTTGCTAGTCCACGGATAGACTAGTTTTATATGACCCCAGAGCTGCCAGTTAACAATTACTTAAACACACGTCTCTCAAATGACTTAAACACACAGCTCTAACAATTACTTAAACATACATCTCTAATGCCAATAGAGCAACCCGTCTTGCTGCATTTGGACAGATGCTTACAGTCATATTCAGGGACAGATATGATGTCTATATAGGGGCAGAGGAAACGGCACAGGAGTGATGTCTGGGGGTGGGTTGGGGACCCACAGATAGATTACTTCATGCGAAATGTCACTGGGACACCTTATAATACCTCTGGTTTCACGTGTGGGTAAGATTTACTTCAGTAACTGTGATTCCATCTCTTGTTTGTGTGCCTCAAATTAGGGCTTCTCCTTTCCCCAAGTCCTTGCCTGTGCTGAAACCCTGGAAGGAACCATGGATGAGGCCCGGGGAGGAGGGGGCTGTGGTGTTTTCCACTGCGCAGGTGGTATCTGCTATAGGAATAAATTATGGATCTATTTCTCTAGAGTGTTTAGTACGATGTGGTTCACAGGCATGGAATAAAAAAACACAACCCCAACACCTCCCCAGTGTGGTCATCCGTGTGCAGGTGAGGAAAACACACTGAAACTGTACACCCAGGGTACCCAAACCCCAGCGAATCTGATTTTAATTGGAAAAGATTTGGATGGACAAGGATGATATTTTTAACAGAAACGAATTTCCTAAATACCTACAGCTTTGGCGAAACGTATTTCTCTTGTAACTTTTTTTTTTATTAAAATAAACGTACATGTAGAAAAACGTACTTCATGAGTTTGTTACTATTTTTAGTTGTGGATCTGAAATTCCCTTGAAACAGAATAAATGTGCTGGGGTATACTGCTTATTTGTAGCGAAGTTTCATTTATGACTGTGGAATAAGAAGTTGTAGGACAATTGAGTAATGATTCAGCCTAGTTCCTGATGCTTCAAAGAGGGGGCGAGCAGAGGCAAAAGGGAGGGTGTGGTCGCTCAGCCCATTGAACTCTGTAAGCCGAGGCTCACTGGTCTGGTCCATAGCATGAGGCTGTTTGTCGAGTGTTTACCGAGTAGAGCGGAAAGGGAAACGGTCATTCAGCATAACTGCGTGTCACATTTTGACTTAATCACATCACGAATACATCATGATAAAAAAATGTTTTCACGAGGCACAAGCCTTTAGTCCTGGCACTTGGGAGACAGAGGCAGGTGGATTTACTTGAGTTTGAGGCTAGCCTGGTCTACAAGAGCAAATTCCAGGACAGACAGGGGTACACAGAGAAACCCTGTCTCAAAGAAACAAACAAACAACAACAACAACAAAAAAAAAAAAAAGGAAGGAAAGCAGAAAGGAAGGAAAGAAAGAAATGCTTTCACAACAAGATGTGTGTGTCTCAGTCTTAAGCCATCTCTCCCTCATGCAGTTTCTGACGCTAACACTATCCTCTAAAACAGTAGGCAACCTTTACCCTGGATTCGACCTCCACCGGGGTCTGAACTGGAAGGGCAGGAAGGTGCGGGCTTACAGGCTAAGGACCTCCCATGGAAAGTAAAACCTTTGGTTACAAGCCTAGCGAGTACTTATATAATGTTGCATAGTTTTGCGGGTCTGCCGGGGGGACCTATATAGTCCTTTTTATAACTGTTATGAATGAAAGAATTGCAGAAGTCCAGTGAAATGTCTTAAAATGTTCTTACAGACCTTTTTTGTTTGTTTTATTTATGCAACAGAAAAGTAAGAACATAGAGTGACATATGTTCTTATATACAGAACATATGTGTCTAAGAAGATCTAGCACGGCCTGCAGTTGCGATCATGAATCTTGCATGCAGTAATGTCTCTGTTATGACGGGAGAGGCTCCCTTTCAATGACACCCAGATCCTTTCCTGCTGAACTGACACAAAATCATCCTGCATCCTACTGCAGCTCTTTCAAGAGTTTGCCTCAAATCCACCTCTTTCACAGTTTGTGTTCGTACTTGAGTTTGAGGTGCACTTGGTAGGGGTCGCTTGATGGGTTCACAGTGGCCTCTTTATCACTCCTCTGATGATGCTGGAGAAGAGCGTCGTCAGGAGTCTGAGTACTAGAATGAGGTTAGTGCATTTACACTGTCTGCAGCACACAGAGTATATAGGTGCTTTTTTTTTTTTCTTAAATGTGAGCTACATCTCCGATAGCCACATAGAAACGAGCTTTTGGTTGTTCATATCCTGAGCTCAGCAAAGAGTTGAAGTTATGACTCAAAGAGTTAAACGAGTCCTTTCAAATATCCAACTAGTTTCTATTTCTTCAACATGACTCAGGCTAGTACGATAACTCTTGATAAAATTTCAACCATCTCAAGTGCTGTCCTTTGATTCTTGACAAGGACACCCTTCCTGATTGTGCCTTCTCCTGACTTCTTATGACTTATAGGACACCACCATATGTGTACACGGTATGGCTAAAGAAAATGGGAAATTTTCTTTTGCAAAGAAATTAATTTTTTTAAAAAATTTTATGTGCACAATTTACTTGCATATGTGTCCTCAGAGGTTGGAAAAAGACATCGGATTCTCTGGAACTGGAGCTACAGACAATAGTGAGCCACCATGTAGGTGCTAGGAAATGAACCCAGGTTCTCTGCAGGAATGACAAGTGCTCTTAACTGCTAGACTAACAGACTTACTGGTTTGTCACTGTGCACGTATCCTGCTTGTACAATCCTTCTGTTCCTCAAAGCCCTGGCTGCAGTGTGACATTATCTAAAGAAGGAGCATTGTAGATGGGTCTAAGGCCATGAAGCTATGTCTGCCGAACTGGATTAGCAACTTTGTGGACACAGAGACATCTTTAACGGGCCGCTCACTTACCTTGAGGAGACAACTGTCTTCAGGTCAAGAAGGAAGGCCTCACCAGGAACAGAGTCTACTAGCTCCTCTCTCAGCCATCTAGCCTTCATAGAGAGGAATGAAGTTCTGTTGTTTATGCCACTCAATCTGTGGTAGTTTGTGATTGCAGCTCAGTCTGAGACACCCTGTACAAGAACGGCTTAAACACTAGGGCTTGTCTTACAAAGGTTCAGGGATTGGTAGCCAGCATTTCACTGTGAGCCCTGCCTCTGCCGCCGTTAACATTTAAGCCTTCACTTCTATGCTTGCTGTCCGTAGTCACAAAGGGCAGGTAGCACCTCCAGTCTGTTTATCGGCTATTAAGAAATAATGTAAGAAAGATGAAGACTGCCCCTTCATCCCAAGGATACACAATCTTTTCAACTGGGAAAACTCACCAGGCGTTTTTATTTTTTGTTGACTAGAACTGTGCATATGACTGCCTTACACAGCTAAAGAAGAACATTGATCTGTAATTTCAGGAATCTTCTAGATTAGAAAGTATCTCTTGTTCCCCTGGGACCATTCCCCACCCATCCACTGCCTCCTGCACCGAAAGCCCCTTCAGCCAAAGGGCGTTTCAGTCTTTCTGAGAGGAGCAGCACAGAGTCTCCCTCAGCCACTTTATCTCACTCCAGTTCATGGTTCCCAGGTGATATAAAGAGCTCCTTGTCGTCTTGGAGTCCGGCTCCTTCTTCATGAGTGGTAGGTAGTATGTCACCCAAGTGGGCTGAGCTGGCCTCTGAGTTTAGATGCGCTCTGGGGGCAGGCATGGGAGGCTTTAGGAGCCAGTGTCTACCTTTGCACCCCTTGCCTTGTCTGTAACCTTCTCTCTGTTTCCAGCTTTGCATGCATCTTAAAGTGGACGTCACCCCTGTGAGCTCTTTTGCAAGCGCTGTGGGCTGGCCTAATGTAGTTTGGTCTTGTCATCTCGGAGTTGTTAGAACGACTGCCTATTCAGAGAAGGAAAGTTAAAGGAAGGGTTGATTTTGGCAGCTTGATGTGACTTCTGAGTTCCGACTTTCTCACAAGCCAGTTTCAAAATGGGCTACAATTAAACAAGTGACTCTTAACGATTGTGACCAAGACACCCTCTGGAGTCTCATTACCGGCCTCTTTTTTTTCCTCTTTACTCTTCCTTTGGATTTGGGGGTGGAGGATATGGAACATACAGTCCCTCAGTGCAGCAGCCACAGTGCTGATGGGTTGTCACTCCCTCTGACACAGGAGATCTGAGTCCTTGCCTGTGGCCCCTGCTTGTAGCACACACATCACTTGCCATGGTCTCAGCCTCTCTTCACACATTACAGCCATTGCTGAATTTCTATGGGAAGACAATAACAGATAGAACACGCCTGTTTCATTTGGAAATGCCTCACAGTAGTTTAGAACCCATATCCCAATCCTGGGTTGTTACGTAGAGAGAATCTGTGTCGTTCAAGGGCACGCTAATTATTTTAAAGCATCCAATCAGTGTATCTGGATCATGTAAACACCTGAAGTTATATACTCTCTCTTTAGATATTCTAAATGAGAATCTCTAAATGAGAATATATTTATGGAGAGAGAGGGAGAGGGAGAGAGACAGAGACAGAGAAGCTAAATTTATTTTGACCACTAGGGGTCAGCATGGCACAGAGTGTGGATCAGCTACAAGTCACTTGCTTTACAGAGCCTAGAATGGTTAGGGGTTCCTGGAGTAGGCAAGGAGAGAGTCTTAGGAAAATGCATTTTCTCAATTCCCCTGATAAAACATGCACAGAAATCACCTCATTTCCTTAGATTTCATGGTGGCTATCTATCTATAGAAACTTAGATTAATATACTTAGATATTTATCGTCCATACAATGATGAAAGAGAACAGGAACCAGTTACTCAGCTAAAGTGAGAACAACACGCCAAAGTCCAAAATAAAACTGGGTATATGGGTCTACTCACTGGGGCGATGTTGGGTATAGAGGTCTGCTCATTCGGTCTGCTGATGCCTGAAAGTGTTTTGAGCCAGACTGGTGGTGATGTCAGCATCGCTTCCGGTTTACGCCGCTTTCTGACTCGGGGTAAGGAGAGCGAAGTCTCTGAGCTGCGGTTTGCTCACCTGAGATGGGTGGACAATGCTCACTGTCATGGGGAAGGCGTGAGGTTTCAATGAAATGAGTCATCTGAGGAGCCTGCCTCAGCTGCTCAGCCCCTCCGTAAATGTGAGCGCGTCCCTATAGCTCACAACGGCTGGGGGATAAACCTTGCTTTTAAAGCCTTTTAATTTCTAGAGTCAGGCTCCCAAGGGAGTGACAGGGGCTAGGAGTAAACGGGCCCAGCTGGAGAAGGTGGAGGAAATGGGAAATGGTTATGTAGTTCAGCTAATGTACTGTTCCCCCGACCCTGCCCCCACTGACCCCACTGCCCCCAGGGTTGGAGTTAACTGAGCCCTGCAGGCCAGACAAGGGCTGTTTCAGCTGGTGGGCTGTGTCTTCCAAGCTCCTCACCCACAAAAGGCAGGAGGTGAGCGTGTTGGAGGGATGTTGAGTGAGGCTCAGGGGAGCAATAGCAGCTGGTTCCTGCTTCTCTTCTTCCCTTTAAAGCGCTCTGCTGAGGGAGAAGCTGCATCCGAGTGAAAGGGCTGCCTTTCCATTTGAAAAACCCTTCTTCTAAACACATAAGCCCATAAGCAACTCTTGAACCTATTTCTCCCTCTGATAACTCACTACTGAAGACTTACCCTATGCCATGGGTTGGGAACACGATGGTGCGTAGATCAGGGCCTGGGTCTAGTGAAACACATTGCCAAGCAGAGAAAATAGGCAACGTATGAGAGAATAAACTAGGTAACTTCTGATAGTGTTCAACTGTAAGTAGACATGGACGTTGGGCTACTTTAAGATGGGGTGGTCAAGGAAGGCCCCTCTGAGGAGGTTATTAAAGTTGAGATCACAGGATGACTGTAGGTCGTCTGTGTGCAGACACAGCATTCCAGGCTAGAGGAAAAGGTTCTGAGTGTGTCTAACAGCGCTTGCACGACAGAGCCAAAGCCGGAAGGAAGGACCTCCTCAGCTTGTCAAGTCAGGTTTCATAGCTTGGAGTGAGGAGGGAATCTGCTGCTGAAGAAACAGAAGAATAAATGAAGTCTTCACTCTACAACTTGGTTTGTCCTTCAATATCATAGATGGCCTCTTGAGTGCTTTCTCTTTGGCTGACAGCTTAGGTTTCTTCTCTGAAGGCCTTGTGAATTTGTCTCCCATTTCTCCTTGGTGTGGTTGACTCTGGAGGGAGACAGGAATCTGGGGTGGGTGTTGCCTCTGTCCCTCAGTGGACCACTGGGTTAGGAGCACAGATATTGCAGGTGGCTATGATTTGTAAAACAATATTCAACAGGTCCCTTACTCTTTGTTATAAGTAAGCATGTTGTGACCTGGAAAGGGAAGGTGCCCAGAGTTTCTGTCAATGAATTCAGATGTTTGTCGTTTTGGTCAGACCGACTCTGCACTCTCCCTCCCGGTGCTACTGAGCATGGTCCAAGTTATGTGTCAGTAGAGGTTATTCAAGGGGTCTGACATTCCACCCAGCATCCCACCGTTCCTACAAGCAAGTGCCTTTCATTGCTAAAGGATGAGGTGGGAATAAGTGTCCCTTTACCCATTAGCCCGTACTTATCCATGAACATGGTAAGTACTAGATGAACATGGTAAGTACTAGATGAGCAGCGACAAGCGGATAACTCTCCGTTTCTCTAGAACTCCAAGTCTCAAATTCCACATAACCACTTAGGGCAGCGTGTTTGCAGAAACACTGGTGACCGATATTGGGTCCCCATAGAAAACAGCCAACAGGTAGGGGTAAGGTCTGTAGCAAACTGGACAGGCCTTCTCACGTCTGCAGGAGGATTGTTTTCTTGCTGTAGCACATGCACACTGGGCATAACGAGGGCTCAGGGATGCAGAATCTTCAACTTCTTGAAGGAAGCAGGGGAGAAAAATCTATATTGGCAAATAAGCTATGGCATTTTAAGAACAGGTCAAGCGTTTAACATTTTTATGAGGGATAAATGAAGTGTTGCCTTTATCCAAATGCTGTCTTTAAAAATTAGTTTAGGGAATGGGGAGAGGACTCATTTGGTAAGATAAAACACCTGCTGTGAACAGCCTGAGTTTGATGCCTGGTGCCCATCTACAAAGCTGGGCGAGTGGCATGTGATTATAGCCCTAGGGCCAAGGGTGTAGTGAGAATAGGACCTCTGGTACTGGCCACTCAGCCATCCTAGCCTATTTGGCAAGCCCTAGATACCAGTGGCAGAGCCTGTATCAAAAAAGATGGATTGTTCGTGAGAAATGACATCTGAGGTTGACTTGTGGTTCCACATGCATGCACACACAAATGCATGTACACCACACTCCATACATACACCTGGGCATGCATTCCCCCAACACACACACACACACACACACACACACACACACACACACTCTACAACACACCAAAACTCAATACATTTAATATTGATAAAGATATTCTATGTATCTAATATACATTTCAGATTTTTCTGAATCACACAAGGCATACATATTGTACAATATCTATGTTGTACACCCTGATTATATATAAAAATGTAAATTCTTTTACATTGGTCTATATCTGTATATTTAAGTTTATACATATGCTAAACTTGACCAATGAGACTTTAATTTCTGTCTTCTGATTTAGCATAACACAATTTAACCCAATCTAGTTTCTGCCTTCTGATCTAGAGAAAGAAAATTGAATATCACAATCTAGTTTCCGCCTTCTGACTTCGAGTAATATGATTTAACATCGCAATCTAGTTTCTATCTTCTGGTTTGCAGTAATAAAATCTAATAGAATAATCTTTATCCATGAAAATATACTCCAAAGCATCCTCGACCTGTTGAGTGCCCACGTGAACCTAGAGGGCTTCAATTCACGAGGCAAGGCAATAAGAAGGAGCCAATACACAGACACGCAAATTAAGACACACGTGCAGAGTGTCCAGTGAGAAGCCTATGTAAGGAGTCTCATCCAACCCCTGCTGTTACGTCTCCAGGATCTTTTCAAATACAGATCTCCACTCCATGGCCTTAAATAGCAACAACCTAGAAGAACAGTAGGTCTCAGTTGGAGAAGAAAGTGGCCTGCACTTAGTAAGCAGAATAGGTTTACAGATCAAAGGAAAACAGCTGGACTGAGTCCCATTCCAAGGCCCTGTCTTGCTTGAATAGTGAGTAGACACAAAGCACTGTCCTCCAGGCACATTAGCTGTCTTGCGATCTCCTCACCTTCTGTTGAGAGCAAATATGGACGCTAGTAGCCAAGGGTCATCTGAGCAGCCCGGGTCTGGCTTGGAAACTTGTTGAGGCAATGCTAAGAACATTAGGAAACAAAGCCCAGATCATGTGTTATCGCTGGCAAGATCGAATATGGCCTTTTCTAAACAACAGTCCTAAATACTACTTAGGAGCGCAGCCGGCTGAAAGAAATTGCCCAGATGTTTCCCTTGCTTGTAAAACAAAATAGCACGCAATAAACCAGGAGAGTTGACATCAAAGCAGTCCACAAAGTCATGGTCCTTCACAGAAGCAGAGATGTCCCCCCCCCTTTTTTTTTGCATCTTTGTTCTCATACCGTGGGGTGGAAGGTTCACATCTGGACACCACATCACAGATGTCATACAAGTCAACTCTTCTGTCACTAAGAAGCTGTTTTCCTCATTGAGAGGTAAAAGGGAATGAGGTTCTCAGTGAGTCAGCCTTCACCTCCAGGAGAAAGGAGGTTCTGTATATGATCTAAAACAACCCAAAGGGACTGGAAGCTTCCATCATGGATGTCTATAAGAAGCTAGCACATGATGTGAGATACAACATTTCTAAGGGCTGTTCTATTATTACCTTTAACCATCTCTCTGCATTTGGGGTTGATTAACAATGGACGGCACCTGCTCTTGGGCTGCTGGAAGCCACCTTGGTTATTGAACTATAAAGAAATTAAGCACATCTTTCCTGGAACAACATTACATTTCGGGAGGGTGAGCATATAAACACCCCAGCCCTGTGCAGCAGTGGCAGAAGAGCTCTGATCTGCACTTCGTGCCCTTCCCAGAGTTTCCCACTCGGAGGAAGTTCTAGTTGTTCCACAGAGAACAGGCTCAATATCTCAACCCTCCTGGCTGCCCTTCTCTGTCTCATCTCCCCCACACATCCAGAATCAGCTGCATGCACTCAGCGTTCATCTCAGGGTCTGCTTCTAGGAAAACTCAACAGACACATACTCCTGCTGAGGTAAGTTCCCCAGATGAACGTTTGTAGGGAGGCACATCAAAGGGAGGGATAAAGACTGGGTGCCATTGCCTGTCAGACCTGTGACCTCGTACCAGATACAGGTCGACGATGACGTGATGACGTACCCTGACAGATACAGATCGACGATGACGTGATGACGTACCCTGATCCGCACCTTTCACATCCTCTTTTGCTTTGTTTTGTAGTACAGGGGAAATCGAGTTCAGAATGCATTATTTAGCGCTTTCCTCTCCGTCAAATTGAGCACGTGACTGTAGGGTGCCATGATGCCCCCGGCGGTGAAGGGACTAAAGGGGATGTTCTGAGGTGGCGTGCAAGTCTTACTTTGGTCTGCCTAAGAAAAATGGGATGAGGTATACATTGAGAGTGAAATCCCATCGCAGAGCTTCATAAACACTGTAAGATCTTTCCACTTTGAATAAGCAGAGCTATAGTTTGGATCTTACGCGTCTCCTAGGAACGGCAGCTGCTGTTTCAAGCTGCGTTTTCTTCATTAGGCATTTGTTAGTAGCAATAAAAAAAATAGACAACAGCTGGTGCAGGTCATTCTTAAGTATATAGCTGTACACTTTGAAAAATATTCTTCTGGTAATCAGATACGTTAGGAGATCACGCGAAATTTCTTGAGGGTTAAACAAACAAACCATTGAAGAAAATAACATGTTCTACAGCAAAATGCAGAGAAAAATATTTTATTACTAGATTTCCATGAATAGTGTATAAAAGATGACCATGCTGGTTTACTGGGGAACTGGTGAACAGCATTGCTGGTGTAGAGAGACTGCCCTCACCCTTGTGAGCAGGGTCCTAGGAGAGTTAACCTGAAGCCTTGAGAACGCAGCTTTGCCCTTCCCCAAGATTCTGTTCCTTTGGAGGCACCGGGATTTCTGACCTCAGCCTTCCTCTTTTCATCGGTGGCATCCGCTGACATTTCCTTGGTTGCCTGATCATCCATAGATCGCAGTTTATGGGTTCTAGACCTCTCTGAGTTTGGCATTGTGAAATACTTCTGCTCCTGCTTAAGACCACACAGCAAGATGCTGGGGTTGCAGGATAGGTCATAGGCTGTTGAAGGCTTTCTAGTCCACCTGGAGGTTACTCTGTATGGTGCCCATTTTCCGGAATCTTGGAGTGTGAGGGGAGATAAGTGAGTGAGTGACATGGACCAGGGTTAAGGAAAAAGAGTCAGTGACTACCTTGCTTTAGCTGATTGTTGCCACCAGTGACAGAAAGCCTGGCTTTCCAAGAGAATCTCGATGTCACATGACATCCCCTAGTGTTAATGGCATGCATCAAAGAGATTTAAAGATACGTTGTAAAAAACAAAATAATGGGAAATTATCGGGCCAGCCTTACACCCTGCTTGTTAGACTTTAAATTTATGTATTCATGGATTTTGGGGAAGGGGGGGGACACAGAGAATAAAACAGCAAAGAAGTAAAGACAGATACCACCACTTTTAAAAATCATAATTCAAGTAAAGGATTAAAATAGAAATAAAATAGAGAAAAGAGGAAAAAAAGGTTTGAATGAAGGTAGTTTTTATGTGTGTAACTCAACAGACACTGCCCAGCCCAGAACCAGAGTACCATACATGGTCAGGCAAAGGGAAGGAAGGACTCAACAGGAGAGGTTGAGAAGCCACTTTTGTCAAGTTACAGAGAGGGGAGCAAGTCAGCTTTCTGCCCCACCTGACGGGAACGTTGAACATTAGCTTCTTTCTGAACTCCAAAGCAGAAGTGTTGAAATGAGGAAGCCTTTGAATAGGACACCGTTCCTCAAGGAATGGTCCACTCAGGATCCTTCCACTCGGAAGAGGTCATTCCCTCCAAGAGTTGAGCTTTTAGTGTGTTAATTAAAACCATATATTAAACTTAGGGGTCCAATAGAGTGAGCCAAGGACAGAGGAATGCAGAGGCTTGCTGAATGGATATGGGTCAGTTGGGATCTGCTGTAGGAGGACTGTAACACAGATGTCCTGGGAGCTCCCAGCCAGGCTCCCAGCTTGTTAGGGGAAAGGCCTAAAATGAAGATTGATTTCTCTCTGTGTCTGTCTTTCTCTCTCTCTCTCTCTCTCTCTCTCTCTCTCTCTCTCTCTCTGTTTCTCTGCTCTGTTTTCTAACATTCCGATGTTAAAAGATCCCTGCTAAGGTATAGTCTCCTCTCTCTCTCTCTCTCTCTCTCTCTCTCTCTCTCTCTCTCTCTCTCTCCCTCTCTCTTTCTCTCTCTCCCCTCTCTCTCTTTCTCACACATATATGTTGAGATTGACTTTTCCTTTTGGAAGGTATGGACAAAGGCATTTGGGCAGTGTGTAAGATTAGAGAAGTTATTTACAGTCAGGGTTCCTGCTGTGAGTGAGAAAACAAAAACAGTTGCCCTGACATCATCTAAAGCTAGAGGAGCACTCTTTGTTCACATAATTGAGAAGTCCAGGACAGGACTATTGGTGATGCCAACCCCAGGAGCTCCAGGCTAACCTTGGGACCTCCATGGGACCAGGCCAGGCAATAAGACAGCATCCCTTTCTTGTGGTCTAAGACCAGCTCCAAGGATGATGTTTCTGATTGTCACAATCTGAGTCCCTGGGTCTAAGGAACTGTTAGCGTTGTCCTTACTGGGGCTCGATGAGGCCGGACAAGCCAGCACCGAGCTTGGCTGGCTTGTTTGCGTGATTTCCCAGTCTGTTTCCTCTCTGTGCTTCAGCTGGATCCTGTGGACCCTTTTACCCTTCAGTTAATGAGTGTTGTCATCATTGTGCCCATTTGTAATTAAGCCAAGGGCTTGGATGACTTTTCTCAATTTTGGGATGTGTACCTGATTCTCTTCTACCCACACGGATGCACAAGTTCTTTCAAGGATGCTTTACTTACCTCATTTTATTATTTTTGAGGCAGGGTCTCTCTATGTAAAACCAGGCTAGCTTCAAACTCAGAGATTCACCTGTCTCTGCCTCCAAGTGCTTTGGTTAAAGGCGTGCTCAAACACACCCGGCTTGAAAGGTTAGCTGATTTTGTGTAAGGTTCTTTTGCTTGTTTGTGCAACGTGTACATGCCTGGTGTCTGAAAAGGCCAAAAGAGGGTGTCAGATCTCCTAGAACTGGGGCTCAGATAATTGTGAGCCACCATGTGGGTGCTGGGAATTGAACCTCGGTCCCCTGGAAGAACAGCTAGTACTCTTAACTGCTGATCCATCTATCTAGACCCAGAAGCATTATTTAAAATGAGTAATGCTGGAACAAGCAGGTTATCAAGAACAAACTAGAGAGAAGATACTGTATCACTCATAGAGTGAAGGTAATAATAATATTGAAAATGATTGAAAGTGGACCAGAGTTGATAGGAACCAAAGTTAAAAGAATAAATTAGGGTTGGGGATTTAGCTCAGTGGTAGAGCGCTTGCCTAGCAAGCGCAAGGCCCTGGGTTCTGTCCCCAGCTCCACAAAAAAAAAAAAAAAAAAAAAAAAAAAAAAAAAAAAAAAAAAAAAAAAAATTAAGGTGAAGATAGATAATCGGTCAATATATTTATGTAAGATTCAAGTGCAGATAGAAGTCCTTAGAGGTCAATATAGATATTAGCCTTCTATCCGATGTGTTGGTTAAAAATCTTTCCCCATTCTGTAGGCTGCCAGTTTATCTGAGTAATGGCATCCTGCAGGGCAAGACAGTGCCACCAGACAGAAAAACTGGTAAGGTTGAGTAAGTCTAACCCAGTGAAACTCAGAATTGAGTAAGGTAGGCATGGGGTCAGCTCCCTGCCAGACTCTACCTGATCTGGACTATGTAACCATGACAACCAGTCACATGGGGAAAACACCTGAAGCCCTTCCTTATGCTAACGGAGCATCTCAAACTGAGCCAATGGGTAGCATTTACCTTGGATCCCACCCTACTCCTCAATGTTTATAAAGTTTCTGTACACATGAAATAGACTGCATACGTCATTTCACTGAGAATTGTCTTAGAGAGCCTGGCAGGCCGGGCTCACACCCCTGCCATCCCTGCCACTTGCCACAGCCACCCCCCCCCCCCGTCACCTCTACCACCCTTGGCACTGGCATTGGCACTGCCACGGTAGCGGCCCTGCGTAGGCTTCCCAACTGAGAGCTGTAACACTTTGGCTGTTTCTGGCCAGACCAGAGAGCCCCAGACCTCCGGTTCCACAGAGGATGGCGTGTCCTTTGCTGTGCAGAAGCCTCACAGTTTTATGAGGTCACCTTTGTTGATTGTCGACCTTAGTGCCGTGTTAATGGTTCTCTTCAGACGGTGTTTTCCTCTGCTAAGATATTCAAGGAAAATCCCTGCTTTCTTTCCTATCAGGTTCAGTGTGTCTGGTTTTTATGTTGAGGTCTTTGATCCATGCGGAGTTCGTTTTTGTGCTGTGTGATAAATATGGATCTATTTGGGTAGGTCTACATGCTGACATCCAATTTGAGCAGCACCATTGGTTGAAGATGCTTTCTTTTTCCAGAGTGTATTTCTGACTTCCTTATGAAAGAGCAGGTCTACGTAGGTGTGTGAATTTATACCTAGGTCTTCAATTTGATTCCGCCAATCAATATATCTGTTTTGGTGCCAATACCATGATGCATTTACTACTCTCGCTCTGTAGTACATTTTGAGTTTGGTATTGGTGATGTCTCTAGAAGATCTTTTATTATTCAGGATTATTTTAGCTGTCCTACTATTCATTTATTTATTTACTTAATTAATTAATTTTGTGTGTGTGTTTTCATATAAAGCTAAAAATAGTCCTTTCAAGACCTGCCAAGAATTGTTTTGGAACTTTACTAGGGATTGCACTGAATCTGCACATTGCTGTAGATTTCGGTAGCATGGCCTTTTTTATTAGAGCGATCCTACTGACCCACGAGCATGGGAGATCTTTCCATCTTCTGATGTTTTCTTCCATCCCTTTGTTCAGCGTCGCAAGGTTTTTTTTCACACAAGTCTTTCACTTGCTTAATTAGACTTACTCCAATATAATTTATATCTTTTGAGCCTGTTGTGAAAGATGTTGCCTCCCTCTTCCTCAGCTTAATTGTCTTTTGTATACAGGAGGGCCACAGATTTTTTTTGTGAGTTAATTTTATATCCAACTATTTTGCTGAAAGTGTTTATCAGTTGCAGGAGTTTCTCAGGGGAATTTGGGAAGTTCACTTATGTATACTATCCTATCATCTGCAAATACAGATACTTGGATTTATTCCTTTCCAATTTGTATCCCCTTGACCTCCTTCAGTTGTTTTTTTAAGCTGTCTGCTACTGTGTTTTTGTGCTGGAGTCCAGGGTTTGGGATGATTGTAATTCTAGGTGCTGACACCTGGTCTTGTCTTGTTGGGTGATGTAGGTTGATGTCATGATACAGGTGAGGGCTGGCACAAGTTAGATTGAGGCCATGACTGGACAGTAAAAGGATAAGGCGGGGACAAAGTTTTTGTAGGGAGGGAGAGAAGGAGGGAGAATCAAAATGGAGACTGAGAAGGATGACCCAGATCCAGGTGGTCCTGAATTGCCAAGGTAGCTGGGATGGATTTCTGTAGACAAATTTATCTTATCTAGGTGGGCGGTTTATATCCTTATCAATTGGCTGTAAGTTTATTGGGTGGATGTACATTGAGTATTTAACGTATAGATCTGGTTGTTGGGTTACAGTTTGCTGAGTCTTTTGGGAATGGAGTTCCTGGCTGGCCAGGGTTGGCCAGGGTTGGCCAGGGTGACTATCAATGGGAGTGGAAAGACCGCTGGGGCGAGAAGATAGCTAGGCTAATGTGGTACAGTGTCTCACTGAAGCCAGCCACCACTGAGATAAATTAAGGTTAGTTCTATATGGCCCTATGGTGCCAGAACTAATGCCAGGGAGCCACTGCCCGGTCCAAGCGTACCAGGGGCCCAGTGTGGATCGGTGACACACCGGTCATGACTATTTTTAATTACACCGCAGCAGGGTGGGAGTTCTGTTCCTTGTTTCCTGGTGTCCTCTCTGATTCTTATGAGAGTGTGGTAGCTGTGTGTTGCCTAGTAGGGAATTCTGAGATCTTGCTATGTGTGGCCACTGGGGATTTCAGATAAAGTGTGTTTCTAGGACTTGGGAGCTGTCACTTCTGAAGGGAGATGAACTAGGAGGTGGAGAGCTATGGGGTACATGGGAGGGAGGGAAGCCAGGTATTACACCACAGTCTACTCAGCTCCCTGGGAATAGGGACAGAGAATGAAGAGAGGTCATACTAGGTAGTCTGCTACAGAACTGAGGAGGGGGTGTGGGGATTTGAAGGAGAGGAGAGAGAGGTAAAGATCCTCCACTAGGTTACTTACCTGCCTCCCTGGCTGGATTGGTCCGTGAGACTTCTAAGAATTGAAGACTGGATAAAGTGATGACTTGGAGGGGAGATCTGTGGAATCGTTGGAGATGGGAGCAGGGATGGAGGGGATGCTGCAGCAGGTGACTCACTCAAGCTGGGCATGAGACTGGGGGAACTGGGTTTGAGGAGAGGAGGGGGAGGTGAAGACCCGCTGTTTGCCTGCCTGCCTCTCTGGCTGGAGTGTCGAATGGGGCTTCCTAATTAGAACTCTGGGGAAAAATAGCAAAAACCTCAAACATTTGGGATTGGAGTTTGTTGAATCAAATATTGGGACTTATGTTAACATCCCGTCCCCACTGTGAAACCTACTTTATTGGGGGGAACTTTATTCTAAGTTCAATTTTGCACGTACTCCTTGCAAAGGGGCCATTCTAACCTGTTTCGAATTATTCCAGTTTCAGTACTCATGCTGCTCAAAAGAGTATACTGTGATGTTTTGATTTCTCACTGTCTGCCAACATATTAGCATCATTCTTTACACATTCATTTATTGATCCACGTAAATGAGAGTTTTCTTATTTCTGAACCTTGATAAAGAGTCATGAGTTTGGGGATCTTCTTGGTGGAATTGGCACCATCATAAGAAGAAAAGCCAGAATTTGCTCCCTTTATCTCTATGTGCGTGCACAAGGAAGACGAGACCACTAACATATGAGGAAGAGGGTTTTATTTTGTTGTTGGTTGTTTAAAATAAAGTTTCCTGTCTTCTAACTCCTTCTATATCCTCACCCAAATCCACACTCCTCCTCACTCTCATTAGAAAACAAAGAGGCTGGAGAGATGGCTCAGCAGTTGAGAGCACTGACTGCTCTTCCAGAGGTCCTGAGTTCAAATCCCAGCAACCACATGGTGGCTCACAACCATCTGTAAGGGGATCTGATGCCTTCTTCTGGTGTGTCTGAAGACAGTGACAGTGTACTCATATACATAAAATAAATAAATAATTCTTTTAAAAAAGAAAAAAGGCAACAAAAATAAAAATTTAATAATAAAATATAAAACATAAACTTCCAAGAATAGGACAAGAAATAAACAGAAGAAAAGAGAGCCAAAGGAAAAAAAAAGCACATAGACACACACTCATTCGAGCACACAAAAAGCTCACAAAAAAAATGAAACTGTGAATCATAATGTATAAGCAAATGACCTATGACCTTTAAAAATAGCCCAGGCAAAATTAAAATTAGGAGACAAAGAAAAAGATAAAAACCTTCAAAAATACCATGGAGTTTGTTTTTGTTGACTATGGGGTCTGCCCTAAGTGTGGTTTGCATATCCTGGAGACTCCAGTAGAGAAAGCTGATTTTTCTTGTTATCGATTGGAGATAGCTTCTGAGTTAGTGATGGGAACTTGTGCCCACTTCTCCTCTCAGCTCTGGCCCGCTAGGGATCTGCTGAGGTGTGCATGCTGCGGCAATCTCTGAGAGTTTGTGCGCGTGCGCATCGTTCCTGTTGTGTCTGGAGGGCTAGATTTCCTTGGTGCCCTCCCGCCATGTCCATTGGCTGGTACGATCTTTCTCCCTCCATGGAGGATGACTCTCACCAGAAGGCTGTGCTGGTAAATTAGTCAGGGCTATTTGCCCTCAGAGATGTGGGGGAAACCTTTCAATTAAGCCACCCAGATATTAATGGTTTGTTACGACAGTCATCGACAGCTAGTCGAAAAAGTTTGAAATGGGAAGTAGGGAATCAACTTCCTTGGGTAGCGGAGGCATGTCAGGACAGGGCAGGGCAGGTTCCTGAAATCTGGAGGCCAGTCCAAGAGACCGAAGAGCCTGGTGTATGATCTAAGGAAGAGGGGGAGAGCCATCCCGACTTCCTCTGAGACTGTGTGATGCTGCTTGGTGTTCATTCGGAGATCCCATCCCTCCGCATCTGTTTGTTCAGTGGGGAAGGGGGCGCCAGTGTCGTCAGCACAGAGACCACCTGACCAAGCAAAGGACTAGACCAGCTATAAATGTCCCATTACACAGTACTTCTCAGGCTGCTCATCCTTTCCCTTCTGGAAAAGATGTGGTCTGAAAAGCCAGGGAATGAGTTACCGGAGCTTTAAGAGCTGTTTGATTTGTTAAAAAAAGCCCAGGCATCTGACCTTGGTTTTTCCAAGTCAAACAGCAGTTTAAATTGAAGAGGCTTTGAAGTCAGAGGCCTGCAGTGCTGTGATCTGCCTCTCCTCTCTCTCTCTTTCTCTCTCTCCCTCCTAAAATAGCAGATGAGATCAGACGAGATTTCTACAGATACTGTTTGTGCTCTCTACATAGAAGGTAATTTCTTTAGAGCTTGCCCCATAAACCCAGCTCAGCTTCTATACTGCACGGAGCCTGTTCTGGGGAATGCTTAGGAAAATATTCAGTGTGCTAAGGAAAATTTAAACCACGCTGCCCTGTTATCCCTTTCAAATGTGGAAACTGACTTTTACCCCTCACTTCAAAGATAATGACTATGTTGTCATACTTTTGGAAGGTCACATAGCAAGCCAGGGTCAATGCTGATTTTACACTCATGACAGTAGACGTCTCTTCAGAGAATGGGGCGGTCTTTGCAACTGTAGCCTTCCTTTGTGAGGTTCTTATAGCATGCTCGCCTCTATGCTGCTGCTACCTCGATGGCGTTTCACTGTTAACTAGATGTTAAGGGGCAAATGCAAGAAGTCCTCTAAAGGCTCATGTGTTTGAACATTTGTTGCCAGCTGGAGGTGCTGTTTGGGGGAGGTTATGGGATTTTTTTGGACTAGCATATATAGGGTAACAGACAAGCCTTGAGGATTATATCCATCTCAGGTTCTGGACCCAGATTTCTGCTTCCTGATCTACCAACACTCGAAGAAGATATACTTCGGGCTCCCTCCATCAAAGTCAGAGCCACACCACCTAGCCTCCAGACCTTCCCTGTCACAAGGAACTGTACGCTATGAAAATGTGAGCTGGAACAGTTCCCTGTGACCCTAAGTTACTTCTGTCAATGTGTGCTTACATCACAAGAACAAGACAAGTAAGCTGACCCACGGGACACCCTTAGCGAATGCATTTGTAACGGACGACAGCTGGTTCAGAGTTCTCAAGTACCCAGAGCAAGATGTACTAGTAAGAAGAGGTCGAACTAGAATTCGGAACAAACTCTCAGAACGCAAAACATCCACATCCTTCCTACTGTTATTCCGCAGGGCACTCCTAATGATGCCTGCATTTCTGGGGAGATTCCACCTCTCTGCTAACCCTTCATTTCTGTTCTAGAAGAAAGGCTTCCCAGTGAGACTAAAAATGAATGCTGTGGCCAGAGGCTGGGAGAGTTCTCATTCCTCTACTGTTGAAATTATTCAGGACAAGGCTAATTTTTTTAAAGATGTAGGCATCTGTGTATTCCAGGAAGGCAGGTGGGTTAGAAGCTGGGGCTCTGCTCCCCCTTAGGACAATTCATGTTACTGCAACCAACCACCAAGGCCTTGCAGGGCTTTGCAGTGATCGTAGGAACTCACACTTGTTGAATGCCTGTTAGGCCACAGATTGTCTGGAAGACAACTGGACCAGAGAATACGCCATTCCACAGAGATGAGTTTAGATTTCTCGGTAGCACTTGCGTTAGGTCAAAGTTACTAGAGAGAGAATAGGGAACTGATTCCAAATAGCCATAGAGAAGCAGTCTGTCTGCAAAATACAGTTGAGTGTGAAAGAAGCTCGGGACCCGCAATCGGGCTCTTTCAGCTTCAGTCTGAAGGTCCCTCACAGGCTAATGTGCTTGCACATGTGCTCCCAGGCTGGCGGCACTGTTTTGGGAGGCTACAGGGCTGTTAGGACTACAGCTAGCTGCAGCAAGTAGGTCTCCCAGAGGCAAGGCTTGCCTGTTAGACCTTCCTCTGGTTCTGGTCTGAGTGTATGAAAAAGTTACCTTCTTACACTCCTGCTGCTACAAATGGCGAGCTCAGGAGCCATGCTTCCCCACCAGGATGGATTGTGAAGGGACTCTAGACAGCCTGAGCATGTTACACATGGCTCTGGCAGGCCTCGTCCTTCTCCCCTTAGTCCCTCTGTCTTGCTAAGAACCATTAGATTACATTCTTAAAGCTAACCGCCAGGGTCTATTTCCTTATTTGGCCACTTCCTCCTCCTGAGGCTGACCTCTGAGATCCAGGAATCAAAGTATCGAAGTCCAGTAGTCAAAAGCTCCCTTCGGCTCACCTGATTAACACACCCAATTAAACTTAAACACCTTGTCCTAACACAGGATTTCTCCTTGTACCTTTATAAACCATCATTCGCCTATGGTCCACACCCGTCTCTTCTCTATCCAGAGGCAGTCCTTTGTGCCCAGGACAAATACCTCTTCTCTCTTGTTCTTTTCCCCTTTTCCCTTGACCTCTTCTGTCTTCAGCTCTTTGGGGGCAAATATACCCCCTTTGTGAGGAGAACACGGTCTTGGGTTGTCTTGTGCTGATACTGGTCCTCTCGGATTGTGTCCCATGGCACTGAGCCTCTTCCCTTGTTCCTCGGGGTATGTTTGCCACACAGATGTCAACAGTGAGCAATCCAGCTCTTTGCAGCAATGCGGGAAATTCAGGGGACAGATGATGCTGAGCTGGAAAAATGGCAGCAGAATCAGACACTTGCAAGCAGCCCTCAGCCGAAGTCGAGAACGTTGAGTTTGCTTGCAGATCTGAGAAGCGAGGTGGTTGTCAGATTGATGTGTGTTCATGATGATGCTTCCAGGGTGGCCAAGTCTTCCCCTGGCCCTGATTCTCTTAGTCACTTGGCAGTGATAACTGGGCTTCACCATCGATAGAGCAATAGCTTCCCATCTATTGCTGAGGAAAAGAGTGGACAGTGTGACATGTCTGTCCCCACTGCTTGCTGGTGAGATTTTTACTGGAATTTCAGATTGCAGCTTTCGTGTCTGTGTCTGTGGCATGTGACTCTTGCATATCGGGTCTCTTTGGGCCGGACTTCTCCAGGTCCTGGGTCTATAGAACAGATATTAGTAAGCGGGTGCGTTTATATTCATTCGTAGCTCCTTAGCTGGCCACACTTTTCGACCATCCATGTCTGTGAGGTATTTTTTTAGGGTCTCTATCTTATGAGACTGAAGTGTGAAGTGAATTTCTTAAAATCGTACAATTAAAAATTAAGACACAAAGCTCGGGACTTTGGATACTCAATTTAGAACTTCTCCACTACAAAGGAGTAGATAAGTATGTGGACTTCCACGAGGCTGAGTTTATCAATTAGTGCTCCTTACTGCTTTGGGAGGGGGTGAGGAGAAAGATCGATGGTGGGGAGGATTGGGCTGAGGAGAAGGATTGGGGTGAGGAGAAGGATTGGGGGTGAGGAGAAGGATTGGGTGTGGGGGAGAAGTATTGGGGTAAGGGAGAAGGATTGGGAGGAGAAGGATTGGGCTGAGGGGAAGGATTGGGGGTGAGGAGAAGGATTGGGCTGAGGAGAAGTATTCCTTCAGCATATTTTATCATCAGTCCAACTGCCCATTCCCCACCATACGAAATCACTAACCTGCTTTCTGACAATGAAGATTTTCTCATTTTTGACATTCCATTTAAATTGAGGCATGTCATCCTCCGATTATAATAAAGTGTTTTCAAGGTTTATTTGTAAAAGCATGAGTACTTAATGTCTCTTTATTGCCAAATAATATTCCCCTGTACAGACATACCATATTTTGGTTTCATTTAAAAGATGTTTATTTTAAATTTGTATATATATATATACACACATATATATATATATACATATATACATATATGTATATATATATGACACAAAAAATGAATGAATGTATGTACACACACTTGTGAGCACGTACCCAGGGAGTCCAGAAGACTGTCTTGGATCCCCCTGGAGCTGGATTTACAGGTGGGTTTGAGCCTCCCAATGTGGGTACCAAGAGTTGAATTTAGGCCCCCTAGGAGAGCAGTGCATGCTCTAACTACCGAAGCACCTCTCCAACTCCTTTTTCCCATTCTAAAATCTTTTGTGACTGGCACTGCTGGGAACACTCATGTGCACATGCTTCCGTGAACAGCTTGGTGGATGTGTAGGTGGGAGTTGAGTTACTGAACCTTGTAAGTCTTCCTCCTCAGTTCCCTGGGGGTTCCCGATCCTTCAGGACATGTTAGCCATTTTCTATTCCCAGCAGCCATTCCGAAGTATTAGGCGTCCCACGTTTTTATTCACAGCCATCCTGGTCAACATGAAGTGAAGCCTTAGGGTTTATTTATGCTTCTCTGATAACCAACAAGTCAAGTATCTTTTCATAGACTTAGTTGGCATTATTTAGTTTTGTTTCTTTACAGAAATGTCTGTTCAACCTCTTAGTCAATTTAAATTTCTGCTGCCCTTTGTTACTGAGTCCCCAGTGTTCTTTTCATACTGGAGATATGAGTCTCTCATCAAACACACCATTGGAAAAACTTTTTTTCCCCACTCTGTTGCTCCATATTTTTTATTACTATTTTATTTATTTACATTCCAGTCATTGCTCCCTGCTCCCGGTCCTCCTCCCACAGTTCCTCATCCCATTCCTCCTACCCCATGCCTCTGAAAGGATGCTCCCCCCACCAGACCTACCCCTTCTCCGTGGGTCCATAGTTTCATTGCCTTGACGGTATCCTACGCAATGAGAAAGTTTTGTATTTCTGTGAGATCTAATTTATGACATTATTTTAGCTTTTGCTAAGGATTGATTCCTTTGGATGAGAGAAGAAAACCTGACTGAGATTCAAATCGTATAAATTATTAATTGGTATAAAGTACAAAGAAATACCTCTTTCTGGTTTTTAGTGTCTACCCCCAGGGGTTTTCCTAGTGACAGAAGACACCTGTGCACGAAAGGTAGATATAGCTAAGAAGGATGAGAAAAGATTAACAAGAAGATAAACACAAACAGATTTCAAATCTCAACAGTCTAGTCTTGTGGCCAGCAGTGTTTACTGTTTCTTTGTTGTGCAAATAGATGGAATACTCATGTATACTCTCATATATATGGTAATGATAATTTATGTACACTCTCATATATAACATCATGATAATTTATGTATACTCTCATATATATGATCATGATAAATAGTGTGTCTGTCTGTGTATGTATCAACAAAGAGTATCCATTCAAGGATATATTTTAGTTGTTTTCCTAATTGTTGTTTAGAGATATAAAAATGTATGATACTATTATATACCTTTTTTATTATGAAAAAGAACCTAACAGAGCATGAGAGTTGCCTGTGGGCTTGTATGAGAGATCGCACTTTATTTTAAGGCGCTTTCATTTCTTGTGTACCCCGTATACAAACAGCACTCCGATTTACATGGAAGGTTTAAGATTCCTCGGAACACAACAGAGTTTCTTTAAACAGAACAAGATGTATGTAGCTTCTACCTATTTCACAATTAGATTTTCTTTCTGGCCTGCTGACAGGTGTTTTATGGGTAACATTTGCCACAGCCAGTAGTCTGCTGCAAGAAATAGCCTTGATTTTATTAGGAAGTGATTTGCCTTTCAGAGCACTTCTTCATAGACTCCAAACACTTTCTAATCACATCAGCCACACATCAAGGAAAATACTGGGTACAGCAGGGGTGAACGAGGTCCTTCGCCTCAGTGTTGGAGGGGACTTGAGAGGGTGAGCATTAGGCTTTTTCGTGCACTCGTATTTATGCCATGTGACGTTCATGGTTGCTCTGTACTTAGGTTTATACCTAGGTCTAATTTTATTTACTCATTGGGATTAAACTGTGAGGTGTTGACGGTCTGCCCATGAGAGGCATGAGGATGGTTACAGAATGCAAACAGTCTTAAGCTCTTAATCAAAGGTTCAACTCAATCCATATTCTTGGAAGAAGACCCCTCTACTAAATGGTTAAATTTAAATAGGAAAACACTGTTTTCAAGAATGAATCTCAAGGGTAATTTTGAAATAAACCAAGGGCAGGTTATGATTTAAAAAAAAAACTTTTCCCAATTAGTTTCAATTTTTTCTTTCAACGAGTTCCAATTTTTTTTTTTTAAAAAAGTATCTACCTAAATTTCTCCAATGGCTGACCCTTCTTGTTTAACCCAATTTCCCCAGAGTTTTAGCCATCATCACGCCACTGGAGAGAAAAATGATTACCCTGCTTTCAGCAACTATTAATTGTGGATAGCTTTTTGTCTAGGGGTGTGACCACTTCTCCTTTTTCATGCTGGGATTTTGTCCAGTTTGAACTTGTACAGGTCTTGTGCATGCTGTCATAGTCTCTGTGAGTTTGTGCGCATTGGCCCTGTTGTGTCTCTTTCCTTGGAGTCCTCTACCACCACTGGCTCTGTTTGTCTGCCCCCTCTTCCACATAGATTCCCTGATCCTTGACGATAGGGCCTTGATGACGACATCCTGTTTAGCACTGAGCACTCCGAATTTGTAGTTCTCTATGTTAATATCTATTAATTGCACCCTCTGATGAGGGTATCTTAGTCTATTGACCATAGCAACTCTTATCAAATAAAGCTTCTAGTTGGAGACTTGCTTGCAATTTTAAAGGGTTAGTTCATGATCATCGTAGAGGGGCACATGGTGCTGGAGCAGTAACTGAGAGCTACATCTGGAACCACAGATAGTAAGCAGAATAAGACTGGGCCTGCCTTGTGCTTTCGAAACCATAAAGCCCACACCCCAGTGATGTACTTCTCCCAACAAGGGCACACTTCCCAAGCCTTCTAATCTCTTCCAAGAGCTCTTAGTGAGGAAGCAGTCATCATACCCACGGGCCCATGGGGGCCATTCTTACTCTAACCACCGTAGGCTCAGCATTCTTGAAGTCTCATTCTAGGAATCCTCCAGCTTCTGAGATTTGATTGTCTCTTTTCATCTTCTCAGCTCTGGATCTGACTCTTCCTTTCCACCATTTCCTGCAAGCAGAAGCCCAATTTATACCTGGATTTCCTGTCATTTTCTCTCCCGCTTCTGCTCCATGACCAGATAACATTGAGTGTTGCATTAGATGTCTAGTGGCTCAGGCCCTGTGCTCAGAAGGGTCCCGAGCTTGGCGTCATGCTCCACTGTCACTGTCAGTGATTTTGAGTTTGTCTGAATGTATTTTGAACAAGGGGCATGTATTTTTATTTTGCATAGAACCCTGTATGTTCTGTAGCTTTTCCTGTCTGTGACGCAAGGCCTTGGACCAAGTCAGCCTCTTGCCTTCTTCAGCAGTGATTCCTGCACCATCAGACTGGCTGGAGACCTTGCACAAAGGTCTACCTTGTCTCTGCTTGGTGTAGTGGGGTACAATTATATTCCTCACTGGAGGAAATTATGGCACCTTATGAAGCTACCATGGGAAGGCAGGGTTTGAAAATTAGTTTAGCAAAGTAATTTGAGTTAATGTTGGTGTAATCATTCATTCTCCCAAATAACACTGAATGAAGGGAAAGAAAGGGAATCATAAAGTGGGCAGGTTACCAGCTACATCCTCAGTCTGGAGGCACTAAAACCGGCCTGAGCTGGTACCATGACGATTAAAAGGGGATGTGAGTCTGTAATTCTGTGGTGACTAAACATCAGGTGTTTACTTCTTATAACAGTGACTCTTACTGAATAAGAGCAGAGCACAGTGAGAGCCACTCACCTCCATCCCGAGGCAAAGAACAATGCAAGAGAGAGTAGCTTCAAAGAGACAGCCCTGAAGGAAAAGAGTTGGTTTGTGTTTGTACCTTGCTTGGGCTGGCCTTCGTAGATCTTGGTACCACATGAGTGCCTGGTGCCTGAGGGGGGCCAGAAGAGGGCATTGGATCTCCGGAACTGGAGTTATAGATAGCGGTGAGCCCCACGTGGATGCTGAGCACTGAACCTGGGTCTTCTGGAAGAGCCTTAAGCTCTCTGAAGGGCTGAAGCATCTCTTCAGCTCTGGTTTCCAGGTTCTTGGACTGAGCAACTTCTCAAGCAAGATTCTCTGCCTCTTCAGCAAGCACGTGACCTCATGACCACTCAACCTCCGACTGTGTAAGGCAATCCAATAAATGCCACTAATATTCCATTAACTCTAGTTTATTTAATCAGCTAAACCCAGGAGCCACTTTGCTTTATAGACAGTGAGAGGCTGGGCAAGCAGCGGTGAGCACTTCACTCGTGCTAAAGCCACCAAGTCTACTCTCTGTTTTTCCATGACTTACAATAAGGAGCCATAGAGTCTTTACCCACATGGTAACTACGATTGTAGGTCTTTGTTACGTCCCTTGTATATTCTGTAATTTCTATCTCACAGTGAGAAGTGAGATACTTTGATAAGCATCTGCTCTAGACAAAGGCATCGTGTGCTCCAAAGAATAAGGTTATTGAGTCACAGAATAGGCAGGAAGAGGAGTCATTATTGAAAGCCAGCCCTGTCAAACTCCAGAGCCTGAACTCTGAATCGATACCTTATGCTTTTCTTAAAGGGGCTCAACCTTCGGGTTAGTCGTATCTTCAGCAGGCTTTTCTAGTCAGTCTCTTTAATATTCATATATGATAATCACTAAAATAGCATCATTTCCTGCTGAGCGGAAACAGTGAAATGGTTTTCTCACTCCCCTATCCTATCTCTTGCTCTTTCACATTTATACACAGATCCATTTATACAGAAGCCCACCTACTCTCTTGCTCCTTTGTATTTATAGATTGAAATGTTAAACCAAGTAAACGCCCCACACGAAGTGATTAATTACACTAAAATTAAAACTTTTACCATCTGCACCGTTTTGCCAGTCTTATTCAGCTACAGAGAAAAAGAGAGAGAGGGAGAGTGAGAGGGAGGGAGGGGGGAGAGAGGGAGGGAGGGAGGGGGAGAGAGAGAGGGGTGAGGAGGATGAAGAAGAGGAGGAGGAGGAGGAAGGAGAAGGAGAAGCAGAAGGAGAAGGAGAAGGAGAGGGAGGAGAAGAAGGAGAAAGAGAAGGAGAAGGAGAAGCAGAAGGAGAAGGAGAGGGAGGAGAAGAAGGAGAAAGAGAAGGAGAAGGAGAAGCAGAAGGAGAAGGAGGAGAAGGAGAGGGAGGAGAAGAAGGAGAAAGAGAAGGAGAAGGAGAAGCAGAAGGAGAAGGAGAAGGAGAAGGAGAAGGAGGAGGAGAGGGAGGAGAAGAAGGAGAAAGAGAAGGAGAAGCAGAAGGAGAAGGAGGAGAAGGAGGAAAGAAGACCCTTTGTTGCTCATACCAAGTTATTGATGGGGAGGGAATAATGAGGCAGCTGCTTCTCTAGATCAGCAAGACCTAGACATCCTTCTGATCAAGAAGAAGGATGTCTTTAGTGGTGAAGAATAAAGAATTGCCTGAGAAGGGAAGGTGTGTGTTTTCAGATGTGTCCAGAAAGCACCGTGCAACAGCAGGAAGCCGAGGAATTGAGCAGGATATCAGAATTACAGATGACAACAACAAGGAAAGAACCGTATCTGAGGAGAAGATGCAGCCACCCAGAGCTCTCTCATCAACCTCAGCTTACCTAAGAATAGGTCTAAGGTGTGAGGGAAAGAATGCTGAGGGTCTTAAGACATGGCTCATGACGTAAGAGCACACACTGCTCTCACGGAGGACCCGAGTTCTGTCTCAGTTCTTACATCATGTGGATCACAATGTATCCTCTGATATAACTAGAAAAATATATTCTTCAAAAGTTGGAATGCTGACCGGGGAATCACGTGGGCCTAGAAGAGGTGAACTCAGTGGATGGTATTCAGAATTATTCAGAATAAACAGGTCTACACCGTTTCTCACTTATCGTCCGGATATTGGAAGCACAGAATGCTAATCTTTAACGACGAGGGGTTGTCTGCTTCCTGGGCTTGGGTTGGAGGAAAAGGTAAAACTTCTGTGGATGGGTGAGGCCAGTCTCAGCCTCTCAGTCTCCTGAGTGGCGAAGTCAGGCAGGCACCGGATGAGCAATTATTTGACCAGCACCTTGGGGGCCTGATCTGATTTTGTGCTGATTCCCCTTGACTACAGCCTGTTGGGGTCGGAGAATGGGTCAGACTGAGAGCACCAAAGAAGGTTTAAATAATTTCCAACATTTAGAGAAAAGCATATCCATTTCCACTCTGTTCTGTGGTATGTGGTGGGGGGCAGTGCACTGAGCAGAATGCCCTTTAACGGAGGGATGTGGCCTTGGAGGGCAATCTTTAGCCTGTTTGAAAGAGGTGAGATCTCAAGGGAGCCTCATATGAGGACCTGTCTCACAGGATCACCAGGAGCCTGAGTGGTCGGCCGTTCAGATCGTTGGTACCACAAGCTTCCAAGGCTATTTTCTTGAGGATCTTAAATGTCAAGACTAGACGTCTTTTTTTCCCCTGAAGTATCTACCTTCTCTTTCTCTTTTTGGAAAAGGAGGACCTTTCTCCATGTTTAGTTCTCTCCCAACCCCTCTCTTGCTGGTATCACACAGTCATTTCAAGCAGGAGGATATAACGCATGAGGACTGAAGGGGGGAATCGTCATTTTCTCCATTCTGTACTTTGATTTTTCTCACCCTCACATGTGGGCTCCCTCTTATAATCACCCCTTGAATCTGCCTTTCATTGGCAGAAACTTAAGTGGAATATACTATCCATCCCCATGGCCAGGAGTCATAAGATTTGTTTTCAGTAAACTATAGGTGAGCATATGTCTGTATAAATACACATGCACATACGAGTGCATGCCTCCACGGCACCCAGAAGAGTTCATTCCATTCCTGCGGCTGGAGTATGAGGACTGTGAGCTGACTCTGGACGCTGGGAGCCAAGCTTAGATCTTCACCAAGAACAGTACGCCATGTTAAACTCAGGGCCACCTTCTCAGCATCCCTCCCCTCACACTAAGTTTAAGTGGTATTTTTATAGCTCTGAGGTTCCTGCAGAAAAGGATTTGCCTGTGGCAGCATTGTCTTAGCATTGTCCCCAAGGGAGTGAACACTTCTGTGAGGGGAACCCAGTAGGTAGAGGAAGGGTTTAGGCAATGTCTCTTCAGACCCTGACTCCTGGCCTGGTTGCTATACAGAAGAGCAAGTGTGTGGCCAGCCTCAAGCTCACTCTAAATCCTTTGCTATGGAAAGGGACTCTGTCCCTCCGCTAACCTCTGACAACATTCTGCATTGCTTCTTTGATTAGCTGATTCCTAGATGAGGGAGTGAAATCCACCAAGAACCCTTTGAGCACCAGTATAGGATGTGGGACGTGCAGAAAAGCACACATTAGCCTATAGTTAGACTTCACTTACCCAAGGAGAAAATGATCTGAGAGACACACCTAACACATTGGCACCAGCCCAGAGCTCATTTCCTCAGCATCGTCATGACAACACTCACATTCTACATCTGAAAAAGCTTTTGCAGCTCATGTTTTTAAAAATCCTTTGCAGGGGATTTTAACAGTTTGGTTTTAGGGTTCATTAATGTTATGGCCACCATCATGGTTCTTCTATATCTAACACCTTCTAAGACCTTCCAAGCTAATATATGGACTTCAAAACATGACAGTGGAATGGAAGAAGGAAAGTGTGCCATTGTAAGTTGGGCAACCAGGTTCTACTACACCTTGGTTGTTCTGCATTGCTGTAACTAACTGCCTGAGACCGAGTGTTCTATAAAGAAATGAAGTTGATAGACGCCTCATTTGGGAGGCCGAAAGTTTAAGATCCAGCAGCCCCATCCCTCTGCCAGGGGTGGTCTGTCTATAATAACAAAGACAGATGGAGTCGGGGCTAGGGATACCTGAGAAAGCAGCCAGCAACCGGCAGGAAACACACCATGTGGAAAGGGATAGGTGAGGCTGAATCGAGGAGGCCAAGCTTGCATGGTTTCAACCAGCTCTGGTTTCTAAGCATTTTTGAAAGAACAGTGTTAATTCCCCTCAGGGGCTGGGCCTAAAGGAAAAGCCTTCCTACTCCATCACCTGCCACACTAAGGACCCTGCCCCTACATGAGTTTGGAAGGGACAGAACTTATTCACAGCATAGCATACTCCCTGATGGGCCCGCCACCAGCTGTGTGGTCTTGGAGCAGTCAAGTTACACCTCAGGGTTTCCAAAAGAATTACTAGAGTACGGTGGTAAACAACAAACCCAGAGTCATGAATATGCTAGGATCGGGCAATGGCATTAACTTCCTGTATCTTTTGCTTTTATGGTGTTACTTATAAACGTTCACACTAAGTGAGTATTGCCACTTAGAAGCTTCCTGATTGGTTAGAGTCTTTGGCTTGAGTCCTTTCTCTCCAATGACCACAGTTGCTTAGGTCATTGCAGATGAATTTTGTAAAACAGATGGCTCATCCACGTCCTGCTATTTGCATGGCTTATATCATTGGCTTTCCAGTTGTCTTCGGGTTTTACTACTGTGAAGAGATACCATTACTGCGGCAACTCTTACAAAGGGCAACATTTCATTGCGGCTGGCTTACAGGTTCAGAGGTTCCATACATTATCTTTATGGCGGAAGCATGGCAGTGTCCAGGCAGACAAGGCACCGAAGAGCTGAGAGTTCTACCTGTTGTTTTAAAGGGAGCTAGGAGAAGACTGGCTCTCAGATGGTAAGGAGGACTGGGGAAGGTCTCATTGCCCACCCCTACAGCTACACACCTATTCTAACAGGGCCTCTCCCAGGGCCAAACATATTCAAACCTCTACATCAGTGGGTATGTGTTTAGAAAGGAGTTAACACAGTAGGTCTGACTGTTGTCTTACAAATGACTTGTGTGCAAAGTCAGCCCATAGCTAGATTCTGGACTCTCAGGTTTTTGAGAAGATTCATGTCGTCCCACCTGATAAGAGTGCTCTTAGACATCTTGTACAAATGATTTGGCCCACTCTAAATGCCTAGCAGATTGGTAAGTTCCAAGGAAAGAATGTAGCATGACTGTCTTTAAAAAGTAATAATCCTGGGCCTCTAGTATCAGTGAGCTTTTCTGGTAGACAGCATCCCCCCCCATCTTTATTAAATTGGGTATTTCTTATTTACATTTCAAATGTTATTTCCTTTCCTGGTTTCCAGGCCAACATTCCCCTAACCCCTCCCCCTCCCCTTCTGTATGGGTGTTCCCCTTCCCACCCTCCTCCCATTACTGCCCTCCCCCCAACAATCACATTCACTGGGGGTCCAGCCTTGGCAGGACCAAGGGCTTCCCCTTCTACTGGTCTCTTACTAGGATATTCATTGCTACCTATGAGGTTGGAGCCCAGGGTCAGTCCATGTACCCTGGGTAGTGGCTTAGTCCCTGGAAGCTCTTTGGTTGGCATTGTTGTTCATATGGGGTCTCAAGCCCCTTCAAGCTCTTTCAGTCCTTTCTCTGAATCCTTCAACAGGGGTCCCATTCTCAGTTCAGTGGTTTGCTGCTGGCATTCGCCTATGTATTTGCCATATTCTGGCTGTGTCTCTCAGGAGAGATCTACATCCGGTTCCTATCAGCCTGCACTTCTTTGCTTCATCCATCTTATCTAGTATGGTGGCTATATGTGCATGGGCCACATGTGGGGCAGGCTCTGAATGGGTGTTCCTTCAGCCTCTGTTCTAAACTTTGCCTCCCTATCCCCTCCTAAGGTTATTCTTGTTCCCCTTTTAAAGAAGGAGTGAAGCATCCACATTTTGGTCATCCTTCTTGATTTTCAGGTGTTCTGTGCATCTAGCATAATTCGAGCACTTGGGCTAATATCCACTTATCAATAAGTGCATACCATGTGTGTTTTTCTGTGATTGGGTTACCTCACTCAGGATGATATTTTCCAGTTCCATCCATTTGCCTATGAATTTCATAAAATCATTGTTTTTGATAGCTGAGTAATATTCCATTGTGTAGATATACCACATTTTCTGTATCCATTCCTCTGTTGAAGGGCATCTGGGATCTTTCCAGCTTCTGGCTATTATAAATAAGGCTGCTATGAACATAGTGGAGCATGTGTCTTTGTTATATGTTGGAGCATCTTTTGGGTATATGCCCAAGAGAGGTATAGCTGGGTCTTCAGATAGTTCAATGTCCAATTTTCTGAGGAACCTCCAGACTGATTTCCAGAATGGTTGTACCAGTCTGCAATCCCACCAACAATGGAGGAGTATTCCTCTTTCTCCACATCCTCGCCAGCATTTGCTGTCACCTGAGTTTTTGATCTTAGCCATTCTCACTGGTGGGAGGTGAAATCTCAGGGTTGTTTTGATTTGCATTTCCCTTATGACTAAAGATGTTGAATATTTCTTTAGGTGTTTCTCAGCCATTCGGCATTCCTCAGCTGTGAATTCTTTGTTTAGCTCTGAACCCCATTTTTAATAGGGTTATTTGTCTCCCTGCAGTCTAACTTCTTGAGTTCTTTGTATATTTTGGATATAAGCCCTCTATCAGTTGTAGGATTGGTAAAGATCTTTTCCCAATCTGTTGGTTGCCATTTTGTCCTAACAACGGTGTCCTTTGCCTTACAGAAGCTTTGTAGTTTTATGAGATCCCATTTGTCAATTCTTGATCTTAGAGCATAAGCCATTGGTGTTTTGTTCAGGAAATTTTCTTCAGTGCCCATGTGTTCGAGATTCTTTCCCACTTTTTCTTCTATTAGTATGAGTATATCTGGTTTGATGTGGAGGTCCTTGATCCGCTTTGACTTAAGCTTCGTACAGGGTGATAAGCATGGATCGATCTGCATTCTTCTACATGTTGCCCTCCAGTTGAACCAGCACTATTTGCTGAAAATGCTATCTTTTTTCCATTGGATAGTTTTGGCTCCTTTGTCAAAAATCAAGTGACCAAAGGTGTGTGGGTTCATTTGTGGATCTTCAATTCTATTCCACTGGTCTATCTGTCTGTCTTTGTACCAATACCATGCAGTTTTTATCACTATTCCTCTGTAATATTGCTTGAGTTCAGGGATAGTGATTCCCCTGGAAGTCCTTTTATTGTTGAGGATAGTTTTAGCTATCCTGGGTTTTTTGGTATTTCAGATGAATTTGTAAATTGTTCTGGGTAGACAGCATTTTATATTCACTGACATAAATCATTGCTGGAAAAATTAAGAATGTCCTGTGTGGCTCCACTGGGCAGAGACAACAGGCAGCCTAGTGCTTCTTCCTCCAGACATTGCTCCATTAATAGCCTCGCTATATTGATTTTTCTGTGTATCTTTTGGCTGTAATAATTCATAGGTATGATTATCATTAGACAATGAGCCATGTGAATTCTCTAAGGGGGACATTGAGTCCAAGGTTGTCTTGTGAATGCCTAACACAGCATCTTCAAAATGTTTGCCAGACCCTGTACTACTTTAGATGCTAGTTCTGGCATGGGCAGCACACTGTTCTCATACTGTGTACCAATTTCTAATTCCCACCTGACTGAACACAAGAGCTAGCTGTGTTAATTGAACCAGCATATAAAGATAGTGTTGGTTTTTGCCCAAGCATCCTCGGAACAACAATATTATAGAAGGCTGGCTTTCAGGCTTTAAATTTAAGCCACAAACTGTACTGAAAAATCCCTTACATATCATCCTCCATTAAAAAAAAAAACCTGACAAACACCCACCTCACAGAAGACAAGCATTAGAGTGTTCCAGTGTAAGGCTGCTGCCGTTGAAGAAGCCTTTGGAGTCTTGCCTGTGAGTGTTCCTCTTCACAGGGAAATGTGGTGAGAAGTTGATTGTTCTAAAAAAAAAAAGCACCTCACAGATATGAGCATTCTATAAGTTCATCTCATCAGGATGCTGAGGGTAAAATCATCATCTCATAATTTAATAGGACTCATAAGCCAGGTCTTTAGCTTGACAAGACCTGGGTGCCCAGTGAAAGACCAAGCTGAGGCCTCCTGCCCCATATGTCTATTTTCTCTGGGGACATCAAAGGCAGAGTAGGGAATGGGTTGCATTTAGAGCTTCTGTTATGAGAAGGCTTTTATGTTATGTGATTGTGAAAGAATGTGCAAAGTGCTTCCTCTCTAATTTATAGACCAGAAACACATGCTCATTTGATTTCAGCTTTGACTCTAAGCCTGCTTCTTATTTTTTTTGTCATACCACACTGAATCCATAACTGTTCATTTGTATGTCCTCTGTTCTTGAACCAATAGTCCAGCTTACTGATGTCTCTTGTGGTCACTAAACTCTTTTTACTCAGAATGAAGAACGGCTGGATGGCTCTGTGTGTGCATATACTGCAAGATAGGGGGTTAGGGAGACACGTTCAACACCCCTTGTCACACGTCAAAACCTAGGTTACCACGTAGCCAAAAATACCCTCAGTGACCTAATAGTCCTTGCTAAACTGGGTACACAGGAAATGTGCATAATTACTGCTAGTCACAGCTATCCAATAGACATGTTGGTGCACGGGACCATTTCCTACTCAGTCCAATGCATTTCTCAACATTTTTGGACTCTAGGAAGAAAAGCTGTGATCCTGATAGCTGCTTGTCAATCCGAATCCTCTAATTGCCTTTTGTGTGTGTGTTCTTGAAGATGTGCTCCAGTGAACCCTTAGAACACTTCTTTTTCCCTTCAAGTTTGTGATTATCTGCATCAGCCCACAGCACAGCAGCTGCCTCAGATCCAACTGTCACAACCCCATCCCTCCCAGTACATGTTAGCAGCCCAGTAGAGCATAACTGACTATATACCCTGGCTCCAAGTTGCTGAGATTACTCCCCCTCAAAGGGCTGAGGGATAAAGACCGAAGTTAGGACAAAGTCCATTGCTGTAAATACCCAATTGACTAGCAAGCCTTGGGGCCCCAACACCTGATATATGTTTGAACAGCAGAGATAACAAGTCTCCTTATTTATAGTCATGGCTACTCCCATGCTTCAGAGATAGAGAGATAGTGTGTGCTTCCCAGCACTGGCGACAGGCATGCTGGGAAGAAGAGGGTTTGACTCTTGATGGGAAGAAGGTGGAATTCAGCCAAAGCAGAAAGGCTAACACGAGGAGAAGACTAAAATCAACACAGGGAGTGGGTCACACACTGACAAAGACCAAGACACATATCTGATTTGGGCTTGGATTGAGCTCAGGAGTTCTGTGTCAAGATTATTAAAAAGAGACATCAATTTAGCCAGTGCAATTTAACCCTTTGTTCTAATTAACTGACCTCTCATTTATTTTGGTACCAAGGATCACACCCGGGGCCTGGCATATGTAGAAAAAGTCATCTATGGCTGACTTACATCCATGGCTGAATTCTCAGGACTGGACAGAGCAGGCTAAAGTCATAGCCATGTTTCACGAGAGCCCAGGAAACGAGCCTCGCTCTGTGGAACTGAAAGCTGGTTCTGAGAACTCTGCCATACTGTGATCTGAACCAGGGCAGCCACCTGGAGGAACAGCTCAAAGCCTGTTTACGTCATGCTGAAGTTGTGGAGCTGCAAGCTGGTACAGGTGTTTGTGTAAAGAAGTTAGCACGGCAGGCCTGAGCACTCTCTTGTAGATGGATTACTTACAAGGTTGAGTGGCTCTTGACCTGAGTCTGAGAACTTGAGGTTGAAAATTGTAAGGGTAGTGCTGATGTTAAGGTCCTGTTTCCCAATTGGTTCTTGATCTATCAGTAAAGAAAGCCATTGGCTAATTGCTGGGCAAAAGGGACAGACCGGACTTTCCAGGTCCTTGGAGCAAAAGAGGGACTCGAGGAAGGAGAGAGGAGTACCAGGCAACCATGTGGGATCTGAAGAAGAGATCTTCTTCAGATAGGCTGTAGCTGCTCCTATAGGCAGGTGGTCAGAAATGTCTAGCAGAGACCAGGTTCCACTGACTGACTAAGGTTAGGGCAGGTGGGAGGAACTAAGTAATGATAAGGGCATGTTATCCAGGTGAGAGATAACAATTGTGTCAAGAAGGCAAGTTGAAAATGAACAAATGTGTGTGTGTCTTTTATTTGTGGATTTAAAGGAAGCTGGGAGGGGTCTGGTAGTGCGGCCACTTCAAGAAGCTAAGGTGGGCAGTGCAAAACTACACACAACAGAAAGATGTCATCTTCCCTCAGAAATGGGGCTTCGCTCACTCTCGTGGACAATTTTCCCATGATGTGTGAGCGATAAGCCTGAGCCCCAGGGATGCTCTTGCTGCCAATTTCCTCTCCCTCTGCAAGGCAGCTCTTCCACTATCTCCTTACATATCTTCTCAAAGCTCCAGAAAAATACCAGCCTATGCCACCCGTATAGTCTTCAGCACCCTGTCATATATCATGTGTTTAGCACTCCCTCTGCTCTCACTGTTCGTCTCTACATATTAGCAACATGGATTGCATGTCACTGCATTTCCATTGCATAGCAAGCAACCATGATAGAACTGGTGCTTTAAGCAAGTAACAAAACCAAACAAATAAACTAGATGAATGAATAAATAAAAAATGTCAAGAAATGGAGTTTTCATTTCCTCCTTTTTCCCTTTGGCTCAAACTGGGAGACTTTTTTTTAAAAAATCAGGTTTATTAAATATTGTGTTTGGTGGCAGTTTTGCAAGATTTTGGGGAAGAGAATCAAGCATATAATATGTTTATAGTTTTAATAATCACTAATTAGATATGTGCATAGTTTTCAGATATTATATATTACTATTCCCAGGCAGTAACTTCTCCAAAATACTTACTTCCTCATGCATTTAATGATAGAAAGGTACTTGGGACATTAGAACAGAGTACCTCAGTTCACATTGGCAATTCTCTACATGCTCCCTTCTGGTTTCTCTCAGAGAACTGGATTAATGTGCTTTGTGAATCATCTCCCTTTGTTTCCTCCTAGCTCAGCAGAGGTTAACTCTAAGTTTAGGGTTGGTTGTATAGAGCTGAGACCCAAGTAATTCTTGCTACTTGTTTCTAAGTCTCTATTAACTCTAGTGACCCCTCTTGCGTCTTTTATAAGTTCCTTTGCAAAAGACCATTCTCCTTCTGAACGTGGCTTCCTTCTCTTAATACCTTTGCCTCCACGTCAGCTGTGCAGCAACCTTGGGGGTTGAATACTTTGGAGAAAAGGGATGTGATTAGCTTTGGATCCAAATAATATGTACGAAGACAACTGGAGAAATGTGTGTGCATGCTGCTGTGGCAACCTCACGCTGCTGTGGGCTGGTAAATGACTGGCTGTCCAGGACTCACTGATGTCTTCTGGAGAGAGTCCTAGGCTGAATCCCATTGCAGTACATGTCCATGAGTGGCTGCTTCTCAAAGCACAGCCACTGGGCTAAGCTGCATAGACAATTTGTTTCCAGGTAGCTTCATTGAAGAAACCTCCCAAGGCCTTCTGTAGAACAAAGGTCACAAAACTGATTTCTGTCCAGTAACACAGAATCTGCGATGCTCTTTTCTTGCCAGTAAAGCTTCATCAAGCTACTAGTCCCTTTGGTTTCTTTCATTGTATCTTAACACAACTTGTCCTCATATCTTTAATCTCAGTATATAAGTAGATCCCACCTTTTCAGTGGGATCTTCTCCCCCCTCCCCCCAAGATTATTTTATTTTATCTTTCATTGTTCTCTTCTCTGTAAGCAATGGCTACTGCACGTTGCCAAGGTCGACTCCAGTGCTGTAAATAAATGAGATGCTCTTCCTAATCTAAAGCTTTGCTTTCTAGAGTTTCTGGTACTCACAGTTAACCGTAGTCTAAAAATGATAGGTAGAAATCTTTAGAAATAAATAATCCATAAATTTTTAAGTGGAATTGTCAATCTGGGTGGCACAATACAGTCAAGCCTAGGAAAAGACTGCCTCAAACTGGGATCATCCCTCTACCCAGTGTATCCACTTTGTATACATTGCCTGACAGGTTCTTCTTCCTAGCCATCTGGTTGTCATAGAAACTGTGCTGCTTAGGCAGTGTTTCTGCTTAAGCAGCCATTATTTAACTAATGGCCTGAAGTATAGGTACAATAATTGTTAGCATCAGAGGCTCTCTACAGCCAACCTCTGAATCCAGCCATGATGTCATCCCTGGGCAATAAGTGCCCTCCTGAGTTTGTTGCCATAGCAACCATCACATATCCCTTGCACGTGCGTTACCTGCTTTTCCTGCATCACCTGTGCACATCCCAATCTGCGTTACCTACATCACAGCCCGGTTAAAAGACACAGACCCTGACCTATAGCTCTCTTTTCTCTTCCTCGATTCTTCCCCCTCTTTCAATAAAGATGTCCTAAAGTGAGAACTGTACTGACTTGGCACAATCTATCCAGGAATATGCTGCTTTTCAACTAACAGTAATGTTGGCAATTCAGATAAGGATAATGGTCATGTTGAAGGGAAGCCATGACACAACTCCTGTGTATTAAACGGTGAATGCAGTAAGACACACACACACACACACACACACACACACACACACACAGAGAGAGAGAGAGAGAGAGAGAGAGAGGCAGAGAAAGAGACAGAGACAGACAGAGAGACAGAGACAGACAGAGAGACAGAGACAGACAGAGAGACAGAGACAGAAACAGAGAGACAGACAGAGACAGAAACAGAGAGACAGAGACAGAGGAACAGAGAGAGACAGAGAGCCCAAAAGCACATTACTTCCATTGCAGTATATTGTTAGGGTTGTATCTTATTCTCAGCTATTGTTCATCTCTTATTGTACCTAAATATAGATTAAATATTCTTCCATGTATGCACATGAAATACATAGTATGGGCAGAACTTGGTACTAACTAGGATTTCAGGCATCCACAGGAGTAGCTGAGCTGTGTCCCCTGAAGAAAAGAGAAAGGGCTACAGCATTAAAAAAGAAAGCCATCCACTTCCTTTATTCTCTAAGACACACAGGGACAATTCACAAGTTGCATCATGGGCATCTCTGCCCTTCATCACAAGAGTCTGTCACTAGTGACCTTGGCTACAGAAGAAAGGGTTCTCGGACCCAAGGAATGATCAAAGCATGTTTTGGCAGTTGTTGGAGAAGCTACTGAAGAGTTGAAAGGTCAGGTCTGTTGCTGGTCAGCTGAGCATCCCTGAGCAAATAGCTCTCAAACACTTGTCTGTGTTAAAACCGTTCTTTCCCTCAACTGCCCACTTACACACACTATAAATGTAGCAACTTGTTTTGTTCTTAGAGAAGGCATCATAACTTGTCATCATTTACTTTAATCTTCCTCTGATTTAACAAAAGTAGCATAACTATATTTAAAAACTAACTTTGATTTCTTTATTCTGTTGAGTGGATACATTTTCTTCTTTTTATCATGTGTGCATGTAGTGTATGTGTACACATTTGTGTGTATATGCATTTGTACATGGAGGCCTGATGTCAGTGTGGGGTGTCCTCCTCAGTGACTTTCCAATGTAATTTTCAAGACAGGGTCTCTCATTGAGTTCACCAACTCGTCAGTCTGGCTGGCCATTGGACTTCAGAGATCTGTCTTGCCTCTGCCTCCCTTCCCTGCCCTTCAGAGCTTTGGTTTCATATGTATACATCTGTGCCTAGCTTTTACTGGGTGCTAGAGAATTGAACTCAGGTTCTTATGCTTATGGGAGAGCACTTTACTGACTGGATCAGGTTTGGAGACATCTCTTTTTCTTTTTCTTCTATAATTTAAAAAATTATTTGTGATTTTCATAGCATGTACCACAATTCCATTCATTTTCCAGTTCTTCCAAATCTGCCAAACACCTTTTTAACCTACCCCCAACAGAAAAATAAGACAAAATTAAATAAAAAGAACCATCTATTGGAAGCTATGGTGCATCATATAGTATACCTTTTGGTCCGAACAGCTTTACTTGTAATGTTCCTTTCATTGAATCATTTGGTTCAAGGCCTCTGGCATCTGTTACACCATCAATAATGGATGCTCACCAGGATTCCGCTCAGATATCCTGCTGTTGCCCGAGTCATGGAGATTCTGAATTTTTGGTTCTGCCAGCTTTCCCTCACTGCCCCAGCAAGGGGTGAGGCCAGCTCTTTTCCTCCCTTGCCACCAGGACCAGCTCTCCCTAGCTGCTCAGATGAGGGGCAAGGCCAGCTCAGCTCAGCCTCAGATGGCAGCCCAGACCATGGAGGGATGTCCTCATGACCTTTGGTGGTAATGTGGGCTACAGACAGTGACACAGATCCCTGCTTTGGTAGGGCCAAAGACACAGACATGGCAGCACAGGCCCAGATATCACTATGGCCTCTGGTGGCAGTGCAGGCCTCTCACTGATATCAAGCTGTTCTTCACAGCCATTGTGTCTCCAGCTGTGCCTCTTGTCACAGTATACAACAGCTCAGCCTTTCTTTCTTTCCCTTCTTTCTGCTGTATACTTGCTCATTACAGTGGTACTTCAGGACTGGCCTGTGACCTCTGACTGTATTATGCCCAGGTCTGCTTGTATCTATTTCCTAATGTATCTTAAAAGTATCATACACTTTTGTGTAAAGAACTCAGCTAAAACAAAACTAAGGATGATTGCTCTGCTTTTTTTACCCAAGGGACAATTGTTAACATCATCTGGACTAAATGCATTTCAGCAAAACAGCAGCAGCAACAACAGCAGCAGCAACAACAAGAGCAACAACAACAACACCAAGATAAACAGCAGCAGCACAGCAACAACAAGAGAAACAACAGCAATAGCAACAGTAACAGCAACAACAGCAACAACTACAATGAAACAACAGCAACAACAGCAACAGTAGCAACAGCACAGCAATCCCAATAGCAACAGCAACAAAAGAAACAACAGTAACACCAGTAACAACAGAAACAACACCCCCCAAACCAAAAATGGCCCAGTCTTTAATTGCATATGCTTAATCTAGAAATCCCTTTTGCATTTGCTAAAGTATGCATTTTAGGATATTTAAAATATATTCATCTAGTCTGCATGACGTTAATTTGCTTTAGCATTTCCTGGTGAAATGTTCATGAAGTCATCTCTATGCACTTACAGTAAAAAGGATGGTTTCACCTTTTGCTATATTATAGCAAATAAGAGATCTTGATACTCTGCCTGATAATTTTCAGGTAAGCATCAGTAAGTGAGAATTAGGAGATTTCCTTTTCTTTCTTTCTTTTTTTTTTTTGAGATACACATTTACTTTTTAGCCCGAATATTAAACTCTAGGTACAGTGTTGTTCATTTAATACTTAAAAAAATTAAATATGGTAATTTTATTGGCCAAGTAATTGTATGAAAAGAAATATTTAGTTGTTAGCTGGAGGTTTCATATGCTACCAGCTTCTCTAGCCATAAGACCTTCATCTGGGTTCACATACTTCTTTGTATCCAGAGAAAAGTGATACAAATATAAATGTATATGTATATGTATACATATGTACACACAAACACACACATGTAAAAATGAATTTATACTTTTGTTCATACTTTTGGCCAAAGCTGGAGAAAAGGAATTTCCCAGTCTGCCCTGCTGTGTCCCCCATGTGTCACAACTTACCACAGAAAGAAACTAAAGCCAGGAAACATGCACATGCCATTTGGCTGTGGTCTTGAATACACAAAGAGGCTTTCCCATGATTCCACTCAGCCCAATATTTCCTACAGGCTTCCTGTTGTGGTTTGAATGAGAATAGTCCCTGTCTTAGTCAGGGTTTCTATTCCTGCACAAACATCACAACCAAGAAGCAAGTTGGGGAGGAAAGGATTTATTCAGCTTACACTTCCACATTGCTGTTCATCACCAAAGGAAGTCAGGACTGGAACTCAAGCAGGTCAGGAAGCAGGAGCTGAAGCAGAGGCCATGGAGGAATATTACTTACTGGCTTGCTTCTCCTGGTTTGTTATAAGAAAGCAAGCTGAACGAACCAGGACTACCAGCCCAGGGATGGCACCACCCACAATGGGCTGGGCCCTCCCCACTTGATCACTAGTTGAGAAAATGCCTTACAGCTGGGTCTCCTGGAGGCATTTCCTCAACTGAGGCTCCTTTCTCTGTGATAACTACAGCTTGTGTCAAGTTGACACACAAAACCAGGCAGTACAGCCCTCAAAGGCTTATGTATATGACTGCTTGGTTCAGAGTTAGTGGAATTACTTAAAAAGGACTATGTGTGGACTCACTGAAGTGAATGTGGCTTTGTTAGAGTAAGTGTGTTTGGGGTGGGCTTTGAGATTTCAAAAACCTATGCTAGGCCCAGTCTCTCTCTCTGTCTCTCTGTCTCTCTGTCTCTCTCTCCCTCTTTTTCTCTCTCCCTCTCTCCCTCTCCCTCTGCCTGCTGCCTGCTGCCTGCTGCCTGCTGCCTGCTGCCTGCTGCCTGCTGCCTGCTGCCTGCTGCCTGCTGCCTGCTGCCTGCTGCCTGCTGCCTGCTGCCTGCTGCCTGCTGCCTAAAGATTATGTTGTAAAGCTCTCAGCTACTACTCTAACACTATGTCTGTCTGTTTCCTGCCATAATGATTATGGATTACCTTTTAAACACTGTAAGTAAGCCTTCATTTAAGTAATTTATTTTATAAGATTCACTTTGACCTTGGTGTCCCTCCATAACAATAAAACAGTGACTAAGCCAGAAGTTGGTTTTAAGACTGAGGTATTGCTGTGAGAGCCTTGACCAAGCTCTTGCTTAGAGGAATGTGGAAGTTGTGAGACTTTGGTCTACAAAAGCTGTTGAAACCTTTAACAGGGTGTAAGGGCCATCCTAGTAGGAGCTTGGAAGACAGTGGGACCAAGGAGGATTTGAAGTATACGGAACTGCTCAAGAGGTTTCAGAGGGCAAGCATAATAGCATGTGGCCTAGAGACGGTTCTTGTGATGTTTTGGGAAGGAATGTGCCTATCTTCTACTGAGTTCCAAAAGAGAAAACAAAGTCTGCTAAAGACTAAATTGAAGAGATTTGGAATAACATCATTGGCAGAGGAGATTTCAAGAAAACCGAGTATTGAGCGTGTCACATGGTTTTTCACCGTTCCTTTGTGCCAGCCTCAGCTTGATAGGGCTTATAACAGAATCCCAACTGTTTTATCCCAATGCATTTATTAGTTCTGCAGTCAATGAAGTCACTATCTTTAGTACATGTCATCCTGTGTGCCAAGAAGATAGGGCGCATACATTTTATTTATTCACCCACTCAGGGGAGCAAGGAGAGGGAGCTAGGCCAAGGTGGGTAAGACAGTGGAAGCTCCAGGAGTCTTTAACCTCATCCTGTATTTAACTGAGTCTTACTGTTGTAGGGACCTCGGCTTCCTTAAAATGATATGGTCATAGTTCTAGCTGCCATGTGTCATAAGGAGATACAAGAAGACTCTGTTTTACTCTAAAGACATTTGAGGTGGAATATAATACAGCGCTGGGGAAGATGGTGGCAGCAGAAAGAGCAGAAGCAAGATTATCCCTGAGCAGTGATCTGTAGCTATGTCTCTGGGGCTAGGAAAAGTCCTGATGTGTGGTTCCCGCTAGTTTCCTCCTGTGAACATTTCTACTATTGGCAGATTCATTACATTAAAGATAGTCCCCAGAATGAGACTTCACAATTAAACATGGTCCTGTGAACTGACTGAGAGCCTACTCTTGCATGCCTAGATGAGGAAAGGTGGTAGGAGCCCCTCACAAGCTTAGAGGGTGGGGCAGGCTGGGCTCCTCTGATGTCCCCAGTTAGCTTTTAGTGCTGTCTAAAGCTAGGGCTGTTATCATGACTTGCTGGTCCTTAATTTCTGCCACAGTATCATACCCAGTGAACAGTGGCTGAGACGAAAGCCCAGATTTTAAGTTCAGTTGAGGCTGCTTGGCGGTTGGTCCTTGAGGATGTGGCTCAACCCCTCAGCTTCATTCCCACAGTTGCGTGGTTGGAAATTAAAGTTATCCTTCTCCTGTATCATGTCTCTGAAATGTTATGAAAAACAATCTGGGTTTCTTTAACTTAGATGTTTGTTTTATAGTTTTCCCAGATTTTCATGTTTTGCTTTTCCTCAAAATTTCCAAGATTTTTTTTTCTCTTACGAAGACACTGGGGGCTGGAGAGATGGTTCAGCAGTTAAGTTCACTGACTGCTCTTCTCTAGAGGTCCTGAGTTGAATTCCCAGCAACCACATGGTGACTCACAACCATCTGTAACAGGGTCCAATGCTCTCTTTTGGTTTGTCTGAAGACAGTGACAGTGTACTCACATATATAAAGTAAATAAATCTTTAAAAAGAAAACACTGGCTAGTATAATAGAAGTTTCTTTTTACTTGTTTTTTTATTGGATATTTTATGTATTTATATTTCAAATGTTATCCCCTTTCCCTGGTCTCCCATTGCCCCTTTCCCTGCTTCTATGAAGATGCTCCCACCTCCTCCCACCACTCCCACCTCACTGCCCTGGCATTCTCCTACACTGGGGGAAGAAGCCTTCACAGGGCCAAGGGCTTTTCCTCCTATTGATGTAAACACATGCAGGTTTTGGAGAGCAAACACTTTGTGAAATACCTAAGAGTTTTTATAAACCGTAAGCTTTATTTTAGTCTTGAATTCTCATTCTACTCCATCAAAATAAACAGAAAGGATGGAAAGAAGGAAGAAGTGGTTCTTAGGAGTGAGGGTTAGAGGAAGTATGGAGGAGAGGAAGTAAAGAGAAGAGGAGGTAAGGAAGGGAGTAGGGGGAGAAGGGGACAGAAAGGACCATCTCTTCTAGATTCTGTTTTGTTAAGTTTGGATGCTTTCCTCTCTGAACACCCAAGGTTCTGTATGTGTTTTAACCTCTGCATGTGGAAGACTAATCATAATTTCCAGGAGCAACATAATTTGCTTTGAGTACTGTTTGCAAACACAATCTGAAAGAAAGCATGGAACCACAAAAAAAAAAAAAAAAAAAGACTTAGCAATGAATCCTGTCTCTCAGGATCATGGCCCCTTTGCAGCTGAGGTTGGTAGAAGCATCTGGTCTCCTGCTCTGTGTAGCCCATTGAGGTCATTGAGGTTGACCTTAGAGTCCAGTGTCTATCCAAAGGCCTGTGTAGATGAGGGAATGGTTGCTTGCATGGGGTGTAGGCATTGAAAACTCAAAAGCTGGCCACCATTCTTGGCAGTGAGCTCAGAATCAGCCACAAGGCAAAGTAAGAATGTAGGAGAAAAATGCAGGCATGACCCGGTGGCTAGCCTATGTGGCACATGGCACTCCGTTGTTTCTGATCATCCTCTGAAGTTAGAGCACTGAGCTCTGGAGTAGTATGAGCAGCTGGTAGCTGGCCTGCTGACCACTCTGCCCTCTTTATGTCTTCTTTTGTGTACATAGAGGCCCTGGTGGTATGAACACACACTGTCCAGTCCAAGGTAACGTGCTAATCAGTCACAGTTGATGGGTTGTAGCTATACAAGCGTTGTCCACACTCAATAACACAGACTCTGTTCCCTGACATCGTCCCTAGAATGGTCATCCCCACACCCCTTACCGATCTACGGTCATTGAAGACTTGGGGTGGGGTGGGCTGCTCAATATCAACGACAGAAGGGCAAGAACCCAAGAGAAGACCTGAAAGTCTTCTGAGTTATGAACCTGCCAATAAAAAAGGCTTCTAAATTAGATACCAGTAAATTCAGGAATGAGTAGACTGTTTTGTATGCTCATGTAGAAGTCAGAGTTTGACGTTGGAGGTCTTTCCCAATTGCTCTCCATCTATCTTACTTCTTGAGGCAGGACCCTGAGTAAACTTTGAACTTAGAGCTCACTGATGGTCTAGAATGTCGGCTGGCAAGCTCCTGAAGTCATCCTCCCATCTCTACCTCACAAGGTTAACCCCCTATGTTTTAAAAGGACCCTAGGGATTGAACTCTGCTCCTCATGCTTGCATGCCAAGTGCTCTATTTTCTGAGCCTCCACAGGCCAACAGAAAACTCTTTTCTTTGTCAAGTGGAATGGTGGCTACTATCCAGAAATCCAACTTGATTATACTAAGTTGGTGGCAGTGGAATTCTTCCTTGATAAAATGATGATCTCCTTTAACATCTTGCTGGAGATTGCTACTGAGATCTCTGACTTGACATTTTTTAATAACATTATTTTTCCTCTCCTTTGGAATAGGCAGTGCTTCCACTTCTAGACCGTCAAAATCTCTGCTACTTCCTGAACTTATGCCAAAATTACAAACATGAGCAGAGTTTGCATTTGCAGACCATCCAGCGCTCTGAACGCTCTCCCTGCAGTGCTGCCTGGGATTCCGGACCTGGGGTCCCTGCCAACACGTTCATTCAAGCCCCTTGGGCAGGCCGGGAGGCTGTCCCTCCCCTCTGAGGATTTCTTTGCATGCTGAACCACAGGACAGCGATGCTTGTTTGCTGTCAGCCTCCCTTGAAGCTGGTAAATGAAGCCATGTGCTGTCATTGAATGCAGCCTTCCGCGAGGTGCAGAACTAAGAGAGATATGCAAATGAAGCTAGTCAACACTGAGCTCTAATTGATCTAGATGAAGTGCCTTTGGATCTTAAATTATCCGAAAACTCCCGGGGCCTCCTTCGGCCCCTTTGAAGCCCAGCGTAAAGTTCATTAGCTCCGAAGTGGTGCTTGGCAAGATCCTGAGATAATTGGGACTTTGATATGGGATTGGCTGCTCGAGTTTCAGCCAAAGAAGTGATGGAAGGCTTTGAAGTCCTACCAATTAAAAAAAATACATTAAAATTCAACTGGCCCATAGTTGTAGATCTTTGTGGGATATATAGTCTAATACTCACATACACACATACAACCCACAACGATAAGATCAGCAGGTAGTTGCCATGTCCAGAACCTCAAACACTTGTCATTTCTTCACGTGAAAAACATCCTAAAACCCTCTCTGGCTTCCAATTTAAAATACATAATTAATTGTTTCAACTGTAATTATCCCCTCCCGTTACAGGCATTAGCTGTTACTCCTCCTAGTCTTGCACCCACTGACCGTGTTTTTCCACATCTCTCCCCATCTCTTAGTAGCTGTTATCCTGCGCTTTTGTCAACCCTGTTAGCTTCCTGATAGGGATCCGGTGGGACCTGCCTTTCTGTGCCAGATTTATTTTTCTTAATGCGACATCCTATAAGCCGGTCTCTGTCACTACAAGATGAAAAGCTTCATTCTTTTCCACGAGCTGTCGCATTCTATCACAGAGCAGATACTCTACAAGTCCCTCCAGCCCTCTATTGACGGAAAGCTGCTCTGATGTAAAACGGTGGTTAAGAATGCCTCAGTGGACATGGAGTGCAGATACCGCTTCACCGTGCTATTTCTTTGGAGTAAATCCTCATGGTAAGCCTCCTGGATCATAGGTAGTTCTATTTATAGTTCTTTGGCTTGAGGGACCCTGATGCCATCGTCCACATAGCTGTGTGGACTACTTTGCTGCCACCTGTGTACGAAGGTTCCCTTTCTCTTCATGTCCTCACCGGAACATGGGGTGGGGTTGTCTTGGCAGCAGCCCCAGATGGTACCCCAATGTAGCTTTAAGTATTATTTCCTCCATAAGTGTTGGTGTCAAACAATTTCCAGATATACCCTGGCCGTTTGTATAACCTCTTTTGAGAAATGGTCATTGATATCAGTAATCCATTTTAAACCCATACTTTCTTTTACTCTTTTTGTTTTAGCTGTTATAATTGTTGAGATTTTATACTGATCTTGGATATTAGTCCTTTTCAGATGAATAATTCCAAATATTTATTATTTTCTTGTAGCTTGCCTTTTTATGCTTTTGAGTATTTCCTTTGCTGGGAAGAAACCTTTTACTTTGCTAATAATCTCCTTTGTCTATTTTTGCTTTGATTGCCTGGGCTTTTGGGGAATTATGAAAAATATTCCTTTGCTCTGACCCAATCTCCTGAAGTGTTTCTCCCATTTTATTCTAGCAGTTTCTGGGCTTTAGATCTTCTATTTAAACCTTTGATCTATTGCTTGTTGATTGTTTCATGACGAGAAACAGCAATTTGGTTTCTTCTTTGTGGAACAAAAATATCTGAAACACCGGATGTCCAAAACTGCAGGTAAAGAATTTGGATCCTGTTGGTTCCTAGTCAAAGTCTATACAGTTCATATTGGAAACACTCAGGGGTGGGACCTATGGAAAAATTAGTTCACTGTAGTTAATAGGGGTTGTCAAGACTTAATTATCAGAGTTCCATGTTGTATGTGATAAATATTTACTAGTTTTACAAACAGTAGCAAGATCTCTGTGAATGTTTTAGTCTTTTCATTATGACAAAGAAACAGATAAGTCCGATTTAACGTTCATTGTCTTAGTCAGGGTTTTCATTGCTATGACTAAACAACATAACCAAAAGCTTTGGGAGGAAAGGGTTTAGTACAGCCTACAGCTCTCAGATCATATCTGTTACTGAGGGTGTGAGGGCAGAAACTCAAGGCAGGAATGTGGAGACAAGAATTGAAGTAGAGCCCGTGGAGGAGTTGCACTTACTGGCTTGCTCCTCCTGGCTTGTTCAGTCTGCTTTCTTAGGGCCCAGGACCACAGGCCAGGGGTGGAACCACCCACAATAGTTGGACCTTCCCGCATCAATAATTAAGACAATGTCCTCTTGGCTTGCCTGTAGGACAATATTATGAATATTTTCCTGACTAAGATTCTTTCTGGCTAGATGATTATACCTTGTATCAAGTGGATACAAAAAAGATATCTTTTTGAGATGTTCTATAGTATAAAAACCATCATCATTTGAAGAGACAGTAAAGGAATATGCAATAAAAAGTATAGAGAAAACCATATCAGAGGAGTCAACAGTTACTTTATAAAACTGTCTTGAACTTTGTACTTGCTGTATGTTTTTATTTCATGTGTGTGTGCTTTCCTGCAAGCTGTCCTTGAGCCCCCACCTTCATTCCCATAGTCTATTCTTTCTGTGCTTCATGCCAGAGATGAAAGTCAGGTCTTCAGGTTTGGTAGCAAGAGACCCACTGAGTTATCTCACCAACCCTAATATATATATATTTTTTCTTTCTATATTTTTGTAATGTTGTAAGTTTTATTTTTTGACTTTGTTTGCTTGTAATTTGTGCTGACTTTTTTCTTGTTCAGAACAAATGTCTACTTTGTTACCTGATTTTGTGTATATAATTTTAGTTTTCTTAAGAAAGCAAAAACTTATCTTAAAAAAAAAACACATCTTTCCAAGTGATGCTCTCTTCATCTGTCTTGCAGACTAACACAGTATTTACTGTGAGATAGTGAAGTGTGTCTGTGTACTTTAGACTTATGGTTTTCCTTGGGGAATTTGTTCCGCTTCTCGGAGCTGGTGATTATAACATAGAAAGAATGGGCTGCCTCACAGTTTTGTTTTCAGGATTCAATGAGGTCAAAAGACATGTGGAAGGATGCTTTCAATGATCAGCTGTCAGCTGTCAGCCTGCCACGCACACTCTGACAATGACATGCCCTCTATTCTATTCTGCTTTCTCACTAGTAAAGTGTCCTTGGGCCTGGTTATCTTTGCCAGTAACATCGGTAAAGGCATGAGACTTGCAGAATTCCTGTAGACCTCCACCCGGTGAATGCTCTTTTATCACAGAATTGTAAAGGTTTCATTAAGAATGTTAAATATCAATGACCAGAAGAACTACAGGTCACTGTGAAGACCATTCCTGGTGTACATTTCCTTTCACTAAAATGTGTTTGTTATTTTTGCATTTACATTTGTATGAATCATTTATTTCATAGCCATGAGTGATGAGGACCTTACTTTTTCATTGACGGCATTTTGTATTTTAGCTGTGAATAAGAAGTACAGCGTGTGGCTATGTCTTAATTACGTTGCCCTGTCGCGTGTACTTTGAGTGTGCATCAGGTCAAACAGGCAATCAAAGCACCAGCGAATGTGAAGAAATTGTAAGGATCATATAATTTTGATAATATGAATTATGAAAGTATGTTTATGTCATTTTTTTAGTCTATGGTTTTTCTTATCCTTTCATATCTTGTAGTTTAAATAGTATTAAATAATCTTTGGGAAGAAAAGATTCATAGCCCCTCATGGCGGCAGTAATGACCTGGGCCGGGCACATGGCTTAGCTGTGAGCCTAGTGAGCCACATCTCTCCAGGCCCTGTCCTCGGATACAGTATGGGTGCTGGGGTGCTGAAGCTGTCTGGCCCGCATGGCAGTGAAGCATTTCTTGGGCCAAAGAGTTCTCCCAAGTTCCTGAAACCAATCACTCACAGCCTTCTGGCAATGGTACCTGAATCCCTATATCAAACATGTCTTAAGGGAAGACGTAGTGCACTTGAGGCGACCCTTGACCAGAAACCTCTGTCCCAGAGACTCCTGACCAAGACCAACATGACCAAGACCAACATGACCAATGTTGCCATGCTGGGCACAGTGACTATCAACACTGCTCAGTGGATCACATCCTGGAAGACTCCATTGAGGACCCACAGACTCAGACCATGACCAGTTTCATCTGGAACACCAACCACACCCCACTGGTGGTTGTGAAGAAACAATGCACTTACTGTGTGAACTCTAATGACAGCTATTGGACTGAAGTCCCTTGGCAAACTGGGTCTCTTGTAAGCTTATTTGATGTCACCAGAGGTGCCGACGAATTTGGTTTTGGTTGCTTCAGAAGCAATGTGACCAAGACAATGAAGGTCTTTGAATACATCTTGGCCAAACTACATGAGGAGGCCCCTTCCAAAACCCTGTTGAGACATCAACAGAGGCCAAAGAGACAGCAAAGGAGACTGTGCTGGCAGCTACAGAGAAGGGCAAGGACCTGACCCATGAGGCCACCACCACATAACAGCCACAGAAGATCACGGAGCCAACAACCAGCGTGGCTCAGCCTTCTCTCCCTACTCCACATTGCATTGTACTTGATTATTAAAAATCAACCTCAAACCCTCTCTGTTGTCTGTGTGGCGGGTTAGGGAGGATGTTCTGTTCACTATCTGCAGTATACCAGGCTCGATGTCCACTGAGCCTGCCTGCCTATTCTCCCACTGAGCAGAGGTGCAGTGACTTTCCCAAGGTCACAAGCAGTGCAAAGGTAAAGTGGTAACACACCATGACCTGCACACTCAATTAGGACAGGGTTCCTTGTCCTATTCTCTCATGTGTCCCAAGTGCCATGACTAATATTTAGTGTATAATGGGAACTCAGTAACATTTGATTCTATTGACCCCCCCCCAAAAAAAAGATTCTTCCAAAATCATGATCTTTTTCTTTCTTACCCAGTAGGAGAAATTTTTTTCCTCTTAGATTTGAAAACATCTCTTCCTGTACACAGCTGCGTCTCACATACAGTTAATCACGGAAATTGCCAGAGTCTATATTTTGGGGGTGCCGAGCATAGCGTGAAAGAACAGACAAAAACCACAGAAGTAGAGAGTTAGGAAGAAAGTGATAACACATGCTAGTACTAAGAAGTTGCCGCTTCCGTCTCCAGTTCTGATGAATGTGTTGGCTGTTAGGACTATTGGGGACATCCTCACAAAAGCTCCAGTGGTACACTTTAAAGAAAAAACATAGATCACTCAGGTCAGGAGTCCATGGGACCCAGCACAGGTCACCAATATCTAGAAATTCTTGCCTAGCCTCAGAAGCTTCTGGATCTTGCCCCGTGAGTCATGTATGTGATGTTCTGTGGGTCTGCACTGCTCTGCCCTAAGCCGGGAAGCAACACTCACCCTCTTGGAAGTCAAGGCTCTCTTACTCCTTTCCCGATGAGTTCATGAGTGTTTATGACCAGCAAACCAGCTTGCTTTCTGGGAAGTCTGGGCAGATGGCAGCTGGACAACATCCTTTAGAGGTATGTGGTTCTCCACCTCGTCAAAAAATTCAATCCAGGCATCTGTGACAGGTTCAAGGATGGTCCTGCTTTGCTCTCTGAAGGAAATGTACTGAATGGGGCTTCTAGGATGCTTCTGTAAGAGGCTATGATAAACTGATATTCTCTGAAAACAAAGGTCTGTGTCTAAATCATTTGTTATCTAGGGTACCCTCATTCTGCCAAGCTTTCATGAGAAGTCTGTTTTGGGGTATTTCTTGGTTGACTGGTAATATCCTTTTGGTTACAATCATACAGATTAAAAAATTCAATCCAGGCATCTATGACATGTACTGGCTTTTAAGTTTCAAGCAACCCCCTTTGAATGATCTTGAGCTCCTGAGTTGTATACTGGGCCCAACAATGTAGGGGACCACCTCAGGGTCCTGCATCTTAATTCTTGACCACTAGGTATAGATAAAGTCATTATCAGTTTTGAAGAAGGAAAATATACACTCTCAGTGAAACCAACTTTCCAGGGTGGCTTGTTGAAGTCTTCACAGGTTGGGACAAAGTGTTAGATTCTTCGGGATGAAGCCAGTGTAGGAAGAGACAGTGATGATGGGCCAGGCTGTTAGAAGGCACATGCTTTGCTTTCAACCCCTTTCTCAATAAAGTAAATATGGGGGCCATTTCTCATACACTTAAGTTTAGAAAAAGGAAAGAGAAGATCGTGTGTGTGTGTGTGTGTGTGTGTGCATGTGTACAGATATGTGTATCTTGAGTCTACTGTGTAACTTGGTTTCATATGCATCTTCATGCAAGATTTTCAGTTTTTTGTTTTACTTATTTACTTATTATTTATAATTTTAAATTCTTATTTCATATATTACATCCAGATCACAGTTTCTCCTTCTTCCCTCCTTTCAGCTTCTCCTCACCCCATGTCTCCCCTCCCCCTAGATATACTACTCCCCTCCTCTCCTCAGGGAAGAGCAGGTCCCTCGGGGACATCAACCAAACGCAGCATAACAATGTTTAAGCTACAATAAGACCAGGCACAAATCATCACATCAAGACTGAACAACCAGCTAGGAGGAAAAAGGTCCCACAAGTAGGTCAAAGGGTCAAGTCAGGGACAATCTCCACTTCCACTGTTAGGATTTCAGTTTTTTTTTCCCATGTGACTTTTAAATTCAATGACTCCTTGCCGGGTTTATGCTAAATGTTTCAATCCCAATAGATGCATATCAGACTATCCTTAATTCATTAAGATTGAGCAATAAGGGTTTTATTATATTTACAGATTACCTCAGGGCCCTTTCCTCAACTCCACGGTGCCCATGCTCAGATGAAAGAGTAGACCAGAAAACAGTGATGAGTTTCGTGGCTGAGCTTTGGAATCACTCGGAGCCTCCTCCAGTCACATGCATGGGCGCTGGGCTGGGATAACTTAAGTTTGACTTCAGGTGGAATCAGTGACCAGGGAGTTTACTTGGTGTCTCATTGCTAAGGCTTTCTCCTGATATTTCAGCTCATGACATTTTAGAGAGCGCTGCAAATGGATGGGGGAGGGAGGGGCGAGCCATTCGTGATAGTTGTAGAAGAAGCAATGTCCTTCATCATCTTCTATTAACTAAAGCAGCCGAGGGCTCACTGAGTCTCAATTGAAAAGTGTATAAAAATGTTCCTGGCATACAAGTGAGGGTTAAGAATGCACACACTCAGATATTGTTCCTAGGCAGCTTACCTCAAGAGAAATCTTGATAAAAAGGAGTGAGGTGGGAGATCACTGGGCATGTGAGAGGCCGATTTTGATAACTGAAAAGACTTTGATGCTAAATGCCTACAGAGCTGATATACTGCTTTTCTGCTTGAGCCTTGTGATCCCGTAGATCGATTTTTTTTCTCTGAGGGACAAATGAAAGTTGTCAACTCCATGGTTGGGCATGAAGATCCAATAAGATAATGTGAAGAATTGCATATTTCTTCTCTGACGTACCCAAGTCATCAAGGCACGTCAGGGCAAGACAGAAACCAACGTTCAGTAACCACATAATGCTCAGTCCTGATTTAGTTTAATGAGTCATGGTTTTTATCTAGAGGGGATGCTATGACAATCCGAAGCCAATTTGTAGAGCCTGTCTTTGTGAAAAGATTGGGACTAATAGAAATATGCTTCATTGGGATAGGTTGATCTTATCAGTGACCACAAATTAGATTTCCCTATAGCACAAAAGACAACAATATTTATGGCAATTACCTATAGAGCTCCATATGGGGCAAGTATTATGCTAAGTACTTTATATGGATTTATTACTAACAGCTGATTCTTTTGATAGGGAAACTGAGGCACATGGAGACTATGTTCTTGTTGAAGTTTCGGAACTTGCAAGGGAGAGGCAGATGCTATTTGAATCCATCTTGTGTGCATTATAGAGCCTAATGATCCAAAGCAAGCCTTGTCTATTTGATAGCTCTTTCAGGAGTTTGCTTACCATGACATCAAATTAAATTTTGATCCAATCTAATTAATTTAATTCAATAAGTGTGTATCAGATAGCTCTTCACTCTAAGTGGACTAATATTTAGTGAAGGGTTAATAGAAAGCAGACACTGGCATAAAACATGGACAAGATGAAAGCGTCACCTTCAAGGAGAGCCCAGTTCACTAGAAGAGAAAAAACATGGGTGATTGGCAAACTGAGTGATACATTCATCCTAGATTCAAACACTGTGTGGAAGCCATGAAGGTTAGAAAACAATAACGGAGAATGGGGATAAACGATAAAGCTATGGAGATGGTTCAGTATGTAGAGCTCTTGCTCTGCTAGCAAGAGGACCAGAGTTCAAAACCCCAGTCTCCCTATAAAAAGCCAGTCAAGACTGCTTGTGCCTGTAACCTTCACATTGAGGCACTGAGATCCCAAGAACTCACTGGTCAGTCAGCTTGGCCCAAACAGCAAGCTTCCAGTCCAGGGAAGGAGCCTCCCTCACAGCTACAAGACTGAGGGGCAACTAAGTAAGAAATTCCATGCTCTATCCTGACCTCTACAGGGTTGTACATGCATGCACTCATATGCATGCACTACACATCTATAGTACATGGCAACACACAGTAATATACGCCGAGAGAGAGAGAGAGAGAGAGAGAGAGAGAGAGAGAGGCTGAATACATGATATGCCCTCAAATATTTGCAGTTTGTTTGAAGATTTTAATTCTCCCAGAATGCTCTCAGCAGACGATGTAAATACAACCCTAGGCACTGATGAGTACTGACGATGTCTTTAGGCTTGACAAGGACGTTACTTTATGAAACATTCCAATGAGTGTTTGTGTGTGTGTAGCCAAAATGGTATTAAAAATAACAACAAAAACTTCCACCACCACTCGTGCTTTTTACAATAGAGTCTGCAACAGCTTTTCACTATGCCCATCACGCAGAATGACTGTCTTCAAATTCCAGTGCTGAGCCAAGCATGGTGCTATGAATTTGTAACCCCAGCACTCTGGTGCCCAAGGCAGGAGGGTCCTTAGGAATTCAGGGCAAGCCTGAGCTACATGGTGAGTTGGAAGCCAGCCCAGACTCATAACGACACTTTAAAAACCAATAGCAACACTGTAAAACACAGCCTACTAAGTAAGCAACAAAATACCTCCCCCAACCCCTAAACTTTCAAGTATTAACCTCAGAAGAAGATACTTAGCTCTAAGAATTGCATCTAGGGCACTTAGTTATTCCTGTAAGTTATGTTTTGATCCACTGGCCATCCATTGCTCTTTCCCACATGGCTTTGTCTTTGGAAACTGACTCTGGTAGAGAGGAAATTAAAAAGGGCAGACATATATAGAGGCAAGCTAGGGAGAGGTAGTTGTACTGGCTGTTTTTTTTTTTGTCAACTTGACACAAGCTGGAGTTAACACAGAGCAAGGAGCCTCCCTTGAGGAAATGCCTCCATGAGACCCAGCTGTAAGGCATTTTCTCAATTAGTGACCAAGGGGAGGGCCCATTGTGGGTGGTGCCATCCCTGGGCTGGTGGTCCTGGGTTCTATAAGAAAGCAAGCTGAGCAAGCCAGGGGAGCAAGCCAGTAAGTAACATCCCTCCATGGCCTCTGCATCATCTCCTGCTTCCTGACCTGCTTGAGTTCCTGTCCTGATTTCCTCTGGTGATGAACAGCAGTGTGGAAGTGTAAGCTGAATAAACCCTTTCCTCCCCAACTTGCTTCTTGGTCATGACGTTTGTGCAGGAATAGAAACCCTGACTAAGACAGGGCTTTATGTGTTCTGATAAAGACAAACCAACTATGGCATACCTGGAACCTCAGTGTGCTTCCTGATAGCTGGTCTAGGGACGAGGTTTCTGAAGGTGATCTGTGATGAATATCCCCAAGGAGAGAACCACAGTTGCTATTTTTGCATATGCCAGTCAATCATTTGTAAACACTCAGACTCAGAACACAGAGAAGCTTTGCCATCCTGGGTTTGCCCTGGGGGAAAGGCTTTACCTATTTCCTATGGGTCTGAGGCTTTGGTCCTTGGCATGGTTATGTCCATGTCAAACAACACACATTCTCTCAGCCCCCCACCTGCTTGTTACACAGTCACTCAGGGCTTCCTCTGCTCCTCACAATCCCTATTTCCTTCAGTCCAACACTCACCCCTCCATATATATGTGCCGGGAAGGTTGATGTCAGCTGTCAGTGATGTATTGAAGCTATGACTTATGTATGATTCGAGAGTGATGGTTGTTAATTCCCTGAAATTGAACATTTTAAACACCCATTTAAAGATTAAAGTAAACAAGCTAATAAGAACTTCATTAAGACCAAGCTCATCGGGGTTGGGGATTTAGCTCAGTGGTAGAGCGCTTACCTAGGAAGCGCAAGGCCCTGGGTTCGGTTCCCAGCTCCGAAAAAAAAAAAGAACCAAAAAAAAAAAAAAAAAAAAGACCAAGCTCATCAATGCTCAACCTGAAATAGTTCTGAAGTAGTTCGCTACATTCTAGCATTGTCTAGGGTCAGACCGTCATTCATGTTTTACTGTATCCGAATTATGGAAATACTGCCCTGCGATGAGTTATGTTTTGTTTGTTGTCAGTTCAGTATTCAGTGTGGCCTTGTTGATAGCTCAAAGTCAATCAAAGCGGGGATATTTACATGTTGCCAGCTAGCAAGCATGCCTTGTCACATACCACGGAAGGAAAAGGTCCGGGTGAACATTCTAAGTGACAGCGTGCCTTTGAAGGTATTGGTTTGTTTGTCCTTCATTTGTCTTGCAATAGAGTTATCTTATTAAATATTTTAAATAAAATGAATGGTTTAGCAGTTTTAGAAAGTCTTTATAATGAAAAAAAGCAATAGTCAAGTTTTTTGGTTTTTTGGGGTTTTTTTTGTTCGCTTATTTTGTTTGGTGTTTTGGTTTTTTTTTTTTGATTTTGTTTTTGTTTTTGTTTTTTCTGCAAGCAGGGCCCTGTGCTATGCAGCAAACACTTCGTTTCTGACCTCTCGCCTTCGGAGTTTGTATCCTACTTAGAGACAGTATTGTTACCTTGAATGACCCACTTCAACGTTACCCTTCAACACTCAGTGTGGCTAGGACATTCTTTCAAACTCCATCCTGTCATTCTCTGCACCATTCCCCCACTAAGTCACTGACATCAACTATCTTAGCTTTGCAGATGATCCATATTTATTTATCGTATTAATATGGTGTTGGTATTAGTAACCACCAATACATAATGCACTCAGCATCATTTTCCTCCTGGAATAGCATTTCCTTTAGATGTAATAATTGATACTTCATGTGATTTTTCAGATTCGTAATTCTCCATGCACTTATGAGACCCCCCCCCCCGGTCAATAAATATCAGCCACCGTCTCTGTTGTTGATTCTCTCATTATTCTCCATGCATCTGTTATGATATTGAAATGTTTCTGTTCATGGCGTCTCTGTGAATAGTCCATGCAGGGCTTGGGCCTGGAGTACTCCCTCTGTCTCCAGTTTGTTCTGGTTTCCTTCTTGTTTTGTTAGTCAGATGTCCCCCTAAATGTGTGATCTCTTTCTGTGGTCAGATCTGCCGTTCTAAGGAAGCTCTTTCTCTGCTTATGTTCAACCACTGCCTTCCGTATCAGCCAGCCACTTCCTAAGGAGAGGGAGGCAGGTTTGGGGAAAGTACTTCATTCTACCACACTGGACTCTAGAATTTGAGGCTGAAGTTACTTTCTCTGGGGATTTTGGGCATTCCTTTGTCTCCTAGCTTCTGGTTTGCTGGTGGGCTGTCTGCTGTATGGTACCTCTGCTGGTCTTTCTCTTCTCTCTGGGCAGTGTTTTGGCTCTTGTTTTTATTCATGGTATTTGAACAGTTAAAAGTAGTATTCTTTCTCTCTGTCTCTCTGACTCTCTGTCTCTGTCTCTGTCTGTCTGTTTCTGTGTATGTGTGTGTGTGTGTAGTGTGTGTGTATGTGTATGTGTGTTTAGTATGCGTGTGTATATGTTTGTGTGTGTGCATGTGTGTGTGCATGTGTGTTTGTATGTGTGTATGTGTGTGTGCATGTGAGTTTTTAATTCAATGGACCAGGAACTCACTGGACCCTCCTATGTTCTTTTGGCTTTTTAGTAGGAGACTTACCAATCTTCTAACTATACTCACTATCATCACTATTATCAATTTCCAACTTCAAGAACCATGTTTTAAAGTTTTCTACTTGTTATCCCAATTGTGTCCTAAATGTCTCATCTGCTACGTTTGGATTTTATTCACCATCTACTCCATAGTCCTTTCATCACAATAACTTATTCATAAAACTCTAAAACTGGTATTGATAAAAATGGCCACACTGTGTATATTCAGAATTAAGCCTGCCCATTCGTTTTATGTTACACTCTTTACTTTTTATTCATTTTGCTGAACACTTGGTTAGGTCTTTTTAAGTTGAAACTACAGTATGATATTAAAGTTTGCTCTAAATAATATTTTATATTTTTATAACTTTCCTACTAAACCAAAGATCTTATAAAGAATTGAGTTTCTAGTGCATGTTTCATAGATAATTTCTTCCCTGGGTATTAGACCGCTTGGGAACTTCATTTACTGTACATGTGTGAGGTACGTGTGTGTGTGTGTGTGTGTGTGTGTGTGTGTGTGTGTGTGTGTGTGTGTGTAGGTGTGTGCACATGCATGGACGTGAATGAGGATCTTAGAAGATGCCCTAGTGTGTCACTCCTTGAAATTGTCATCTACATTGTTTTTCAGACAGGGCCTCTCATTGACCTGCAACTTGCTCATCAGGCTAATCTGGCTGGCTACAGAGCCCCAGAGATCAAACCATTTCTGTTCTTCTAGGACAGAGGTTGTTAGAGATACCACACATCTGGCTTTCCTTTACCACGGGTTCTGGGGATTGAACTCGGGTTCTCGAGGTTAGGGGGCACACACTTTATCCAACTAAGCTACTTCTTGGTTAAGTTTCTTGTATTTCTTATTTCTATCCAATTTGTTTCACCAAAGGACGAAAAGGTGTGATTCACCATTTAGAATTAGTTATTTAAAGACTAGCACGTTGCTTCTGGGTGATGAGTGTAAGATACATGGTTCTAGTTCGTCAGAAAACCCCGCCCCTACCCGGTCCTGCAGCATCTACCGGGGTGGAGACACGTAGTGCTCAGCACTTGCTAGGCTTTACGTTCTTTTAATATTAATTAGTTAACTAATTAGTTTATTACGTCCTGACCGAAGCCTTCCCTCCCTCATTTCTTCCCAGGCTCTCCCTCTCCCCTCCCCTCCCCCATCTTCCTCTCCCTCGCTCCTCAGAAGAGGGGAGTTTTTTCTAAAGGGGGGCTGCCGTTTTCACTTAGGATAATAAGTGCTTCCATTGCACCGTCTCTGTAACTATTACTCTACCGAATCTCTTAACCGACAGGTAGCTAAACGGCATAGCTCATGGGGTAGCCTAACATTCCATGAGTTCAAGCCCTCTTTCCTTTTTGGGGAACACCCTTTCAAAAGGACATGTTTTTAACAGAGCAAAGTTCATTTGAACTTACAGAGACTGAGGCAACAAGCACAGGGCCTACCCCAGGTCCTCTGAATACATACTTCAGCTTCCAGTTTAGTACCGTTATGGGGGCCCTGAATGAACGACTGAGAAGGTCTCTGATTCTTGTGACTTCTCTTGGGTGTATTTTATTTTTCTGTTGGCCTGGTTTGTCCAACTTCAAAATGGTGGTTTTTGTCTTATCTTACTATTCTACTGAGTTACATTTTTATCTCTTAAGGAGCAGGGTTGTTTCAAATGACAGAGATGGGAGAGGAGGTGGGTAGGAACTGGAAGGGGTAGAGGGAGGAGAAATTGAATTCAGATTATATGGTATGAGAAAAGAATCTATGCTTAATAAAAGGGGGGAAAGAATAAAGAAAATTTATTTCTCCTTTAAAAAAGAAATATTTTTAATTGAAATAGATCATTACTTTCCTTTCTCCCTTTCTTTTTTCTTTTTACCTCCTCCTGTTTTCTCCAGTCTCAAGCTTTTTTGTTTGATTCTTATTGCTATGTTCTCTCTCTCTCTCTCTCTCTCTCTGTGTATGTACATATATATATGTATGTATGTACATATATACATATATTATACATTATACATATATATACATAATACATATATTATACATTATACATATATACATATATATACACATATACACATATATACATATATTATACATTATACATATATATATATATATATATATATATATGCAACTCCTTCAGTCTGTTTTTAGTGTTTGTGTGTGGTTTCAGGGCTCTCCACTCTGCATTGGATTGGAGAGAGTGTTCATCCACAGGAAATGCTAACCCTCGTTCTTTCAGAGTAATGAGTTGCCTGTAGTTCTTTGTTTGGGGATGAGACCTTGTGAAAATTTCCTCCTCCCACATTAACATGTCCATTGATACTGTATTCCGCTCTTCTAGATTATACAGCTGTTTCTAGGAGGGACTATGTCATAGTTAAGGTTTCATTGCTGTGAAGGGACACCATGACCAAGGCAGCTCTTATAGAGGACAACATCTAATTAAGGCTGTCTTACTGTTTCAGAGGTTCAGTCTACTATCATCAAGGCAGGAAGCAAGTCAGTGTCCAACAGGCACTGGCAGAGCTGAGAGTTCTATATCTTGTTCACAAGGCAAACAAGAGAAGACTGTTTCCCATGTGGCTAGGAGGAGGGTCTCAAAGACCATCCCCACAGTGACACACTTCCTCCAACAAAGCCACACCTACTCCAACAAGGCCATACCTCCTAATAGTGCTACTCCCTGGGCAGAGCAAATTCAAAACACCGTAGGCTGTTTCAGAGAAGGCTTCATGGAATTCTGTCTCTTATAAATCTGTTTTTTCATTCTTCCATGATGTTCCCTGAGCCACAGATGCTCTGAAGTAGACGCATTCATTGGGGCTGCTGGGAGAACTCCCTTTAATGGGCAAGATGGGTGAGTTTGATATCAAGTCTCATTCAGGACTTAGTAAAGTCTTCACCCCCATTGACATCTCAGTATTTCCACATTTCTCACAGTGTTTGTCTTTAAATGTAATCAGGAGCTTACTACACTTTTTTGAAAGGAAAGCTTATTGGTATTTGTCACTCAGCAGATACCAGGCAAGAGTTTCACTCGGTCACCTCCATGACTGATCCAGACATTTCCTTCTCTTGTCCAGGCCTTTGTCCAACACCCATCCTGGAACCCTTCATGGTTAGGTGGGAGCATCTGACAGTTCTCACCAGGATCATCAGTAGCCTAAGACAGGCCTGGCAAACAGTCTATGATAATGTAAGCAACACCCCATTGGTGGGATCACCCTTTTTTCTAAAGGAGACAGTCCCCACTCTGCCTTCCTTCTGTGACTTCTGCTCAACCCAGTTTATGCCATCAAGGCAAGGAAAACCAATGGGAGGATACTGACAAAGAGGCTGAACCTAACTTTACAACTTATTCAGCCAGTATTTTAGAAGGTGGTAAGTGTTGTAAATTAAGAAAAAAAATCAGGGAAGGATATGAGGAACGTCAGAAGTAGAATGGAGGTTTGCAGCTTACTAAGTCAGAACAGCCAATGGTATAACGATAAGACATGAGTTATGAACAAACCCTCGTAGAAATTCTCAACCTGTGGGTCGCAACCCCCTTGGGAGGTGTTGAGCGACCCTTTCACGGGGGCTGCATATCAGCTATTCTGTATATCAGACATTTACATTATGATTGGCAACAATAGCAAAATTACAGTGGTGAAGAAGCGGCAAAAATAATTTCATGGCTGGAGGGGTCACTATAATATGAGGGACTGTAATAAAAGGTCACTGCATTAGGAGGCTTGAAAACCACTGATCTCAGAAGTCACTGTAAGTTTCAAAGTTGCAAGTCACAGATATGAATGAATTTTCCTGCACTGCACCATATCCCCAAAGAGGGGATGAGTATCCCATGGAGTTTGCTGTTCACAGAGGCTGTTTATCTCCCTTTAAAAGTTTGTTTGTTTGTTTAAACTTTCACCAATCCTTACCTCTCAGCAACTTTATGTTTTCTTTCCTGTATCAAAGATGGTAGCCAGAGACTGTGAAGTCAGACTCTCCCGAAATTGAATCCATAAGTTACACTGATCTTTTTCAACTCAAGAAAATAACTCCAAGAAAGAAGATGATACTAAAATGGCAATAAATTATCATAACAAAATAATTTAACTGTCGCATTACTTTATTCCGTAATATAGCAGTGGTTTTGTTTAGATATGGACATGCAACTCAATTTTCTTTTGCAAAAAACATGCAGAGTCATACATTTTTATTATCTTTATCTGTGGAAACAGACTACTGGGGATGGCTCTCACATCACATGACCTGTTAGCTAAACATTTGGACACAGCAATAAATCTTGATGAACTTTGTACAGGACTCTTATTAGCGAAAGATTAAAGCCTGAGAAGAAAGGCAAATGATTTAATAAGTAACCCCTGCTCTCCAGAGGCAGCAGGATCGGGGCTTTCCACGGGGAACTGCACTGAACCACAATTCTTTCCTTTGATTTCTCTTAGCCCTCTCAGGCCCCCACCTTAATGGCTTTCAGATGCCTTATCCTGACCTGCAAGGAAATTCCGTCTTTCTTGACCTATGTCAGCCACGGGGAACAGCAGAGAAGCAGGGACAGAAAGCTCGCAGAGCGCTTTCTGTCGCTTTCACAGTGAAATTCCTTTATTAATTTATTCCTTAAAAATTATCAAATGTCAGATGGGAGAGACAACTCAGCTATTAAGAGCATCTCTCTGATTCTCAGCACCCACATGGGGCCTCACAACCACACACAACTCCAGTTCCAAGGCAGCTGATGCCCCCTTCTGGTCTCTGAGGGGACCAAGCACACACGATGCAGTCAATATTGCCATTATACTTTAAGTCTACAATTGAATACACTTTATTTATGTAATTTATATAGTTCTAGGCCAATAGGGGGACTTCCTACTAATTTACTGTGTGTGGCGGGTAGTGCATTGTGTGTTTGCTCCTGTGTGTGCACTCGTGTTTGTGTGTATGTGGATATGGAAGTCAGAGATTCATGTCGAGTATCTTTTTCAGTTAACTCTCTATTGGGGTTCTTTATTTTTGAGATGGGACTTCTCACTGAACTTTGAACTCACCAAGTGAGCCATCGAACTTTGCCCCTGACTGTCTGACTTCCAGTTTATGGAGAGAATTTTATGCTGTACCTACTTTCCCAGTTAAGCAGTCTTCCCAGCCACACGCAGTGGGATTTAAACTGATGAAACAAATCATTTTATTTTCTCTAAGTACTACTTAACTTTTTTTTTTAATTGAGTAGCTCCTAACTTTGAAATTGCTGGTAGGTTATGTGCATGTGTGTGTGTGTGTGTGTGTGAGAGAGAGAGAGAGAGAGACAGAGAGAGAGAGAGAGAGAGACAGAGAGACAGAGAGAGACAGAGAGACAGAGAGAGACAGAGAGATTATAATATAGATACAAAAATTTGCCCTTCTCTTTCCTCCCTCCCGATCCTCCCATATGTGCCTCCCCACTTCCCTTCAAATTCATGGCCTGTAGTTCTTGGAGTAGGACTGAGGACATGGGCTTTTCCCCATCCAGTTCGGCACATCCACTGCTGTCATATCCTTGTTCAGGTCACGTTTGGGTCTCCTAGTAACACCGGAAGCTGCCGGTAGTTCTAAAAGGAGCTTGGGAAACGAAATGACTAAGAAGTTATCTTCCTACAAGAGAGGAAGTTCTAGTGTGGGATCCCGGCGGCTTGAGTTGGAATTTGTGTTATGACTAATGACTTGCGTGGCGTTTTCGTACTTGGACTTCTCACTGGAGAAATGAGAGTCGGAGCATGAATCCCGAGACTGTTGGGGAGTTATATAAAGTGACAGGGAACTCTGCTAGCAAAATGTCTGCTGCAGAGAGCACGCTAACGGATGCTGGTTCATACGGCAAGGTGTTGGAGCCAAGGGTTGGTGTGCATTCTTCAGTCAGTGAAGCTTTTTATGCCCGTAGGAAGGATTTTTTCATGGGGGATAATTTATTTATCAGGGGTTTGAGTCGGCATTTTGTACTTTTGGATATTGCACTTTCTGTGTAGTTTATAGGATAAACATCAATGCATGTGAAAGTGCTCGTCACGAAGGGAAGATGCTCTTCTAAAGATAGCCCCCAAGACTGCCTCCTTTATTGCAAAACTGTCTTCTCAGAGAAAGGGACGTGTGGAGGATGTGTGTGGGTAGGTAATGGAAAAGGCTGTGTATGTGGAGGGGAGAAGAGCTTAGTGAATTTCTTAGGACTCTGATATTAAAGAATTCTAAGCCAGGGCAGAGTCAGAGAAATAATACAGGTCTGCTGCCGAGGACATGACTGTTCTGAGAGACTTAGCAACACGTGGCCCCTCCTGGACCACATGGAGTTTACTATCGCCCCGTCTTCCTAGTACTGGGCTGCCAGAGTGTTTGTGACAGCAGATCTGAAATTTATCTCCATCTTCTGTCGAAAAAAGGTGGGCTCTGGAGCCTCTGCCAAGACTTCTAGAAAGCCAAGGACGGGTGTACTTTCTTGCTTCTCAGAATGCTTCACAGCAAACTTGTTTCCAAGGCACAATATTGGCTTGCTTGAAGGATGGGAAAACGAAGTACTCTTCAAGCCGGGAGAGCCTCGCTGTGGTGAGGGCCAGCCACCCACAGCTTGTGTCTTCTCATGCAGCAGATCACTGCCCTGGACACATATGTGTCAGATGAAGAGTTTGCTAGGTCTACTGATTGCTCGTGTCTACTGAGGACAATCTTAAGGGCACACACGTGACATGTCCTTCCTGTATCCTATATACCAGTTTTACAGAGAATGGAGTCAATATAGAGCTTTTTATAACGAGCCGTTACTGGTTAATTTAAAAAGATGTTTTCAGCGTGAAAGACCTGAATGCTGAGTGACCTGGAGTGGAAAATGAGTTACTGTAATTCTAAGCAGAAGAGTATTGGAAGCGTCCCTGTGACGTTTTCTGCAGCCTGTTGGAAAGAAAGAGTACGATCCACTCAAATGTTTTTAAATTGCTCCTTGGGAGAAATGTTTGTGATCGTAATGCCCTTTCTCTTTAATTTGCCCAGGAAGTTGAATAGAAGCTTATAAAGTTCGTTAGAGAGCCAGATTGCCCAAAGGTATTTTTAACTACAAAGGGAGATAGTTCTACCCAATAAAGCAATTTTTGAGCAATTCGTTCAGAATATACATAGGCTCAAGCACTGGGAGGGGTGTGGGAAAGAAAGGATCGGAAAGACCAATCTAAACCAAGGTCTGACCTCCCAGGCAACAGACTTCAGACTCACAGGGAGGGTAATGCCTGCATCAGGTGCTACTAAAGCACAAAGCAGGATTCTGTGCCTGCAGAACTGTAGAGGGGCAGAGTCCTAGGGACAGAAGTCTAGCCAGTTGGGTCAGCCCTCTTTGTGTAAATAAAACACACACACACACACACACACACACACACACACACACACACACACACACACACACAATCTTGGGACCTCTGGGCATTTCTTAAAGTACAGGAGAAGGGACTAAAGCAGGCTTGGGCTTTATAGACTTGACTTTGGCAAAGCAAGGGAAGAGGGCTTGAGGATCTGGCATGCCATGGCGGGAGCTCTGCTTCAGCTTGCTTTGTGCTTCCTCAGACGGAATCCGAAAGATCAGCTTCACTGTTTTGCCTTTAGCATCAGAGAAGGGCCTTTAGTAGATGAGTCTCAGAGCTTAGAAGGAGGAGGCCTGTAAGCTCAGCTACTCAGGGAGCTGAGATAGGAGACTTGCAAGTTCAAAGCCAGCCTAGGGCAGCTTAGTAAGGACCTTGTCTCAAAACAGAATATATGTAAACAGCACGCACTCAGTGCTCAGAAGCCGAAAGGAAAGTACACAGTAGCTGCCGTCCTTCTGAGCCAGGCAGAGCCTCTGCGATGTTCACACTCATGAGGCTCACTTCTGGGTCTGGCCTTTGCCCTTTTCCAGACTTTTCCATTCCCCAAGTTCTCAGACATGGCCTAGTGCCCCACTAGACAGCCAAGCTATTCTGTCTGATGTTTTTGTTTGCTTTTTATTCCTATGGTGTCTACTTAAAGCACTGAGGGAGTTTTGGGGTTTGCTGGGTCTTTTTTTTTTTTTTTTTTGGTTCTTTTTTTTGGAGCTGGGGACTGAACCCAGGGCCTTGCGCTTCCTAGGCAAGCGCTCTACCACTGAGCTAAATCCCCAGCCCCAGTTTGCTGGGTCTTTAAGGAGATGGTTTCTGTTGAAAGGAGTGGGTAAAAATTGTGTGTGTGTGTGTGTGTGTGTGTGTGTGTGTGTGTGTGTGTGTGTTTGTTTATTACATTGACTCAGAAAGAAGGTCACAGGTTTCTATTTTCTGTGTAAGGGACTATGTGGCAGCCTCCTTCCTGAATAACAAAATCATCAGTCCACCATGGTCATTAGGTGAGAGGCAAATGAATAGAAAGGAAGGTGGCATCCCAGCATGCTTTGTTACTGTGTGGTGTTCAAACTAGTGTTAAGCTTTCCTTCTTTTAGACATGGCCTTAAGAATCCTTAAGGATGTGCCTAGCCTCACGGAGACTTGACCAGTCAGGATGGAGGATACTCAGAGGGGAGGAGGACGAGAGGGGAGATATGGGGGAGATGGGAATTGTGGGAGTGGGTGACCAAGAAGTGGGGCAGCGAGCTGGATGTAAAGTGAGTAAATAAAAAATATATAGAGTTTGTAAAATAAATAAGTAAGTAAAACAGAAGCCCTTTTGATTTGCTTCTAGCTGTACTCAGTATAAAGCACTGGGAGGAAAATGGAGGGCTTGGTTGTATTCAACTAAGGGGGGGAAAAGCCTCAAATAGAGGGAAATGAAAGGGCATTCAGTATTCTATTTGCTTGAAATGAAAATACATATTTCAACTTTAAGACATTACTTTCAGGTAAATTTAATTGCCAAGTCCTACTTAGGTATTTATTTTGGCCATGAAGTTTTGTCTTACATGAAATTTGAAGAAGACCAGACAAAATGGAGTGGAGGGTGTAGGCCAGTCATTTGTTGAAGACAAACGCGTCCACATCTTGTCATATGAAGGGAAGCATCCATTTCCCTCCGTGGCTGGCTGACACGGATTGTAGAGAACGGGAGCTTGCCTTTTAAGAAGAAAATACGTTGCACACTTTAGTGAAAGCTGGGAGTGATGAGCGATGTATCTGGGGAAGGACCGGCAGGGATTTTGTTGCTTCAGCATGAAGGGAATTCAGGTTCATGCTGAACACATGGGAGGCAGGGGGATGGAGAGCAAAGGAAAGAAGTCCTCTCAGTGCTCAAGGTCTGAGCCCTTCTCCAGGTTCTGTGCTAACGATGCTTATTGACACACATCAACATAATGATGGGCATGTTGACATATGTTGATGCATGTTTACGCATGTTGACGCATGTTGACTTCATGAACTCTACTTCATGGGGTGCATGGAACACATGCTATTCGGTGAATTAATCTTTTTCTGGGAATTTTTTTATGCAGAGATGAAAAAGCCATCACATGTTCTGTCATACAAACAGGTTTATTATTTTAAAAGGTAATCTCTCCATAATCCTTCTTTAAGTCACAAAAGTAAAGGGCCAATTCTTAGCCTCGGGTTGACCACTGGGATGGAGTACATCCCAAACTGCTTCCAATTGGTCATCTTTGGTGAAGCCTGTAGGATTCTCCACCTCATTTTTTTTCCATGCTCGCTAACTTCTTTATGCTATAGTCAAAGCTACAAAGGACTGCACAGCTCTCTCAAGCAGTTGATATTCAACCGACACACCAGAAGGGCTGTGCTTTATCCACATGACATTGGTGACACGTCAAACCCTTGCCTATCTTCTAATACTATGTCACCCATTTGTGCGTGTATAGACTCTCATTGATTGGATCATTTCCTTATATAGAAGAAAACGATACAGGTATACCCAGGGGACATTGTGGACACAGGGCTAGACCATTCCAGTAAAGCAAATGTCACAATAAAAGAAATTACATAATCGGCTGTTTTTTTTTTTTAGCACACACAAAAGGCCATATTTATGCTATAGTGTAGTCTATTAAATCTGAAATAGCATCATGTCTAACACACATTCACACACAGACACATATATGTCTGTCTTAATCACAATATATTTTATTATTACTATTAAGTCTATCAATACACTTAATTTCAGTGTTTTTTTAATGAATGCCAATAAGCACCCGAATCCTTAGCACATTATAATATGTTTGCTAGTGGAATGTTTTGCCTTGGTATGGATGGCTGCAGACTGTTCTCAGTGGTGGTTGGTGATGGTTGGGTGAGCTGTGATGATCCCTGGAGATAGCCGTGAAGCTCACTTCATCAACTAACTCCCAGTTTCATGAGATTTCCCCGTGCCCTGCCATGCTGTTGGGGTAGATTTTGCTGTCAATGCAATTTTGTTGACAACTGAAGCGAGTTCTCTCAAGACCAATATTGCCTAACTAAATAGGCTTACGCAACATTCTAAAATCCTCTGCCATCCCTTTAAGACCCACAAACTCATCATTGGGAATACATTTCACCTCAAGAAATGGCTTTCCCTGTCCATCCTCAGCTATCACAGTGTTCCTGGCAAGATTGCCGCAATTCAGCCACATCTGCAGGCTCCGCTTCTAATTCTAGTCCTTGCCTCTGTCACAGCTGCGCCTGCTTCCTCCACTCAAGTCTCGGGCTCTTCAAAGTCTGGAGGACTGGAAACCACTTGTTCCGCTGCCCGTTAAAGTCGCTCCTTCGCTCTCCTCCTATGGGCCATGAGTGTTTGTACTGGCTTCTAAATAGTTTCAGGAGGCTAAGAATTACTCTTCCTTCCTGTTGCGTGTCTCATCTCTGGGATGTCTGGGTGTGAAAGTCCTTTGCCAATCCCCAGGCCACAGGAGGGAAGTCGCCCTATCAGGCACGGAGAAGACATTACTCTCTGGGCATCTCTACTGGAGCTCTGGATGACGAGGTACGCTGTCCGTGAGTAGTGATATTTTAAAGGGATCTCTTCATTCCTGAGAAGTAGGTCCCCATGTATGTCTGCAAAGAATCCCTGAACTGTGTAAACATAACTGCTGGTATCAGAACTCAGTTATTCCGCTTACAGAATGCACGCAGAGCAGCACTCTCAGCACTCCTGTGGGCCTCAGCAGCCTGTTAAACAAGCAACTGCTACCACTCCCCTGACGAGAATGCAGGGCCTTGACCTCTCCTAGCTCCGGAAGCCTAGATGGCATTTTCCCCAATTGAGGGCTGTTTGCTGCGTGTGTCCTGCTTCATCTATGATCTTGGCCAGGTCAGCTTGCAGCAGCTGCTGTGTCAACCTTTGCTTTTCTTACCTTCCAAGAAAAATTATGTCTTGCCCTCAGCCTCAAGAACCAGCACTCTGCAGTGTCCAGCTCGTCTCCCACTGCCTCCTTCCTCTCAGCACCCGTAGATGTGAAGAGAGCTTGCTCTAGGTTCGTCTTTGGCTACCGGGCCCACCAGGCCTCGCTTGCATCCTATCTTAGTATTTTTTAAGAGTTATTTTCATGTGTTATGAGTGTGTTGGCGCATGTATGTGGGTGCAGGCAGGGCTATACCTATGTGGAAGTGACGATCGTAGGTGTCATTACTCATGTACTGTCTACTTTCTATTTTTTGAGATAACATCTCTCCATGGCCTAGAATTTGCCAAGTAGGCTAATCCGGCAGGCTAGAAAGCCGAGGGGTACGCCTGTTTCTGCCTCCCACGTGTTGGAATTACCAGCTTATGTCAGCACACCCCGATTTTCATGTGGACTCAGGATTGAAGTCTGGTCCTTGCACTTGCAAGGTGGCATTGGTAGATGCCATAGCGTGTAGATGCCATCTGAGCTAGTCCCTCAAGCCTGTCATGATTTCTGGCATGCATATTTCACTAACCTCAACCATTTGGGATACATAATTGAAAGTGGGAGCTACATGACTTTTGTTTCACTTGAACGTTGAGAGTCCATGGGATTAATTAGTTTGGTTCGGGTATTGTGTTTTAGGGAATGTAGAGGTCCGAGGAGAGGCAGAGGCAAGGAAACAGTTATCAATTAAATTCACCATCTTTTATGAGAATGGTTCATGATTGCCATCAAAAAAAATCACCATGGTAACCTAAAAAAAAAAGCCACTGAAAAGAAATAATTAGTTGGACATCATCAAAAAGACGAGAGGATTCAATACAAGGAAGAAGTCTGAAGTATGGCACGAGCTGCCGAAACTCGATGCAAAGACAACACATGCTGTGAGGCTCACACGATTGCCACAAGGCCCTGAACTATCTGTAAAGCACAGTAAAATCCACTGAGATGTGCTTGTGTGCACCCAGTGTGACACACTAAGCATAGTAGGCCTGAAGTAAATGTGACTTGATTGACGTGCTGTGTGATTGCTTGAGATTGTCTTACAGCATGACCAGGGTTTGATTCCAGTTCCCCAGAACTCCCATGACTTAACGTGTGCCTAAAATATGCCATTCACTGTGCCCGTTTGTTACGTAATCTATCTTTCCCATTCCCTAATGTCTCTCTCAGCTCCTCCCCTCCAAACTATTCTGCCTGCTATGACTCTTATGAAAATACAAAACAAAACACACACACTATTTTCTTCTAAAACATTTCTATTGTACTCCCAGACTCTCATTTATAAATGAATCCAACATCAGTCCTCAGCCAATATCAGTGTTCTCATGGATGTATGTATGATATCTTCGCAAAATCTCATGTTCCCTGTAAGTGCATAAAAATCCATAACTCCTTCAGAGGGCTTATGAAGGAGTCAGGCTGGGTAGCACTTTTAGCTACACCGTTGAAATGGGGACAGAACACAGCTGAAGGAATGATGGGGCACAGGCTTTCTACTAATCTAGGGGTCCCATCCTGTGCCCTGTAACTGCCTGCCTTTGTTTAAATTTTCCTTGTTTAAACCTCCAATTCTGAGAAACAGACCAGCAGATGACTTCAAGAAGACACAAAAGGTTTTCTTCATTCATTACCAAGCAAAACTCCCTCTTTTCCCTATCTTGTGTTTCCTTTTCTTTCCCCCATAGAGTACGTGTTCCAGTCTATGCTGGTCTTCATAACCAAATACTGGGCCATTTAACCAACACAAATGCTTTATTCAAACCTTGGGAGAGCTGGCATCCCATGATCAACGTGTTGGTGAGTTTCATTACTGCTCTGATTTCTTTTCATGGTGTGCAGATGGCTGTGCCTTCTTATTGTGTCACTCCATAGCTTTTCTTGTGTGTGTGCTTAAAGGAGGAGTTGAGGATGAGGCAGGAGGATTGCAGAGAGAGGCTAGAGGATCATACTTTCTGGCCTTACTTCTTCAGATGAAGTTTATACCAAGCCTATGAGCTCTGTGTCCATACCATGGGCCCAGATGTTACTCTATGGCTTCATTTACTCTGAAATCTTTTAATAAAGATTCCCTCTCCAAATCCAGCCATGGTGGGGTTTCTGTATGATGTCATTTGGAAGGTGGGAAGGGGAGGGGCAGCAGTGTCTATTTTGTGATTTGTCTTATGACTAAGATCTATTTGTTGAATTATGGAATATAAATTTTATTTATCTGCAGAATGATGCTCTTGCTAGTAATTATTTAGCAGTGATAGGTCTATTTCTGGAATAGCTTAGCACTGTGTTATTCCTATTTTGAGATGGAGTGAACAATAACTTTAATGGGGAAAACAGATGTTTAAAGCTAGCTTTGGGAAAAAGACTGCTACTGTTTAGCATACCAGCAGGAAATCTCTTGTTAACAATTTATAAAGTTCTTAGCTGAAGAAACAAATCCATTCTACCGCTGAAGCGAGTTGTACAATAGACATTGCCAGTTTTGCGTGTTCTAATTTATTTTGTCGAGCACATATTATGCAACGGTGTTCCAAGCTAACTTACAATATCTCTGTTATTAGAGGGAAGCTGAGAACAGAGAGGGCCAGTAGATTCAGGACTAGAATGGATTGAGGTCTTCCAAACTGAATGACTCTTCTCACTTACCCATTCTCAGGTTAGATGGCTCCCCAAATACACCACCATGTTTTCCTCACCACAAACCCATTGCTAAACAGGTGAGGCCAGAGACGTTGCTCGACCAAAGCATTTGAAAGCCATGGAAATGGAAACATTTGCTTGTAAAAGACTGAGATGTAGCTCTCTGAGACCCCACACACCATATGAGCTCCTTTAAATTGTTATTTTTCAGGTTTTTCCTTTGTTTTTTTGTAGCCATAGAAAGACACTTGCCTTTTAAGATGAAGGAATCTTCCTATCTGTGTTTGTTAAGTTTTCCTTACTAGCCCCGCTTTTCCATCTCAACTGTTTTCCCTGCCATCCCTCTCTTGTTTCATGAAGCCTTGCTTTCTTCTTTCCTTAATCCCTGAAGAATCTCCTCCCGTTGGCCAGGCACCGTGGTTAGTGGATATCAGAAAACCATGTGTGCATAGGCACGTATCGGTAGCAAGAATTGTTACCATTTTTTTGAAGGCATATATACCCATATATGCTTTAAAAACCATATTGTAATTATTTTCTATTTATAAGTGGAATATGAGGTGTGACAGCTGAACTGTTTCCAAGGTGGGGGTGGCTGTATTAGAAAAAAAAAACCAACCATGTATATGAGTGGCATTTTATGCCTGGTTTGATAAACAGCAGGAGGCCTTGGGAGACTCTGAACGCTTTGCCATGTGAGTTATGTTAATTGTATTACCACAGTTCTGTGCCTGTGTGGTAAAATTTGAATATGAGAAGTGAGTTGATTTTCTAATGTAGAGTGATAAACTCAAGGCGTTGTGTTATTGAATTAATTAAGATGTAAATGCTCATGAATAACATGAACACACACACACAACCATCATATAAGTTGACATGTGAATATGTATAAACTACGATGTTGAAATAAGGACATTAAAACTCTGTGAGAGCAATAAAAAGAGCAAGGCTGAGGAAGTAAGCATTTGACATTTCAACAGCACTGGTCAAAGGGTTACCAAGGCTATGACCAGGGCGAGGGGACTCGTGAGAAGAAGAAAGGTCCAGGAAAGACCAGGGACACAGAAATCCATGCACAACAGACAAAACCTCCCCACAGGGTGACTGAAGCCAAGAGTGCCCTGCTTCCCTAAGGACTGATTTCAAGGGTAGCTGATGGACTCAGGTTAAGGAAGCCTTTTGGGTGTCCCACCTTGAGCTGTGGAACCGGGATGAAGGGATCACATTGCTGTGCCATCTTCTTACTGGTGGTGGGACCTGTGAAAGCTCTGCGTGGGCTGGCTTCCTCATCTGGAAAGTGGGATTCAGGCCGTGATAGTGTCTTAGTTTCATTTCTGTTGCTGTGATAAAGGGAATTCGAGGAAGAAAGGGTCCATTTTCTCTCACAGTTACAGGTTATATACCAACACCAAGGGGAGTTAAAGTGAATGGAGCCTGAAGCCTGTAATCATACTGCACCCGCAAGCCAATAGGAAAGGGGCAGCCATGTTGATTCTCCGCTCGCTGAATAGACCCTGGGGATGGTGCCGCTTTTAGTTTGGGCCTTCCTACATCAAGCCACATAATCAAGACAATGTCACACAGACATGCATACAGGCCCAAGCTAACACGGACAATTCCTCATTGAACCGTCTTCCTCTGGTGATTTTAGATATGTCAAATTTACAGTTAAACTCACCACCCTAGGTGGTCAGTCGCAGGCGCATGGCCAGTTGTGAGGCTTGAGTAAAAACTCTGCTCTACCTCATGTAAGCAGCTTCAACCTGAGCACAGGAGGTTTTGAGCCAGGATGAGGGTGGGTGAGAACGGGAGGTGCTCTTCAGCGCTGTTTCCAACGCTTTCGAAGCAGACAGAGAAATGCTATGCGGATTAAACACCAAGCTCAAAAGTTCAAAAGTAGTAAGTCTCCAGGAGTGTGACCAAGCTTAACAGACCTCACTGTGTAAGGCGATTCATTGAGTCTTGTTTTAAGGAGATTAAAAATTCAATCATTTTCCAAATCTAATGATGGAAGGATAAATGAGGTAACATTGGATGGTAGAGGTTTTAACCTTCTGACCTGTAGGTCAGAATAGGACGTGTGTATGTGTGCGTGTGCCTGTAGGGGTGTGTGTGTGTGTGTGTGTGTGTGTGTGTAATTCCTTCCTCCCCGCCTAGCCTCCAGGAAGGACAATTCTGTGTTCTTCTGCAGTCCATGAGAATGTCTACTTACACAAACTGCCTTTTGGGATGTCCAGGTCCTTTCAGAGGCAGCATTTACATTATTATGATGTCTATTATGAGTAACTGTTATAAAAAATAGTCTTTTATTTTAAGATGCAAGTAAGATATTAGGAGGGCTTGCTTTTCAAGAGTTTTGTACAAATACTCTGAGGTACCAAGACAGAACACAACCAAAAAACAAAAACCAACCAACCAACCAAAAAGCAGCCACAAATATTTCCAAACATTAGCCTTCAGATCTTGGAGCCTGCTTCCTTAAGCAGGAGAATTAAGCAGAACACTTGTAAGGTAAAAAATGCTGTGATAAACCACTGTGGGGCAAAACCTCTCCAAAAGTGCTCTAGAGTTCATTTTGTGCACCTACTCCTGGTGTGGTCCCTACTGCTGTTTGGGTGAGATTAATTTATTTATAGTGCATCTATATGTGAGGCCGTGCAGTAATGTCCTCCTGGCTTATTTCACTTAGCACAATGTCTTCCAGATCCATCCCAGCAGTTGAAAATGCCACGATAGTCTCTTTCTCTTCCTCCTTCGTGGTGAGGCAGGGCTTCGCTCTTAGCTCCAACTGATCTCAAACTTACTGTGTACCCGTGGTGGCTTTAAACATGTGGTTGTCCTGCCTGTGACTCTCCAATGCTGAAGACTTACACGTGCGCACCAGTGTATCCAGTGAAGGGATGATCTCTTGTGTACTGTGCGGAAGTATCACCTGTCAATCAAAAGCTATGGCCTATTAGCAAGAGGCAGGAAGTAACAGGTGGGAGTGTCCCTAGAGACTGGAACTCTGGGAGATAGTCAGAGGCTCCGGAGATTCTCCTTAAACGCCGAGGAAGCCGGATGCATGAGATTGAAGAGTGGTAACTAGTCATGAGGCAGAAGCAGACTAGAATAAACAGGTTATATAAGTTACGAGCTACCTGGGGGACTAACTAACCTAAGCATATGGCCTAGGTATTTATTTGTGAATAGATAAGCTTCCGAGTCATTAATCGAGAACTGGGCATGGACGGAAAAGCCCGCTGTTACAATCCAGTTTTCATTTTTAAAAGGTTGTATAACATTATGATTTATATACATGTATATATAAATGTTAAATTTTCTTTATTCACTCATTGATAAATACCTTGGTTGAGTCTGTATCTTAGATTTATGGGTAGTACTGCATTAAGCAGGGGAGAAAAAGAGCTCTTTGGCAAACTGTTTTAATTTAATTTGGCTACATATTTCCAAGTGTGGTGGCTGGCTCATGGTAGTTCCAGTTTTAATTTTTGAAGCATTTGAATGCTGTTTTCTGTAACAACTGTGTGGGTTTACGTTCACCAACCTTTGCTATAATTTGACTTTTTGATTACAGACAACATAGCATGTGTGAGACTATCCCTATGAGAATTGTGTTTTTAATATCCAGGGAGCCAGTCATAGAAGTAAGTTTATACACACTTTTTATTTTTGTTCTATATATTTTCTTATTCTTATCTTTTGGGGGTCCATTTTCTAGAAGTTGACATCTAAATAGTCATGCTTTCCTGACTTGGGTGCCAGCTAGACAGTAGGGGGAACTTGGCAGAGACTTAAGGTAGCAGTTGTACCTAGCAATTTCTGGGAACGATTTCCCTGTACGCCCATGTTTGGCAATGGATTGTGTTACAGAAAGAGTCACGGTAAATATCCGTTTCTAATTAGTGTCTAGACAGCATAGTCCGCCATGGATTTATTGCGGCATTTCCATTTGTACTTTGCTCTTCAATGGGCTCTAACACCACTGCTTTTGATTGTCCCACTGCCCCCTCTCATGGGCCCCTCCTCCCTACAAGAGTTCTTTTCCTGCTTCATGGAGTTCAATACCCCCCTTCCCCCCAGGATATCCTCTTCTCCTTCACACATTGAAAAGTTGGTTTTATTTGTTGATTTTTATTTTTAGTGTTCTTTATGTATTCTAGATACTAACCCCCTGTCTGATGTATAGTTGGGAAAGATTTTTCTTCTAGTCCATGGGTTCTTGAATCTGCCAACATGTTGGTTTCCATGCAGAAGCTTTTAAATTTCATGGAACCCAGTGCCAACATTTGGGGATTATTGTCTCTACTGTTGGAATTCCTGACAGAACATGCTTGCCAATCCTTATGTATTTTGCCTTTGTTTCCCAGTAGTGGATCAGACTTTCCCGGTCTTGGGCACATTTCAAACTGATTCTTGTGTAGGGTGAGAGATACAGATCTGAAGTGTTACTTTATGCTACATATGTTACATTTGTGGACATCTTATTTTCCCCAAACCACTTGTTGCTGAGTTTTTTTTCACCAAGTAGACACTTTTGTCAAACAGTTAGGTAGGTGAGTATATTTCTGTGTCCTCTATTCTGTTCATCAGTAGACATGTTTGGTTTTGTGCCAGCACCATGCTGATGTTGTTACTATAGCTTTGTAGTGTAACTTAGGCTCAGCTACTGTGGTATCTTCAACATTGTTCTTCAACATTGTTCTTTCCACTTAGGATTAGCTTTGCTCTTCAAGCTATTTCATGTTTTCAGGCCAATTTTAGGATATTTTTCTAGTTGGGGATCGTGTTGGATTTGTAGACCACTTTTGGTAATATAGTCATTTTTCACAGAATTGATTCTGAGCAAGGGAAATTTCTAAGACAATCAGGCCAGGCAGGGGTCTCTCTATTTATAGAAATGTACAAAATACGTAGGGTTCCAGCTCATCTCTCTGTTTAGTGGAAAAGAGATGACCATGTTGCAAACTTCACGATTTTAGCTGTTGTCTTAACTCAAACAACCTGTCTTAAAGTTTGCATAGTATGGCCACAGCTACTGTGAATGCCTTAAAGAGTAGTACTTGCCTGGTGGATTGGAAGAAGAAGAGATAAGTACATAGCTAAGTTTTGGAGTATATTAAGTCAATGAAAATCTCCCCTGAAGGATGGATGTCCTACAGCCTTCAAGATGCCAATGTTCAGTAGGTCTTGAAGAGAAATTTAGACATAGCATGCCCATCTCAAATAGTTTTTATTATAAAGACATATGCATTTCTGACCGCAGTATGAAAATATCTGCTTGAAACAGTTGCTGACAATGTACAACTTTTACCGTCAGGATGATGAAAAGTCCTAAAGGACTATCTATATCTGGCATGGATGTCACTGTTGAGAGTCAGAACAGCATACCAGTAAGGTCTGTAGAAAACTGGGGGGGGGCAAGTGCCCAAATCTAAAACCCCGAGTTTCAAATGTCAAAGACCATTCGAGCCGGATTACACAGGTAGTGATGATCATACAGTTTTCCAGAGTTCAAGAACTTTAGCGAAGCTTAGGTAGGTAGAGCAGGCTTACCACCAAAGTGAGAAGGCTTGACTAAGCCCAGGGATCCCTTCCACCTTTACTCACATGGCTGTTGGCTTGGGATCTCATTCTTTGCTACTTGGGCATCTGCATAGGACCACTACTGTTTCCTCTAGAGAAAGTATTTCGAGAGAGGCAAAGAGCAGTCTTTTATGTTGTTTTTACACACCTGAAATTATAGAACATGGTGGCTTTAATCCCACAGTTTGATACTTTCAGACACATCATCCCCTTTGTGTGGTTTTGAAACTAGAAATGCTCTCATAGTGACATCACCTCTTAACTGTCATGGCTTTCAAAAGGCCTTGCACCATTTGCCTGAAATGTGTGTTTCACCTGTCACTGGTTATGCTAATGCCCATTGCTATTTATATAGGAGCCCGAATACATAAAATTATTTTAGCAATCTACCAATTTCTCTTAAAAAATGTAAGATCCATGAAAATAAAGTGGTTTCTTGATTCTATCGACCAGTTTACTTATTATTTGTCTGCCTTGTCTCTATCCATCCATCAACAAAGATGTTTTATTACCACATTTCTCATAGCTATGCCCAGTATGTGGCATCTACTAGATGCCTACTAAATAAGTAAATAAATATATAAATAAATACTTTGTGTTTCGGTTTCCCTGTTATTCCTTGTGCACTATGTATTAGCATTTAAGAATTACATAAACATTGATACCTTATGTCTTTGGCTGTTATTTAAATTGGCTCTTTTTTTCTCATATGTTTTTCGATTATCATAGCTCTGCCTTTCAAAATCTGTAACCGTTTTCCATGTACTGACTTGCCGCCTGCTACCTATGTTATGGAGGTAATTGTTCCAGATGAATTTCTTTATCTAGGTCTAGGATGACAGCGACAGAGGTTCATCATTTAAATAGGAGTGGCTGAAAGGACCCATTCTGTTCTTGAAGCATGGTTGCTGCTGCTATTTGCAGAACCAGAGCCTTTCGCCGCTCTGCGTTTCCTGAGTTAGCCTCGAGTCTTTAAAAGCGCATCCCCATCAGGCCAGTATGAGAAAGCTGGACCTCATCATCTGAAGCTCAGCTTCAGGGAACCCTTAAAATAGCCTTCTTGCCCCATCCTGCCTGCAGCTGCCCTACTTTGGCTCACAATTATGAACGTTCCTTAAGTACCTGGTGGTCATCTGTTTCCCAAATGGAGCCATCTCTATAAAGCCGTACCCAGATGAATGCTGCTATACTGTTGGCATCCCTGGCTGGCCCTATCTTGTTTAATAAGTTCACAGGGAACATTGCGGGAGCTACTTGAGCCAGAGGTAAATTCTGAGGCAGCTATAAAGCCTTAGCACACTCGGAGTTGGACTTTGAGCTTTAAGGTCACATTCTGTTTGTGTAACCTCGCAAATTGGTTATCTTGGTTAAGCTTTCTCTCCTGCCAGTATCTCTGTTTTGCTGAGGAAACTCTTTAATTATGGATAGAGTCCTGTGTAGGAACTTTAGTATTTCTTGATTCTATTTACCTATTTATTTGTCTAGTATCTATCAATCACCACCCATGCATTCACCATCTGCTTGCATATCTATGAGAAAGGAGGAGGATGGATTATGACCAGAGGGGGGAAAATTGTGAATAAACATGGTAACATAACTCTGGCTTCTCATTTTGATGATGTGGAATTGTATTACATGCACCTACAATGGCTTAAAGTGACCCTTTTATCATAAACTCTTTATTTATAGCAGAGTAAAGACTTTCAAATTTCCACACCGGACTGTGATTCCATTCATGACTGGGTAGGAAGATTGTAGCTAGGGAGAGGCTGACTAGCCAGTGCAGGAAGGGCTTCATGTTTGCGTTTAATTGGTTTGACCTCATGCTATTCACTGAACTTCATAAGGACATAATCACTGTGTACACATAGCACATCGAAAGCGAAGGCGATTTCTATTGAAGTCCTGTGTGAGAATACAGAGTCTTCTCTGTGCTATCTTTTTTTTTTTTAATTGACTTGACCTTAGTTCAACACATAATTGAATTGGGCCAGTGATGGACTCTTCTACTCAGAGATGATTTCGAAAGTATTCTTCTTGAATTGTTAATGTGGTTGTGAAATTGAGGTCACACTGTTGAGTCTTTCTTTGTTGTTGGTTTTGATTGAAAACAGTATGACTTTCTGGTATGTTCCTCCAAGCAATAGGAGTGCTAGATGTAATCTTTCTGTTGTATTTGGAGAGAGCACCTTAATTGTGGACGGAACCTTTTCCTCTCCATTCGGGCTACAGCTGAAGATCTAAATGTACAGAGACCTCAGTAGGAATCTTAGTTTGGAAACGATTAATACTAGATCTCTGGACATCCAAGATTTGCTACTTGCTATCTTGGGGTTGGGGCATGGCACCTTTTTCTTTGGCCCAAGAGTTCTAGATTCTTTTTCTTCTAGCTTTATCTCATTTATAGTGTGTACTGTAAATAGTTGTACTTCCACAAACAGCCAGTAAGATGACTGAGTGCAGAAGTGATAGTTCTATTCATACCCTCTATGATAAAGGTAGTATATTTACTTTTTATTAGCTTGTATAGTGAGTGGTGCAGGTGTGTGTGTGTGTTTATGTGTGTGTGTGTGTGTGTGTGTGTGTGTGTGTGTGTGTGTGTGTGTGTGTGTAGGTCAGAGGACAAATGTCAGGAGTTAGTTCTCACCTGTTGTGAGTTCCAGGGGTTAGACTCAGGCTGTCAGGCTTACGTGGTTAGCACTTTAACTATTGGCCCTCAAGTTACTTTAAAAGCCACCACCAGTAAATCTACTCCAAAGGTCTTAGGTTGAGGATGTGTTGCAGGACGGGCAACTAGAGCTGACGGGACCATTGTTTTCTTTCCTTAAGACGTGTCTATTACTATACCACTAATTTCATCTGTCGAGACGGCTCCTGATGAAGTGGACTCCCCTCATCTTTATATCTTTGCCCCTCTACTTTTCACAGGAGTTTGTTTGTTTGTTTGTTTGTTTGATGGCATTTGAGAGAGGACACACACCACACATATAACCAACCATTTTGAAATTAAACGGGAAAGAATGAGTGGATTTCCACATCACGTTTCAGCTTGGTGAGATGTTTAAAGTGGCATGCTCTGGTTCCCGAGAAACAATTGTGGCAAGCAAGTCTTTCTCTAATTCCGTTTTTGCCCAGTGTTACATTGGTAGCTTGAAACTGGCCACAGTTAGTGTTTATGTCACAGGAATTGGCAAGCTGCACACACAACAGGCGCGTCACTCCTCCCAGGAGAGTCCGTTGTTAAACATTTCTCCACACGTAACTGCTGACAGCTAAAAAGTAGGGAAAAGTTAATCATGAGGTTCCGCCATTAAAAATCCTAATGGCTAGGGATCCTGCAACCATCAGGCAGGTCTGTGTAGAAAGTTTAAAGGCACAGTGAGAAATTCCACTGAACAGTATAACAAAGGTCTATCAAAGCACACTTAAAAATTATGGAAAATGCTCCAGTTGTTTCTGCTAGTCGCCATTGCTCAGGCCAGTTTTGAAGTCTCTTCTCTCACATAGTTTTAAGGCTTCCTAAGTATTTACACTCTGGATGCTTACTAAGGCATAAATGGCAAATTCTCTGCACCTTTGCCATCTCCCTGCTCCGTGGTATGTAGCAGGTGACATCATCTAGCCATTCTCTATCCAGTTCTCCATTTCTCTTGCTGCCGAGGTACGGTACGTGGCTACAGGCCCCGGTTCACCCTATATCTGCCTCCTCTGAATCCCGCCACCTACAACCTTTCAGGGGCTAGTTTGATAGATGGGTATAGGACATGTCCTGGCTGTCTCCTCAAAGCTTTCAGTGTGCTGGTTTGCCCTGGTGTCCTTTCTTTCTCTCCAGAGAGGCATTTGGCAGATGATGCAGCCGGGTTCTGTGGCAGATCTATTATTACAAAGGAATGAAACCCCAGCCTACCCTCACGTGTCCACCATGCTTTTGCAAATTGCAGGTTCTGCATTTCTTGCCCCTGTGTTTCCACTGCTCCTTAAACATCACCACAGACTCTTATCCTGTTGTCCTCCTTTGGATCCAGGGAAGAAAGTCCATTTTCCCAGTAGGGGGAGCTGCAGGGAGGAGTACATTTTTTTTTTTAAGCCAAGAGACCACCAGCATTTCCCTAAAAGATGAACTCTTTCTGGCTCTCACTTCTCATCTTAACGTGTTGGGGGTGGTTGAAAAGAGGGGGGTGTAGAAATACCTTGTACTAACACCTCAAGCCCCAGGGAGGTGTTGGAATCCAAGTTCTCACAGTTCTTTTTAGGAACTTAGCACTTTGGATTTCTCAGCCAGGACTAAACCTGTTTTACAAAGCTCCTAACACCAGGAATCCTGTGGCAAAAATAGATTTATTTCTTTAACAGTTTTTATGCTTTGGAATTCAGGGAGGGGGAGGGCAGCATAACACCTTAGACCCTGGGCCGCTGCAGAAGAGGATGTGGCCAGCTCTTGTGCAGGTGTGTACCTGCGAAACCTCCATGCATGCAGAAGAAACCCAGACTCCGCTCAGGGAGGCCCCCTTAGAGCTGCTGCTGGTGCTGTGTGTGTACTTACTACACTGTTATTCCACAATCCCTCGTCTTGGGAGCTTGTCTTTTAGTAATCCTCTTGGAGCTTGGAAAGGACACACGGGAGGCCAAGAAGTGCAGAGAAGCTCTAAGATATTGCTCGGTAAGTTACATCCATTCCCCTTTTATCCTGCTGTGAGGGTCACAGTCACTTCTAGTGTGCCACAAATTCAAAACAGGTAGGGCTAGTTTTAGAGAAACAGAAGGTATGCTAGGACCCTGGTTGAGGTCAGAGTGTTTTCTCTGTGAAGTCAGTCAGTCTCAGCACCTAAAGGATATACATTTATTTCCCTCAGAACTGTCTGGGATGTGGTCAGAGCTTCTCCATAGAAGCTGGAAAGAGTACGTTTGTATTCAGGTGTACAGGACGGTTGAATTGAAGTGAATTCTTAGGATGGAAGTGATAGAACAAGGACGGGGAAGGATTCATGCATCAGGGGCAGGATAAATAGGGTGAAGGACTCAGCTGGGAGAGAAGTGGTTATTTAAGCCAAACTGTAGTGTAGCCAGTCCCTGGGAAGTATTGACGGACACTGAAGGATGACTGGCTTTGGGCCTGGGAAGTAAACCACAGAGTTGATGATATGAACCAAGTTAACAGGTAGTGAGGGTCTTAAGAGACATGCCTGGCACATCACAGAGATGCAATCAGTGTTTGATTTCCTTCCCGTCCTGCTCCTAATGGTGCTATCAGGTGGCACTTGAAACACACGTGTGAGCTTGGGTCAACGCCTTATTGTGACAGCATTGCCCTAGCAGCGTTTCCAGTGTGGGTAAAAGATGTGTTAAATGACTAAGTGAGAAAAGCAACAGAGTCCCAGACCAGGACAGAAATGAAGCCACAGCTCTATTTAGAGTGCAGAAGGGAATAGTAGCAGCCCAGCATTCCTTGGGCAAGCAAGAGAGACTGTCAACCCAAAGTTGGTATCCTAAGGGACCAATCCCTGAGCTAGTGACCATGACCACAGGAGGCAAATGAAGCCTAGGGAAGAATGCTGAGATGTCATGAAAACAAGCAGGTGCTGTGGGGAATCCAGGAATAATGAGCCTTAGCATCTGGAATGTGTTCAGGAATTAAATTCAGTTCCCTCTAAGGAGGACAGGATGCACAGAATGCAACTAACCGGCCTTGGACAGGTGGCTCTTTGTGTTGTACTCTGGATAAATCTCAGAAGTACAGAGGTCAAGATTCACCACTTAACAAATACAAGTGAGTCCATATTGTCTTGGGCGTTTGCCTTTCTTTGCAGAACTTTCTTATAGAAATGATATTTACACCTTGTAGTAAAAGTTCAAAATGAAGCTTCTCTACTCTTGGATTTCTCAGTGAACTGGCATCCTTGATACACATGTGCACTAACACGCATATAGAGTACAGATTCCGTTGCTAACATCTCACCCACAGAAAAGTCTTCATGTGTACCCATGCTGAAAGCCCTGGATCAGATGCTACCCTCAGGAACTTCTGACCCCTCCCATGGAGTATCAAAGCTTTCAGAACAACTCAGGACTCCAGAAAACTGAACCTGTCCAAGCCCCTCTTGAAATGGCTTTGGTTATATTATCCCTGTGCTCATTGACAGGATGGGCACTTGTTGATTGTTTTACCCACAATACAGCTCCCCCCTTTTGAGATGTACCTCATTTTTCTTATGGAGGATTTATCTCTAGGTATGCAGTTCTGGTAGGGCTCCCAGCCTATAGTACCAGGGAAGTGTTAGTGATCCCCTCCAAAACAGACAGGAACCGATCTGATGCAACTCACAGCGGGGTCTTTATTTTATTCGAGCTAGCTTGGGCCACCCCTTCAGTGCACCACTGTCATGAAGGATGGTTTTGGTAGTGGGGGAGCCCAGAATATCTATTGGGGCAAGACTTTCTAGTAAGCAGCAATCAGGAATAAGTGTGCAAGCATCTAATTGGAAAGCTACTGTGGCCTTTAACATAATTGGCTGGTGCTGGGAGTCATAAACTTAATTTCTGTTCCCCTCTGCATTGGTGGTTGTTAGGCAGGGGGTGGGCTTGTAACCCGGGGGTACAGGTTTGTTGGGAGAATAGCCTGGAGACGCTGGTCTTCTTGAGGGTGTAACCTGTAGACACTGGCCTTGTTGGGGATTAGCCTAGAGAATGGAGCTAGGCTCAGGTTTTGTTGGGGGAGCAACTTGGACCTAATGCTAGGTACCAGCCTGCTAGTTTACCTGAGTTCAAACTTAGGTCAGGTTCTCTAAAATGGAGTCTGGGCTTAAAAGATTTGGCTTCTCAAGTCAACATCTATTCTCACCCACTAGTTGAGAGATGGATGTCTAAACGGTGATGGATCACAGAGTCCATTTACTGAACCGGAAGCACAGCTTCGTATTTAAGCAGAATATGATTTATTAGTAGACACCTGTGCAGGGAACCATGGAGTTGACCTGGCTTAGCTGCCTTGAGGGACGAGAGTCATAGGTTTGTCAGGTTAGAGTATGTGGCTTCTGAGGAGCACCTGACTTCCAGTTCCTGAGAGCTCAATGCACTCCCTCAGGCAAAGAAACGTTTGGTGTTCTTCTGTATGTTCCCTCAGTAGTTGAGGAAGCATGGGAGCCTGACAGTACAATTGGTCTTAGACATTAATCATGTTTTGCCCTTTAAAGTTCACAAACATCATTGCATCCTGCCAACTATGACTGTATCGATCCTGGCAATTGTCACTATATTCTGTGTCTGACAAAGGCGTGAAAAGTCCGATTGGTCTCAAAATTGCCACAGCTTAAGTTTCACTGTGGACCTTCCCACCAGCCTGACTTCATTTCTCAAGACTGTATCAGGGGACCTTGGCCCAGTAAGCATGGTTGCTTATACCTGTGGAATTCTGGGAATTATTTTCAGAACAAGTGTAGCCTGCGGAGGGGTCAAATTATGATCAGGAAGATGAGGAGTTAGGAAATGCAGTGCCATCGACTGATTACCCCCGTAGCCATTGGCTCCAGGAACAGGCTGCCTTGTCTGTCTGTGACTGGGAGATCAGAAATCATAGCCAGAATCATTGGCTCCAGAGCCATGACAGTTGTATAGAACATGAGTGACCCCTGCCCTGCATACTTCTCAGTAACTAGTAAGTTAATGGTTGGCGTTGGAGACCTCAGCTAAACATATCACAGAGAATACAAACATTTTGACATCCTTGCTATACTTGGGATGCTGCAGAAGCAGCACAAATATGGCCTCCATCTCACAAACATCTGTTGTGTGAGGTTAGCTCACACAAATGCAGAGAATTAACTCAAGATAACATACAGTTGGATTGCTGGCTTTAAAGAGGGTTGGGTTATAATTTTTATAATTTACAGGAATGTAATCTTTAGAATTTCAGGATATACCTTTTATGTTCCCATCCTTCACAATGGATGAAGGGATACTAAAATGTGTGGGAGAATAGGATACTCATCATTCTATCATGTGAGTAATGGCGGCCTCCACAGGGCTTCCAATCTTAAGTCTAGTTGGTGAGCTAGCTGGTTCCAACACAGTGTCTTGAAGACAGGCCTCTCATCCCCCAAAGGGTAATTCCTGTTGGTTAGGTCTCAGACTCTGCAGGTCTCTGTTTGGGTCTGTGAGCCCCCTCATAGCGTTATCGTGACATCTCGTTTACCTGCAGGTAGAAGAATTCAGTTCTGCTGTCTTGTGATTTTTCTCTGTCAGCATCTCTTCTGGCTTAATGAATGAAGGCATTAACTCTGCTATTTACTGGTGTGAGTAACTTTTAGTATTTTCATTTCTTTTTCTTTTTTACTGGTGTGATATCATTTATTCTTTTTTAAAAAATTGGATATTTTATTTATTTACATTTCAAATGTTATCCCTTTTTCTGGTTTCCCCTCTGCAAACCTCCTCACCCATCCCCCCTTACCCTGCTTCTGTGAGGTTGCTTCACCACCCACCTACCTACTCCCACCTCACTGCACTAGCATTTCTCTACACTGGGGCATCAAGCATTCACAGGACCAAGGGTCTCCCGTGCCATTGATGACAGATAAGGCCCCTTCAGCTCCTTCAGTCTTTCCCCTAACTCCTCCATTGGGTCCCTATGATCAGTCCAATGGTTGACTTCAAGTATCTGCCTTTGTATTGGTAAGGCTCTGGTAGAGCCTCTCAGGAGACAGCTGTATCAGGCTCCTGTCAGCAAACACTTCTTAGCATCAGCAATAGTGTCTGGGTTTGGTGCCAAAGGAGGCCTCAGACATCATCTAAGGCAAGTTAACCCTTTGTAAAAGGATGAAGAGAGTGAGATGGTTCTCTGGGTTCATTTCTTGTCTGAAGCACTTCTGGGTCACTAACCTTACAGAGATTCTTCTAGAAACATTTATATAACTACAACCATTCAGCCAAATAGAAAGGTCCTTTTGGGAAAGGATGTAGACCGTTAATTTGTTTTCAAATTTGAGGTAACTTAGTTTTAAAGCTTACTTTTGCAATGACGTGTGTGTGTGTGTGTGTGTGTGTGTGTGTGTGTGTGTGTGTGTGTGTGTGTGTGTGTGTGATGGGATACATGTAGAGGTTAAAGGACAATTGTCAAGAGGTAGTTCACTCCTTCCAACATGTAGGTCATGGGGATTGGGCTCAGGTCCTCAGGTTTGGTAGCAAACACTTTTTTTTAATACATACCAATTTTTTTCTTTATTAACTTGAGTATTTCTTATTTACATTTCGATTGTTATTCCCTTTCCTGGTTTCCAGGCCACCATCCCCCTAACCACTCCCCCTCCCCTTCTGTATGGGTGTTCCCTTCTCCATCCTCCCCCCATTACCTCCCTCCCCCCAACAATCACGTTCACTGGGGGTTCAGTCTTGGCAGGACCAAGGGCTTCCCCTTCCACTGGTGCTCTTACTAGGCTATTCATTGCTACCTATGAGGTTGGAGTCCAGGGTCAGTCCATGTATAGTCTTTGGGTAGTGGCTTAGTCCCTGGAAGCTCTGGTTGCTTGGCATTGTTGTTCATATGGGGTCTCGAGCCCCTTCAAGCTCTTCCAGTCCTTTCTCTGATTCCTTCAACGGGGATCCTGTTCTCAGTTCAGTGGTTTGCTGCTGGCATTCGCCTATGTATTTGCTGTATTCTGGGTGTGTCTCTCAGGAGAGATCTACATCCGGTTCCTGTCAGCCTGCACCTCTTTGGGTAGCTCTGACCAGTGATGCAGAGTTAGAGTTGCTCCCGTCTCGTTAGGCAGGAATTGTATTATAGGAGTTGTAACCAGGTCTAAAACGTCTCAGATGTCACCTAGAACACTGTCAGTGAGGCGTTTGGGGTTTCACGGTCTATGGAAAGGCTTTTGGGGTTTTGAGTTTTCAAGGGAAAGGTTTTATGGGGTTTTAATGATTTCCCCCCCTCTTAAAATTTAAAACTAAAATAGGCTTAGCCCTGTGTATCAAAGCCCACTGAAGAATATCGCAAATGGTCTAGCTGCAGTTTTAAATGCTATGCAGATTTCACGTTCCCTCCACTGAAATTTGTTCAGGTGACTAGTATTTAACTGAGTTTTTCGCAGGAGTGACCTGCAGTCTTTGAAAAGCATTGCTTAAGAAGCTACTATGGGGTTCCAACCGAGTGAGTTTTAACAGCTGTTCCTGCCACTCTGCCCGTAAGTGGAGCTTGATTTCCCTTGGGGCAGCTCCATTAATTTGTTTTTATTATTTTAGGATAGCCAATATGCTGTAGCTGGCTGGCTTCTAACCCTGGAAATGATGTGGGTGGCATGTTAGCTCTGCTTTTAATCTGGGTTCCTTTGAGGGTTTTCTCTGTAGACCACCCAGACGGATGGATGGGGCTAGAGCCATCTGAGTGGTGATTTGAGCAACTTCATGTCACTAGTTTGCTGTCCCCAGCCTATGAAGCCGCCAAACACCGGAGAGGGTATGGGGATGGGAGGGATCCTATGAGACCAGGGCACTCACTAGTTTCTAAGGGTAGGAGAGAAATGGTCTTGATTTCTAGTATGCAAACCATCCCTCAGGCACTTACACTCACACCCGTAGGAATGTGCCAAGCCTCTTGCTACAGCTTGTCCTGGTGATGCTTGAGGATGGCTTTGGGTTACTACTAAGCTAAGAGTAGTGTGTGCCCGACTATCCTCTCAGTGCTAATGTATGTGAACATGGTAGTGAGACGAGCACACCAGCAGGAAGTTCTGCTATGCACTTTGCAAGCACAGCTTTTAGATTTTTCTTACATTTTTATTTAGTGTGAAAGGAGACACACGGAGGTCTGCTATGAAGCTTAACCAAAGGCCAATTTTGAAGAGGCAATGCTTGGACGTTTTCCTGAAATATCCAAGCTTAGAAAGTAGAATTTCCTAAGTGATTTAAAAATAATTACACATGATGGGATCAGGAATAATACAATCAGTCCGCTCTGCAAATTAACTTGTAAACTTCTCACATATCACTTGGGTTGATATCACATGATCATATTAACTCATTTTGGCCTAAAGACATGGTTCTGGTGAGAATACACAAAGAAAGTATTACAGGATCATAGGATTGTACCTGAATATGTTTTTATAGTACTCGGTTGCTTTGGATGTGTCTGCCTCTAGAATTCATAGAGTTCAGAAGTCAATCTCTTTGCAGTTTGTCAAGTCATAGAGTTTCTTTCCTCTTGATTTTAATGCACAAAGCATCTGCAGGCCCTGGGCCCATACCTGTAGGATGACACCTAGTCAGGAGGACTGGGCGTGGCTTGGCAGCTCAAGGCAGATTGACTGTTTTCATTATTATTTCTCTGCTCATCAGCCTGTTGCTTGGCAACTGCCATTAATCATTAGGTCGAGCTCATAGGATGTGGATAGGACTAGAAACTTCAAAAGAGCTTTCCCTGTGCATTCCAAAATTATATGCTTGTTAGAGACAGCATGGAGAAGACAAACACAGAGAGCACGCTAGATCTCACTAATTGGAAAAGCCATGCAGGGCTGCAAAATTCTGATAGGATACTGATATATATATATGCATATATACATATACTTATATATGTATATATGTGTATATGTATATATGTGTGTGTATTGACATGCATTCATTCATTTTTGCTATATAACATATATGTTACTATATACCTATATATACACATATGGACACTAGGCAATGTTTAATAACAAAAGGACAACAGAATAGTATATAATATATATAGTATGCATTATATATATTTTTTGCTATGTACACATATGTATATATGTATTATATATGTATTACATACACATATTTTTGCTACATACATATGTATATGTATGCATGTAAATATGTATATGTGTATATGTATGTGGGTGTATGTGCATATGTGTATATATGTATTGTGTATATGCATATATGTGTATATGCATATATATGTACATAGCAAAATACATGTATATAATGCATGGCACATATAACACACACACATATATATGTATATACATATATATGTGTGTGTGTATATATATACACTATTCTGTTGCCTTTTTGTCATTAACCATTGCCTAGTGTCTAGCTGACAAGTATTGAGTACTTTTGATTGTATGGTTTTTTAATATCTTTAAAATGCTTAGCATGGTCTGTGACTTAGAGGTGAGTGGGGAGGTCGAGGTTTTTATTCTTTCTTTGGTGTGTACATTTACTGTTTCAGCTCATGGATGGGTCATAATTACCCCAGTTGGCTTTCTAAAGAGCTCACTGTTAATGAGTGCTTCTTGTACGAACTGCATCTTATTTTTGAGAACAACTAGCTAGTACCACAGAATGCAGAATGGGTGCGGTATGCGATAAACACCTTGTGCGACAATCTCTCTTACATATGTTTAATGGCGACTTTAAATCCTGAGACATTTTCATTAAAAATAGTGAAAAGTAATTATCTCCAACTTTTCCAGTAGCTTCAAGCAAATAAGCAAACATTTTGTAAGACTTCAATAAAACATTGACAAGGAAGTTGTAAGGACGATCTTGAGGCCCAGAGAGTACTTCAACGGAAGAATGCTGGCCTGGCAGGTGTGGGCCCCTGGCTTGTAACAGCCAAAGAAAACCTTAGTTTTAACTCCTTACTTGGTGTAATTAATATGTAGCAATTCAAGCAAAAGGAACATGAAATGATTCTCTCCGGAAGAGCTCACCTCCTGCCTGGAGTTGCCCATGATAGCTAGGGCTGCAAACAGCACAGTCTGGGTGGCTTAAAGGAAGAAATGATTTCCTCTGGGGTCTGGGGACTGGGAGCCCCAGATACACTGCCTGCAGACTCAGCTTCAGGGAAGACCTCTCTTCCTGGCTTGCAGATGGCTGCTTCTTAGAGTGTCCTTAAACGACATTTTTTTGTGCATTCTGGGAACGAATGGGGAATCCCTGAATCTCTTCCTTTCTTTTCCTTACTGGCTTAGGAACCCATTTTTTAATCCCAATAAATCTAAGTTGCCTCCTTACAGGTGCTACCTCCAAATGCAGGCACAATGGAGGTTAGAATGTGAGCACACGGATCTTGGCAAGACATAATTACTTCATAACAGGGGCCAAATCGTGAGTGTAAGGACCTATTAAAAGTTAAAAATGAAATACAATTGTTGCCTAGACAAATTAGAGATTAATTCTGGCTGGGGCTGGGGGAAAAGTCATAATGTAACCAGCGTTGTAGTCAGTCTTGGAAACCCCTAGGCAGAGACTCTGACATGAGAACTTATATGCAAGTGCTTTACTGAGGAAGTGCTCTGTCTTAGTTAGGGTTTTACTGCTGTGAACAGACACCATGACCATGGAAACTCTTAGAAGGACAACATTTAACTGGGGCTGGCTTACAGGTTCAGAGATTCAGTCCGTTATCATCAGGGCAGGAACATGGCGGCATCCAGGCAGGCATGGTGCAGGGGGAGCTGAGAGTTCCACATCGTCATCTGAAGGCTGCTAGTAGATAATTTTGGGATTAAGGTATTAAAGTCCATGCCCACAGTAATACACCTACCTCAACAAGGCCACACCCACTCCAACAGGCCACACTCACTGGGCCAAATGTATGTGATTATATATATATATATATATATATATATATATATACACATATGTGTGTGTGTGTGTGTGTGTGTGTGTGTGTGTGTATGTATTCACAAGCTCTTAGGAGAAGCTATTGAGGAGGGGATAGGAGAAACAGGTAGGGAAAGAAAGCAAGCATAGATAGCATAGAGTACCATCAGCCGTGTGCTGTATGAGAATTGAGAGTTTGGCATCTACCAAAGCTGTCCTGAGTAAGGAGAGAGAAGTGGCTATTCATACTCTTCACTAAGCAAGATCTAAGAGCTGCTGGAGGCAGGGCCGGGGTCAGGCAAGCCATGAACTCTTCTGCCCTCTAATCTCTGGCTCTGCCTTCACGCTTGCTCCAGGTGTTCAAGGCCAGCCCTCTGTAGTCTAAGACAGAAACAATCAGAAACCAAATCCGAGAGGTGAGGAAAAACTCTCTGGTTACAGGGCTTGTGGCTACTACGGGCTGGACCATCCAGACAGAAGACATGTTCATCCGTTGACAAGGTTACAAAGGAAAGCACTGTGTCTAGCCTGACAGTGTATAAATAAAGACCCTAGGCACCTAAAGACACAGGACCATAACAAAGATGGATGGCAGGAACACAGGCTGCGATAAAATTGTGAAATGTTTTGGAAATATTGACTGAAGGATCTTAAAATAGCCGTTACTCCCTGGGAGCTTTCTATTTTAAGGACCCACCCTGAGAACGGATACAAAAGTTGGGATTCTATTTCACCTCCATCCCTGGTCCAGCATTGAGTTCCGTTGTACCTTTACCTGAAAACCGTGTGCCCTATTTGGTGTCCCGGCCTCTTAAGCAACAGGGAAATGACTCTACCATTTCTCCCTGGTTTGCTTTTTTGGTACAGCCAGGCTGATTCTTGAGTCCTAACTTCATTTAGGTTTCTTACCTTTTTGGAATTTCCCACCACCCTTCAGAACTCAGCTTCCTAAAGTCAGTTCTAAGAATGTCTAAAGTCTCCGCCATATGCACAGAACACTGCAGCACTAGAGAATGCCAAGACTGAGGGAGACAGAGTCAGATCGATGGATACAGGAGGCCCAAGCATGTTGTGGGTTCTCTCCCCTGTCGATGAAATCCTCAGTTGCCGCCGTCTCTTAGTTACTTTTAACAATGTGCCATGAAAGCAAATCAAGTCAGGTGCAGATTTAATAACTGTGATGTAATCTGAAAACATTGGCATATATGTAAAATAGCCAAGCAGATGTACTTGGAGATCAAGGGCCCATTTTAAGATGGTCCTGCATTTTATTATATTTTCTAACATCTCCCAGGCCTTAGAATCACAGTTTTTAAGTTACCCAGGATCTGATATTTAAACACATCTAGGGTCTTGCAACACTTTTTGGTTACCGTCGCTTAAGAAGGAATCAGTGTCTACTCAGCGTGCTGGCTTCCTCAGCAGCCAGCACCACGATGAAACCCGATCACGGAGAACATCTTCATAAGTGGGAAATTTACCTCATCAATCAGAATATCGTGCGCACTCCAATGCTTGCTGTCTATACTGTGACTATGAAACACTAGGCTTAAATGATGTGAACCCTTGACTTAATAAAATGTTAGAAGATTAAAAATAGCATCCGTGTCTGGTTAATTTGGGGTGCTATGCCCTCAGCCAGCTGCAAGAACAACATGATTTCAAATAGGCCCTTTCATGACTGAATTTAACCCCAATATATTAGGCAAATCTTTTCAGACACATGAATTCCCCAGCCAATTCAGCCAAGTTTCACCAACCATAATTTTTACTGTCATGAAGTCGTCTCTTAGGATGTTTGTTCCTTTTTTTGGAATCTGTTAAATTGCACGGTGAGTTCTTTCTGGACCACACGCTCACTTGTGGTCCCAGCCCACCGAAGGCCTTGCAGTATGTCTGTGTAGCTGACAAACAAACTTGCAAAACCCTTAGTGACTTCAGTGTTTCAGTGATCTTCTGTGTTATGGGCTTCCCTACAGCATGGAGGACGCTACTGGATGCCCTGGCGAATGCCCAGGCCTGTGAAGGAATGGCTGGGAGGAAAAGTGCAACCAACCGTGTTAACTTTGTTATCCCAAAGTCAGTCTTAGCACAGCTCAGTTCATAGCTACACTCCTTTTAGGCTCGTCAGGATATTTATATTTGACCTATAACTCCCTCTACACCCTCCTTGTGAAGCCATCATTGTCCTATCCTGACTTTAGACCTCTGTGTGGAATCAGCAGGACTGCCTTGCTCTGGGAAAGGACTGGGTTTTATGGTTCTCAGATCTCTGCACTCTCTTTTAAAGGAGCACGACAGACTCCACCGACCAAAGCAGAGAAATCCCAGCCTGCAGGGAGAGCATGTGATTGTGGCTGCAGCTTGCATGACAGTCATCTCCCACATCAAGTCCCATCTATGAGAGGGCAATATCTGTTCTCTCTTTTTCCAGTTCCTTCCCAAGGGATATAATTTTGTCACATGGGCACGGCCTACCAAACCAGCTTGAACAGACGGTGAGTTGTCTGACTGTGTACACGGGCCAGGGATGGGAGAGGAATTTGAGGCTGTGGTACACAGTGACCCCAAAGGGGAGAGAGTTCCTGGAAACTGAGCTTCAGCCGAAACCCAGGAGTTTAAAAAAAGTAAGAAAGTAAATGTCAGCTTACACCATGGGAGTAAGTTATTGACAGTGGATTAGAGGGGAAAAAAATCATAGTAATTATCTACACATTCCTATCAATAATGGGTTCTTATAATCTAATAATATTCCTGCTAGCCTCTACATGGGTTTTCAATGCTCATGTGTGTGGATATAAAAAGAGAATGTTAGAAAATAAAACAATAAAATATAAATGTTTGGTTGTGCTCCTGCTTAGTTTATTTTTCTGAGCCCTCCTACCTTGAATTCACAGATCTCAATATGAACCCTGTCAGCTGGTCATTAGAGTGAGTCCTATGACTTTAGAGCTGTAAGCGAAAGACATGTAAAGCCAAACTCTCGCTCATTCTTATCTTTTTCTCTACTTTGAAATTATATTCTTGCTTTTGGGAAAGGTTCCTCCCCCACTCTTTCTGTTTTATTTATTTATTTTTTGCTACTCTTGATTTTTTTAATCTTTTTTTAAATTGGATAGCTTATGTATTTACCTTTCAAATGTTATCCCCTTTCCCAGTTACCCCCTCGCCCATACTCCCTCCCCCAGCTTCTATGAGGATGCCCCCTCTCCCACCCAACCACTCCCACCTCAACACCCCAGCATTCCCCTACACTGGGGCATTGAGCCTTCACAGGACCAAGGGCCTCTCCTCCCATTGATGCCAGACAATGCCATCCTCTGCTACATATGTGGCTGGAGCCATGTGTCCCTCCATGTGTACTCTTTGGTTGGTGGTTTCACTTTTACCCGTGTACAAAATACAGCAGGGGCCCATAGGATGCTATCCTCCTGTGGTTTCCAATCCCTTTTCTGAGAACATTCAGAAGCAAGTAGGAGGCCATGGGATCCCAGTCCAGAAGTCTGCACTCATGAGGTATGGATGCAGATTCTAACTCTTATCATTTAAACATTTTGTGATCTTGAGTAAAACTTTCTGTGATGTAAGGACAGTAATACATGTCTCACAGAGCTGTTTTGTGGAGTGACTGAGTTGAAGGGTGGGAGATGAAGTGGTTCAGAGACCACTGTCATAACACGAGGTACACTTAAGGGGAACCTATTCTGCAACTCCAAGTTTTGGATACCTACATGACTAACTTCCTTATTTCCCGTACGTGTCCTACCAAGTACGACTTGGTTAACTCCCATTGCACCCTTGGGAAGTAGCTATCCTTCTCCCATTTCAGAAGACAAAAATGCCCAGCCAGGTGGTCCTGCCTACATTTCTAGTAGACAGCAGAATTAAGACCGGTATCCTGATCTAAAGCATCGCTCTATGTTGATGAAGTTCATGTTCTCCCAAACTCCACGATTTATCTCAGGGGCATCTAAGACAATCTAATGAGATTACCATTTGTCCTGAAGGCTAATGTTTGTGACAGATTTATAGGAGATTTATATGTTTAATGATCCTTTAAGTGCTTATTATATGTTGCACCCAGGAAAGTAAGGTACTCCTTAAAGCCACCCTCATTTCATAAACAAGGGAATGATTATACAAAGAGACTGAGTACTTTGTCAAAAATTCAGCGGGTGAAGGTAAAGGAACCAGATATGTATGATCTATCCCAAGAGGTCCACAAAACTGTGTCTTTGATGGTCTGGGAAAGCGTACCCACAAGGCATTTCAATCTAGGCACTAAACTTTAACCAATCAATCGTCTTCAGTCCCCCGTGGAGATTGTGACTCCCCATTCAGAAGACGCTGGCTCACACCATCTTCTCTAGGCCTCTGGGATACTTTATGCAGGAACTGCCCAGGGAAGAATCCCGTATCCTTACGTTTGCTCTTTACTTTTGTTCTTTAGGAATATGTGTGCTTAGAGGAGAGTGGCCCTGGCCTTTGGAAAGGACCTTCTTTCAACACCAGCTGTAGCCGTAGCACGGGGTTATTGTGCACAGCTACTGTATGTCTCTAAATCTAGCTTTCTCATTTAGAACTTAGAGGGTTACCATGACGGATGAATAGATGGTCACCAATGGGATTTTTCTTGGAGTAGATGTTTAATTAATGCAAATTCCTTCCTTTTTTGTCTTCTGTTGGGATGCATTCAAGTCAGTTAATCACTCAAACACTAACTCTAAGACCATCAGTTCATCCTAACATTTTGGGATAATTCATGTCCCTAATGGTTTTCAGAACACGAAGATAGGAATCTTCTGTACAGGTAGTCATAGGTAGTATTTGACAGCTCAAAGGGCTGGCTTATGTCAAACCTACCTTAAGATTCTGACCATTCAAGTAACTGACTGCTCTAGCATATGAGTGGCATGCATCATTAGAACTGTCAAGCTAATTTATTTAGATTAATATTCTTTTTCCTGGTGTCTGGAGTCACAGTGATGGCCAAATCAGCCCCCCTTTTTCAAATACAGAAGCAGGGAATGTAAAGAAATAATTTTGCCTGCTTTTATTGGCTACATCTTTTATTCATTTCTAAGGAAAAATTACATCCAGTCCTGTAGAAAATTCTGTTGAGTGGGAAGATGGTTTCTTAAACAGAGAAGGCTGAGGAAGCCTTGAGAAGTTGGGCTCCAATGGTGATTTTTTTTTTTTTGTAACAATTTCCATCAAGGGCTTTTCAACTTCGAAAGTCTGGGGAGAAAGTTGTCTAGTACATCCTGGCACATTGGCTCACTCTTCAGGAAGGACTATGACAAGAATAATTTCCTTGTTGATTCCAGAAAAATCAAAGAAATTAGATTATGAAAGAGATCCCACAGGAGCTAAAGCTTTGCCAGGGTCAGGAGGAACGCAGAGCAAAATTAGAGAATTCTCCTGCTGCCCGACCTGCAGAGATAAAAGTAGAATTTAAAACAAGAAAGAAAAGGGGAGGGATTCTGTTTCACTGCTAAAGATGAAAGAAAAAAAAAGGCATCGAGCCAGAGAAGCCATGGGTATGTGCCAACGGAACATTCTCCAGCTAGGGACTGTTAGCATAAGAGACAAACTCACAAAGGAAATCTATACAACTGAATGTTGTTATCGGGCCAATTTGCAAACACACGTGAAACTATCTAGGACTTAATCTGTGTCTCAGCACCAGATAAACTAAATTAGAGTCACATTAAGGCTGATGACTTCCCGGAACACAGGAAATGGCAGAAACCCAGTTAAAGCCAACACAAGGGAAGCAGTGTCAAGATTACACAAGGGACAAACCTGTCAACCTCCTCAGACAACCGCACAGGAAAACTATTGATACATTGAAGCACACAGTGACAGGCCCTCAGCGGTTTGCAATGGTGGTAGTGAGATAGATATGGTTACATTTTTATTTTTCATATTCTGAGCATAGAACAGGGGCCTAGTACAGGATTCTACCGCTGATTTACATGTCCAACTCTCAAGACATATTTAAGAGAAAGAGAAGTCTGAGAGTTTAGTTGGACGGACCATCCTGCTGAACCTCGATTTTTGCAACTTTTTAAAAGGGAAAATTAAATTACACAAACACTGACTTATATAAATGATATTTTAGAATATTAATAATGCTCCTTTAAAAGTAAAAAAAATACCTTCATTCTCCCAGTAATTTTCCTAATATTTGCTAAAGTCTCAATGAAGTTGGACAATAAGATATACGCCATTCACCTGGGACACTTTGGAAGGAGATTAATCTTATTAGAACTAAAATCACAAATTAGAGCAGTAAGTTTACTTAATCAGTTAGAAGTTCATAAAACATTTTTTAGTCGTAGGCATAACTGTGCCTAAACACAAAATAGATAAATAAATAAAATGAAGGAAGGAAGGGAGGGAGGAAGGAAGGAAGGAAAGAAAGAAAAAGCATGTAAATAAAGATGAATTAACTAGAAAAACTTCCTGCCAGTAGAAAGGACTGCTCATCAAAGCAGCAGTTGGCTGGGAGACTCATTAGGGCTTTGAGACACTGCCAGAAACATCTGGACACCCTTTGAAATATTCACTCAAACCTGACAACCAAGCACATTTAGCGCTTTCTGTGAAAAAAGTAGGATTGACCCTTTCAGTATCTACCCAGTCGGGGAAATACCTGTGACATGCATGAAATTGAACTTCACAGGACTAAGTATTTTCTGCAAAAATATTGGAATTTAGAGATGCAACATAAGCCTAAAAATAAATAAACCCTGTTTTCTATTGACACGAGGATGCTAGGAGGTAAACTTGATCTGGCTGTCTTAGAGAAGAGGTCATGTTAAACTTGGACACGAAGAGGTTTTGAAACTGATACTGATTGAAAACAGTCTGTTCGAAGTGATGTTGTGTTCGTTGCTTCTGATTTCATAGAGACCCAAGAGAAGTCATAAAACCACCATGGTTAGTCACAGATAGCCTATCTTGGAGGGCCACAGAGATGTGTGCTTCTGGAGTATGCTGATCTCAGCAAGTTGTTGTCCTTGGAACTCAGTGATATCTACAAGCGTGTCTTAGAAAACCAAGGAGCAAGCATAGCAAAGTTCAATTGATCACAGCTTTTCAGTTGTGCAATGGACTGCTTCAGTGACTCAGAACAGCAGCAGGCTGTCTGACCCTTGATTTCCCAGGTCAGAAGATGGGGCGAGGCTCAACTAATCGGGCCTCCTTATCTTCTCTGGCCTTTGCTGGTATTATAAGGTGGATTATGCCCCATCCACAATCACAACAGTTCTAAACTCTAGGAGCCCAGATTGATAGGTATCTGTGGATAAAGTGTTCTCAGGAGTAGCTAAGTTACAATGAAATCATCAGGCTAGCATCTGTCTATTCCCAGTAAGGGCTGGGCTGATGTCCGGTAAGACAAGGAAAGTTGGACAGAGGAAGATAATGTCAGGACATGCTATGAACTGGAAGGGAGAGTCTATAAGCCAAGGGAAGAGGACTGGAGTAAACCTTTCTCTCATAAACTGTAGAAAGAACCAGATGGATATGATGGCACAGGCCTTTAATCCCAGCACTTGGAAGCAGGTCTTCATGAGTTCAAGGCCAGCCTGGTGCACATATCAAGTGTCAGGCCAACCAAAACTACATAATGAGACCTCTTCTTGAAAAGAATAAAAGGAAAACAGCAAGGAAGGAGAAGAGGAAGGAAGAAGGAAGGAAGTCTAGCCCTTCAAACTCTAATACAATGAACTTCTATTCAACCTAGTCACGGTACTACAGTATCTCTCACAGCAGCATTGGCATGTGACTACCACTGTTCTCTCATGAATCTTCAGGCAGCTGGTGTTTGGGCAGATTGTTGGTTCTTAGGCTTCAGCTAGGATATGTGGAGAATTCAGGGCCTCTTGCTATGTGCTTGCTTCAACCATGCTCATTCACATGCCTATTTCTACATGCTTTCCCCCTCCAGTCACGCTCATTCACATGGCACCTAGATTGCATCTAAGAGAACAAGAACATGTCCTGTAATGCCTCTTAAGACTCAGAACTGGGCCAGTATCACACCTGCTGTACTTTATTGATCAGAATAAGCTCTGGACCAGTCAAATGCAACAGCATGTAGATAGATTCTTACAGGGAGGAACTACAGAATAGTATGACTCCTGCCCTATTTGACATTGCCTTACTGGAAGTCTTCCCTAGAAGATATATATGAGATGAGATTTTGTTCCAGCACAAATTCTAAACACATATCAAATTATGTATGTGTGTGTGTGTTATTATCCAACAATTAGAAATAGAGTGTTGAACATCATAAATTATTTTATGTATATTGATTGTTTATTTTATTGAAAATGATGGTGCTTTGCAGGGCTAGAGAGACGGCTCCGCTGTTAAGAGCCCTTGGTGTTCTCTCAGAGCACGTGGTTTCAGTTCCCAGCACCCACATGGTGGCTTGCATCATTTGCCATTCCTATAATTCTAATTCTGGCTTCCAGGCACACTGCACACATGCAGTGCACATACACACATGCATGAAAAACGTTTATGTACATTAAACATATTTTAAAATGGTGCATTCTCAGGCACCCTGGACATGAACCTACTTCCTGTGCACACTGGACATGAACCTACTTCCTGTGTAGTATTGATGACTCACTTGGACCTCTGTCTGAGATAACGGACTAAAGAGTGGCAGTAACAATGAGCAGCCTAAGCTTTTTTAGGATAAAAGAGGATGCTCAGAGGCTCTCCTTAATGCAACGATCAGTCCTTCTTCCATAACCTTGGTAAAATCACTTGTAAGGCATTTATACTCATACCTTCAATGTTATGGTGGTTTGAATAAGCTTGGCTAATGGAAAATGGCACTATAAGGAAGTGTGACCTTGTTGGAATAGGCGTGTCCTTGTGGTAGGAAGTGTGTCCCTGTGAGGGCAGGTGATGAGGTTCTATGCTCAGGCTCTGTCCTATGAGGGAGACCCTTTTCCTAGATGCCATTGAGACAGTCATCCCCTAGTTCACTTCAGGATAAATGTAGAACTCTCAGCTCCATCTCTAGCACCATGCCTGCCTGGATGCTACCATGCATCATGCCTTGATGATAATGGACTGAACTTCTGAACCTGTAAGATTAAATGATGTCCTTATAAGAGTTGCCTTGGTCATGGATGCCTTTTCAAGGCAATGGAAACCCTAACTAAGTCAGGTCCCTTAGAGCGTAGCTACCTTTAGTTCCAGGAGCACAGAACAGCATGGCTTTAACCTGATGAATCCTATGGAGAAACTCAGCTTCCAGCATCAGCTAGAGCACTTCTGGTCCAGGAGACAGGGTTCTGTAATTTTCTGAGCAGACCCACCTTATTAAGATGGGCGAGTTACAGAAAGGTCTTTCTTTGACCAATGTACACTCTTCATGCTGTTCAGGTAATCTTCCACACTGTTTAGAAAGTAATGGGCAGCTGGGGGGATGTGAAGAGTACATTGGGTTGTGTCTTAAAGGCATCACAGTCAGTAATGCCCTGGCCACTAGAAATTAGTGGCCACAAAACAGGCTAAATGGAGGTAGTGACTTTAGGACCCCTGATGTATTTTAATCTCGGTTGCAGCTTACATTTAAGGTGCTTTAAATGTCAGCTGTGGTTTTTGTGTTGTGCTCTTAATGCCTGAGAATGTCTTTGAAGCCAAGTTTTACGCTTTTGAGGCTAAGGAAGAGTACAATGATACTCATTTTACTGACTTTGAGGATGTCAGGTGACAGTAGCTATTTCTTGGGTGACAAAACCACTGAAGATGAAGATGAAACCCAATAGAGTCAGAAGGGCAGGGAGATAACTAGGGAGGAGATTTGAAGACATAGATACTCAAGGAGAGCCTGAGGATAACCCATATGGCAGAGATTTGAAGGTTATAAAGAAAAACCAGAGAGGTTTTGTAACAGAAAGATCCCATAGTAATCCTTCTTTCTGCATACCTTCCGGGAGAAGTATTATTCAGATATTTTAATGGCAATGGGTCTGCCTTCCTCTATCATGATATACATCACCAAGAAAAGTAACAACAGCTGCTTTGCTCACACCTTCTATAACTCTCGGAAAGCTTCTGGAGAGCAATTTTACCTTGCGGGAGTCGATGGAATTAACAGAGAAGCCCTAAGCACAGGAAAGGTGAATCAGGAGAATGAGCCCATGTGTAAGTTGTGGTGTTCAGGTCAAGTGTGCTACAAGGGCCTGCTCATCCAGCTGAAGGTGTCAACAGACAGGACTTACTCGATGTCAAGTGCAAACAAAAGTAATCACAAGTGACGAAGACCCTGATGCTGCTTTAGGATTACCGTATTGACACATGAATTGTTCTCTTCTGATTGTGGGTATAATGTGGTCAGCTGTTTCAAGCTTTGCTACAGCTGTTGACTCTAAGCAGGAGCTGCGAGGTATAATCAATCCTTTCCCCCTCAATTTTGTTTCACAGTATTTTATCACAGCAGCAGGAAAAGAAGCTAAGGCAGATAGCTATGTGTATTGTTGGCATGTGAAAAGCTTTGATGCAAGTGTCTGAAGAGATCAAGATCTGATGAATTTTTCAGTGATGAGCTTTAGTCTAGAGCAGGGGGCAGGGTTCTAGACTTTTTGGACAGACTCCATGGCCATGATGTCAGAGATGGGAAAGGGCATAAGATGAATAAAGAATGAAAACATGATTTATTTTCTTCCACACTATCCACCCATTCATTTTCCAGGCCAGTTTTCTAGTCCAAAATCTAGAGAGCATGGAAGTCAGTCTTTAAACACACCTGACACTGAGAAGATACTGCTATTCCAGTCAATGTGTCTGGTTCAGTTAACACTTGACCAAAGGATGTGGTGTCTTTGCCACCCACTTAGCTCTCTGTGCTCACTCAGAAAATAAGGCGCAAGCCAATTTTTCACTATAAAGCTCACACTTCCTTGGTAACTGAGAGATCTCGATTTCATTTTCTAGTCTACTCTTGCTTTGGAGTTTTAAAGAGATTGTAATTCAATAAAAGGGCTCTATTTCAGTCACTTTTTTCCAGATAAGAATATTATTTTGGTAGTGTTGAATAAAGATATATGCCAGGGGCCTTACCAGTTGCAGAATCCCTGGAATAAAGCTGTAAGCAAAATGGGGCTTCATCTTGAACCCATAGAACCTTAGTGCAGATCACATATTCAATTTTTTTTAAAAATCCCACATAAAACATCAGTGAAATTATAAAAAAATCCTTTAAACTTAATATAACACATGCCATGAAAGATTACATGCTCAACAAGCATACCTGGGGGTCTCATCAGCAGCTGCATGATGAACTGTGTCTCGGGAATGCCAACTTGTATAAGTTAGACCCCCCCCTATTATAGTATAGGGATAGATAAAACAATGATTTGTTAATTAATTGAAAACAAAGAGTTATGGTCATTAGTTTTTATAGAAAGTACATATATTTCTATGACAGAAGTGTATAAAGCTGAAATAGAACAAAGTCTTTAGAGGCTGAGATTTGACGGGCCAAGTAAAGGTGATACTAAGCTGAGAACTAAAGATGAAACAAATTATCACTGTAAGGAGAGGTAAGAAGTGCAAAGCCCCAAGGAGTGAAAGACCTTATACAATGGGATAGGAGTCAGACCATGCAAGGTCCCCTGAGAAGACAGAGGTCTGGATTTGTTCTAATGAATGGGAAGCTTATAACTGATTTTAAGTAGAGAGAGGCATGTTCAATTATAGAATACATGCAGAATAACTGAAAAGATAAGAAATAGAGGCAGTGAAAGCAAATTTGAAGTTGCTGCTATAGCACACTTACAAAGGGATAGTAGCCTGGACCAGAAATTCCAGATACAGGACCAGACAACAGATGTGGGAAACCATGATGCACAATACAAAGTTTCTAGAGAAGAAAAGAGTAGAGCAGAAAGATGTCATTCAACTGAATGTATGACAGAGCAGAGATCTAAGCAGGCCTCAAGTTTGAAAAGGCTACTGCTCTGTTTTCCCCAGAGATCTTAATATAAAACATTTCTCAGCAACTAAATAGGTAAAAACAAGTCTACAAGATTCCACCTTCCTATTCACAAGTCTAGATAGTTTTACCTTTAAACTTTCAAGTGTCAATTTATTTCAAGATACACTGTTGATTGTTCAAATGCAGTTTAATAATGCCCCTTAGAAGAGAAGTGGATTAGGTAGTGTTCCTTCTGTTTCTGTTCTGTGGAATAGTTTGAAGAGTATTGGTATTAGCTTTACTTTGAAGGTCTGGTAGAAGTCTTCAGTAAAACCATCTGGCCCTGGGCTTTTTTTGGTTAGGAGGTTTTTGATGACTATTTCTATTTCCTTATGGGTTGCAGGACTGTTTTGATAGTTTACCTGATCTCTATTCAACTTTAGTATGCAGTATCTGTCTAGAAAACCATCCATTTCATTTCAGATTTTTCAGTTTGGTAGAGTATAGGCTTTTGGTAGAGAATAGGTTCTGATGATTTTTTGAATTTCCTCTGCGTCTATTGTTATGTCTTTCTTTTCATTTCTGATTTTCCTAATTTTGATACTGTCGCTGTGCCCTTTAGTTAGTTTTGCTAAAAGTTTGTATATCTTGTTGGTTATCTCAAAGAACCAGCTCTTGGTTTTCTTGATTCTTTGTATCTTTCTCTTTGTTTCTAACTGGTAGTTTTCAGCCCTGAGTTTGAGAAACAGAAGGAACAGTACTGAATTCATTCTATGAAACCACAGTTTCTCTGATACTTAAACCACACAAAGACAAAGAAAGAGAACATGAGACAAAATTTACTTATTAATATCAATGCAAAAATACTCAATAGAATTCTCACAAACTGAATCCGAGAACACATCAAAACCACCATTCACCACAATCAAGTAGACTTCATCCCAGGGATGCAGGGATGGTTCAATATATAGGGATCCAACAACAATAATACACTATATAAACAAACTCAAGGACAAAAACCACATTGTCATCTCATTAGACGCTGAAAATGCCTTTGACAAAACACAACACCTCTTCATGTTAAAAGTCCTGGAAAGATCAGGAATTCATGGCACATACCTAAACATAATAAAATCAATATACAGCAAACAAACAGCCTACATCAAATTAAATGTAAAGAAACTAGAAGCAATCCCACTAAAATGTGGTACAAGCCTGCCCACTCTGTCCCTATCTATTCAATATAATACTCAAAGTTCTAGCTAGAGTAATTAGACAACAAAAAGAGATCAAGAGGATACAAATTGGAAAAGAAGTCAAAGTATGCTATTTGTAGATGATATGGTAGATTACATAAGTGGCTCCCAAAATTCCACCAGGGAACTCCTACAGCAAATAAACAACTTCATCGAAGTGGCAGGATATAAAATTAATTCAAACAAATCAGTAGCCTTCCTTTATACAAATTATAAATGGGCTGAGAAAAATTAGGAAAACAACATACTTCTCAACAGCCAAAAATGGTATAAAATATTTTGGTGGAACTCTAATCAAGCAAGTGAAAGATATGTAAGACAAGAACTTCAGGCCTCTGAAGAAAGAAATCAAAGAAGACCTCAGAAGATGAAAATATCTCCCATGCTCATGGATTGGTAGGATTAACATAGTGAAAATGACCATCTTACCAAAAGCAACCTACAAATTCATGCAATCCCCCTCAAAATCCCAACACAATTCTTCACCGACAAGGAAAGAGCAAGTCTCCACTTTATATGGAAAGACAAAACACCCAGGATAGCCAAAACAATTCTTAACAATAAAAGAACCTCTGGGGGAATCACCATCACTGACCTCAAGCTGTATTACAAAGCAATAGTGATAAAAATCACATGGTATTGGTGCAGAGACAGACAGGTCAATCAATGGAATGGAATCAAAACCCAGAACTAAACCCACACTTATGGACGCTTGATCTTTGACAAAGAAGCTAAAATCATTCACTGGAAAAAGAAAGCATCTTCAATAAATGGTGCTGGTCTAACTGGTGGTTTATATGTAGAAGGATGATAATACATCCATATTTATCACCATGCTCAAAGCTCAAGTCCAAGGATGAAGGACCTCAATGTAAAACCAGATACACTGAATCTAATAAGAGAGAAAACGCCTCTTATTCATTGGCACAGGGGAAATTTCCTGAACAGAACTCCAATTGCTCTAATATCAACAATTAATAAATGGGACCTCATGAAGCTGTAAAGCTTCTGTAAGGCAAAAGACACTGTCAATAGTACAAAATGGTAACGTACAGATTGGAAAAATATCTTCACTAATGCTACATGCTATAGAGGGCTAATATCCAAAATATAGGAAGAACTCAAGAAGTTCACCTCCAAGAAAACCAAATAACCCAGTTAGAAACTGGGATTCAGAGCTAAACAGAGAATTCCAAACAGAAGAGTTTCAAATGGCCAAGAAGCACTTACAGAAATGTTCAAAGTCCTTAGTTATCAGAGAAATGCAAATCAAAACAACCCTGAGAGTCCTCCTTACACCAATCAGAATGGCTAAGATCAAAACCACAACTGAAAGTGCTGGTGATGATGTGGAGAAAGAGAAACACTACTTCAATGTGCTGGTGGGATTGCAAACTGGTAAAACTACTCTGGAAATCAATCAGGCAGTTCCCCCTGAAAACTGGAAATAGTTCTAGCTGAAGACCCAGTTATACCACTCTTGGACATACACCCAAAAGACTCCCCACCATGCTACAAAGACATGTGATCCATTGTGTTCATAGCAGCCTTATTTGTAATAATAGCCAGAAGCTGAAAACAGCTCAGATGTCCCTCAGCCAAAGAATGGATACAGAAAATGTGGTTCGTTTATACAATGGAATACTATTCAGCTATTAAAAGCAAGAACATCATGAATTTTGCAAGCAAATGGATGAAACTAGAAAATATCATCCTGAATGAGGTAACTCAGACTAAAAAGACATGCATGGTATGATAAGTGGGAGGTGGGGGGCACTTTAGAGACCAGCGAGGTAAGAGACTTTAAGGACTCAATGGGGGTGACCTTAGCTAAAATGCCCAACATTGGGGAGAGGGAACTGCAAGGAGATCCACCTCCAGTAGGTAGACAGGGCCTTAAGAGGAGGGACTGGGTTACTAACTCACAGTCAAAATTTCTGACCCAGAATTGTTCCTATCTAAAAGAACTTCAGGGACAAAAATGGAGAAGAGATTGAAGGAAAGGACGTCCAATGACTGGCCCAACTTGAGATCCATCTCGTGGGAAGACACCAAGGCCTGATACTGTTAGTGAAACTATGATATGCTTACAGATATGGGCCTAGTATGGCTGTCCTGTAAAAGGCCCTACAAGCAGCTGACTAACCCAGAAGCAGATACTTACACCCAACCATTGCACTGAAGTTGGGGATCCATGTGGTTGAATTAGGGAAGGATTGAAGAAACTGAAGGGGAGGGTGACCCTATAAGAAGACCAGAAGTCACAACTAACTGGGACTCCAGGGAGCTTTCAGAGACTGAGACACCAACCAGGAGTACAGACAGATTGGTCTGAGGCTCATGGCACAAATACGGTAGCAGAGGTCTGCCTGGTCAGGTTTTAGTGAGAGATGTGCTTAATGCTCAAGAGACTTGAAGGGGATGGGAAGGGGAAGGCTGGGGGTGAATACCCTCTCAGACTCAAGAGGGAGGAGGAATAGGATAAGGAACTGTGGGAAGGGGAATTGAGGGGGTACAACATTGGAATGTAAATATTACTAGTAGTATTAATAGAGAAATGGAGTGTTTCAAACAGAAATTGGGCTGCAGACTCGGGAGTGCTAGTATAGGAAGATTTGTGCACCGATCTGCAGGGTAGGTTGAGGACCAGACCTTACCTTAGGCATATTAGAGAGCAAGAGAAGGGTAGTGGCCACTGAGAGTAGGAGTGCCACAGCCATATACAAGGGGTGTGTGTGTGTGTGTGTGTGTGTGTGTGTGTGTGTGTGTGTGTGTGTGTGTGTTTGGGTGAGGGGCAAGTCTGTAGTCAGAAGCCAGGTCAGATATCTTTGGGGGTCAAATCTAATCAGAAAATGAATAGGTTCCCTACTCTATTTTTCTCATATAAATGTATTTTTGAACCATGTCTCTATGTTGACTGGAGAAAGGTAGAAAGCTACTTTGCCTGATGTGGATAAAGTGTCAAAAGCAATATATTGGTCTGTTGATTCCTTTTTATGAAAGCACTAAAAATGACATCATTTTCATATTCGGAAATTCTCACTTTGTTCAGACTTGATCTGTATGGTTTGCTTTAAAGACAATGCTGCAGAAACCCCGGTCTTATAAAAGCTTTTAACCAAACACATTAAATTCTGATATTTCCTACAATATTTCAGTTTTGTCTATAACGACTTATTTTTCCTTTCATATTCTCCTTTTTCTTGACGTTCCTGTTAGCCTCGAGCTCTCTTTTGGTGTCTGAATTAACCAGTCCTCTGCTCCACAGGTTTTATAAACCTGAGATGAGTAACCCATCCATCTCCCTATAATGAGCAAAAACACAGTGCACACAAGTCTGAGGTACCCAGTCTGCCTGCAGAGTAAAATTAAGGCCATCCTAAAGACGGGTTCAGGAGACTTGGAGAATGAACTGCATTAAACATGACACCTGGTGTTGAAGTGTAAGGGGAAGCATGCCAATATAGAGGCAGGAGAGGGAAAGAAGGTTAGACATAGCCAGATGTCAGACAGAACATTCCAAGAAAGGCAGGTGATTTCAGAGGCAAGATGGAGAAGGCCCAGTGAGGTAGGAGAAACACCAGGCAAAGGGAGCAAGAATTATTCTGAGAATATAGTTTCAAATCCTTAAGTATAGTAGAAGTACTAAGAAAGAGAGGGAGCCTAGAGACGAGCAGAAGCAAAGTCCTCCAGGGTTTGTAGGCTGGTGAAAAGGAGTTTGGATTTTATTTTCTGTGCACTGGAAGGGGATATAGGGAAAGATCATAGCAGAGAGTCAACATGGGCAGACGTCACATTCTGCAAAGAATACATTGTGTGCACTCTGAGTGAGGTCAAGCACACCACAGGTAACCCTGTTTAGCTGCTCCTGTAATGGGACAGTGAGCGATTTAAAACCTTGTGTAAAGCAGAAGCCAAGAAAGAGCATGACTAGGCCTAACTGAGGGATTCAGAAACTGGAAAGCCCAGGACCTGATGATGAGATATGAGTGTGTGCTGTGTGGTAGGCTTTGTAGAAGGTTTGGGCTCTGTGGCTTGGGAGACGAATAAATGATGGTGTTACTATGGGAGGGGAAGAAGCAGGATGGCTGCAGGACTCGTGTGGGTAAGTGGGGCAGATGGGAGAGGGAAACAGCCCTTGGAGGCATTCTCAGAGTAACGTGACCGCGTGCTGTTTGAGGGGGCAAACGTGTAATTGAATGATGTCCTCATAAAACTTCCTCAGTGAAGGGGGTTCTCAAAATTGGTTTTAATAACCCTCATGCCTTTGGAACCCATGTTTGGCATTGTAACATAGTGTCTTCTCTTTATCCCTTAGGAAACCTGCATTTCCTCCTGTGGTTTCCGGCTCAGTTTACCTGACACATCCCACCTATTTAGTGGAGCTCATTGCTTCCAAGTCGAGATAGGGTCCTCTTTCTTATCAGTCACCAGGAATCTTGTTCAACCCTTTCCTGCCTCTATTATGGTCCATCCCTGTTTGACCAGTACACCCACCCACCATCCTACTCTCAGACTTCAACAGACAACAACTCTTCAGCTATTGCTATGCAGAGATACTCAGACATAGACCCTCTTTGAATGCATCGTTTCAGATAGGTTCCGGAGAGGGAGAGAGAGGGTCTTTGTCCTGCTTTATACTTCTGTCACCATTGCACTCAGTTTTAGTTCTAAATTAGTTAACTAAGGATGCTATTACGGGTGGACTATGTCACCCCAAAAAGTAGGCTGCAGTGCCCACTGCTAGTTCTTACGGATGTATTATTTAAAGGTGAGTTTTTGAGGATATTGTATGTAAGAGGAGTCCCTGAGAGTGGTCCTGATCTAGTACACATATTGTTCTTATGGACAAGGGAATTTGTTATATAAGGAGACTGCTGTGGGATGACAGATGCAGAAGCTGAAATTCTATGGTGACAAGCTAAGGGACTCACTCCAAGGGCTGGTGACCACCACCTGGAATTTTAGATGACGGCGTTTTTAAAAATAGGATTTAGAGAAAGGGTGCACTGCTGATGCCTTTAGACATCTAGTTTCTAGAACTGTGAGGCAACACAGTCCTACTGTTTCATGTAATCAGGGCATGGCAAGTTGTTATGGTGGTCCTAGGAAATGGATTCAGAAAGCACATTTCTTGGAATAACAAGTGGCATACAGACTTTCTGGGGCCCACCTGCTTGTGTTCTGAATGCTGTTCCTACTTGCCTCAGACTTGCCCGTGCGTGCTTGTGTGTGTGTATGTGTGTGTGTGTGTGTGTGTGTGTGTGTGTGTGTGTGTGTGTGTGTGATCCCCCCAAAACTTATAATCTAGGAACTTCCTTGAGGAGAATATTTACAAATTTAATATTATCCTCTGGATCCTAGTAGAAATTCCACATTATCCAAACCAGCTCATGAAGGAGCAGAAGTCCAGCATGGGCTCAATCCACCAAATCATCTCAGCCTCTGACTTACTGCACAGTTCTTAAACATCTAAGGAACAGAGAACTTACTTTTTTTCCTATTTGACTCCTTAAATTACAATTCTGCTTATGGGATCAATGATCTGACCAATGCACGAACTAACAGTTTCAGCTATTAAAAGACCTCCATATGGTTGATTTTTCCTCTGTATTTCTCTGGGTCCTAGAGAAAGTGATGAAATATTCTACAAAGGACCTGAAGTTGGCCTTGTTGCTCTTAACCACAGATAGAATGAGACTAACTCGATGTCATGACAAAGACTGTAATATAATTCCCAAGTGAAGAAAATGCCGCCCTCTTCCCTAGGCTCCATTTCCCAGCCTACAACTCTGCTTGCTTTCCTGGAGGCTTGCCAGCATAGGACACCCAGGCAAGACCCCTCCCAAAACCCTTGGTGGCCAACTCCCATTAAAACACACTCAATGGCCTTAAACTGTGCCCCACCCCCTAGACTCCATTTTCCAGCCCACAATTCTGCCTGCTTTCCACGAGACCCTCTGGCACCAGGGACACCAGACCACAATAGTAGTAGGGTCTCCAGAGACATGGTTAGTGCCCATAACCCCAGATCTGAAAACAGGAATAGAATTAATAAAGGAAACACAAACTGAGGGTATCCTGGAGATGAAAAACCCAGGTAAGTGAACAGAAACTACAGATGCAAGCATCACCAACGGAGTACAGGAAATAAAAGAATATTAAGCACAGAAGATATGGCAGAGGAAATTGATACATTGGCCACTAAAAAGTTTCTGACACAAAAACCTCCAGGAAATCTGGGCCACTGATGAAAGACCGAACCTAAGAGTGATAGGAAGTTGGAGTAGCCATTCTAATATTTAATAAAATAGACTTTTAACCAAAATTAAACAGAAGAGATGGAGAAGGACACTTCATTCTCACCAAAAGAAAAAATCCAACCAGGTGATATCTCAATTTTCAATATCTATGCCCTGAATGCAAGGGTACACAAATCTGTAAAAAAAAAAAAATTACCAAAACTTAAATTACATTTTGAATCCTCTACATTTAATAGTGGGTGTCTTCAACACCTGACTCTTACCAATGGACAGGATGTCCAAAGAGAGACTAGATAGAGAAATAATTGAACTATAAGACATTATGACTCAAACGGACCGAAGGAATATCTACAGAACATTTCATCTAAATATGAATGAATATACCCTCTTAGCATCTCATGGAACCTTCTTTCAAATTTAGCATACATTCCATCACAAAGCACGCCTCGACAGATGCCAGGAAAAATGGGATAACCCCCTGGATCTTATCAGATCATCATGGGTTAAAGTTTGACTTCAATAACAACAGAGACAACAGAAAGTCTACAAACTCGTGGACACTGAGCAACTCTCCCCTCAACAGTGTCTGGGTCAGGGAAGAAACAAAGAAACAAAAGACTTTCTAGAATTCAGTGAAAAGGAATGTACAGCAAACCCACACTTATGAGACACAAGGAAAGTGTGCGAGGAGGGAAGTTCATAGCACTGAGCGCCCGCAGAAAGAAATTAGTGGATTCTCATTCTAGCAACTTAACAGCACACCCGAAAGCTCTAGAACAAAGAGAAGCAAACACACCCAAGAGGAAACAATCAAACTCAGGATGGAAATCAGTAAAATAGGAACAAGGAGAACAACACAAAGAATCAATGAAATCAAGAGTTGGTTATTTGAGCAAGTCAACGTGATAGACAAGCCCTTAGCCAAACTAAAAGGCAGAGAGACAATATCCAAATGAACAAAAAGTGGATGTCCTGTAGGATTCTGTGCTAGAACCATCTGGCTCTGGGCTTTTGCTTTGGTTGGGAGACTTTTAATGACTGCCTCCATTTCCTTAAGAGTCACAGGACTGTTTACATAGTTTACCTCATCCTGATTTAACTTTGGTAAGTGGTATTTATCAAAAAAAAAATCACCCATTTCACTTAGATTTTCAAATTCTGTCAAGTTCAGGCTTTTGAAATACGACCTAATGATTCTTTTACATTTCCCTGGTGTCTGTTCTATACACCTTTTCATTTCTGATATTAACAAAAGCTAACATCAACACTCCTCAATTATTCCACAAAATAGAAACAGAAGGAACATTGGCAAACTCACTGTATGAGGCCACATTCACCCTGATACAAAGATTCAATGAAGATGGATAATCTCAGACCAATTTCCCTTATGAATTTTGATGCAAATATACTCAATTAAATACTTGCAAACAAAATCCAAGAGCACATCAAAAGCATCATCCATCATGATCAAGTAGGCTTCATCCCAGGAATGCAGGGATGGTTCAATATACAAAAGTTCATCAACATTAATCTACCATGTAAACAAACTGGAAGAAAATAATCATGTATATCATCTCATTGGATGCTGCAAAAGCCTTTGACAAAATCCAACAGCGCTTCATGTTAAAAAGTCTTGAAGAGATGATACAATGCACATACCTAAATACAATAAAGGCAACATACAACAAGTTAATAGCAGACATCATATTAAATGGAGAAAAACTTAAAAAAATTCCACTAAAATCAGGCATAGGACAAGGCTTTCCACTAGTTCCATATCTCTTCAATATAGTACTTGAAGTTCTAGCTAGAGCAGTAAGAGAACTAAAGGAGATTAAAGGTATACAGATTGGAAACAAAGAAATCAAAGTATTGTTATTCACAGATGATATGCTAGTATACATAAACAACCCCCAAAACTCCACAGAAGAACTTCTACAGCTGATAAACACCTTCGGCAAAGTGGCTGGATACTTAATTAATTAAAAGAACTCAGTAGCCCTCCTTTATACAATGATAAATGGGCTGAGAAAGAAATCAGGGAAACAACACCCTTTCTAATAGCCACACGTAATACAAAAATCTTGGTCTAACTACACAGGCAAGTGAAAGACCTGTATGACAAGAGCTCCAAGTCTCTGAAGATATTGAAGAAAATAGAAATATAACCCATGCTCATGGTGATTCAGTAGAATTAATATAGTAAAAATGGCCATCATACTGAAAGCAATTTACAGATTCAATGTAATTCCCATCACTGTTCCAAGACAATTCTTTACAGACTTTGAAAGAATAATACTCAATTTTGTATGGAAAAACACAAAACCCAGGATAGCTAAGATAATCATGTACAATAAAGGAACTTCTGGAGCTATCACCATCTCTGATCTCCAGCTATGCTCTAGAGTAATGGTAGTAAGGACTGTGTGGTATTGACATAAAAAGACAGGTTGATCAATAGAATTGAATTGAAGACACAGACTTAAATCCACACACTTAAGGAAACTTGATTTTTTAATGGAAAGCCAAAATTATACAATGGAAAAAAGGAAGCATCTTCAACAAATGTTGCTGGTCTAATTCGATGTCTGCATGTAGAATAATGCAAATCAATCTATATCTATCACCCTGCACAAATCTCAAGTCCAAGTAGATCAAAGACCTCAGATACATTAAATCTCACAGAAGAGACAATGCCTTGAAGGCATTGGCACAGGAGATTTATTCCTGAAGAGCACACTAAGAGCTCAGGCACTAAGGTCAACGATTACTAAATACACCTCATGAAACTCAAAAGCTTCTATAAGGCAAAGGACACCATCAAAAGGACAAAAAGGCAGCCTACTGAATGGGAAAGATCTTCAGCAACTCACATCTGACAGAGGGTTGATATCCAAAATATGTAAAGAACTCTAGAAACTAGTTATTAACATAACTCACTTAAAATGTACAGATCTAAACAGAAAATTCTCAACAGAGGAATCTCTAATGGCCAAGAAGCTCTCAAAGCAATGTTCGACACCCTTAGTCGTCAGGGAAATGCAAATCAAAATGACTCTGGGATTCTGTCTTATACCCATTGGAAAGGATAACATCAAAATCTTGGGAGCAGCTCATGCTAGTGGGGATGTGAAGCAAGGAGAACAGTTCTCCATTGCTGATAGGAGAGTAAAGTTGTACAACTACTTCAGAAATTAACTTGGCAGTTTCTCAGATAACTGGAATAGATCCACCTCAAGACACAGCCATTCCTCTCCTGGGCATATACCCAATAGATGCTATCACAAGAACACTTGCTCATCTTTCTTCATAGCAGCTTTATTTGTGGTAGCCAGAAACTGGAAACAACTTAGATGTTTCTCAACTGAAGAACGGATACAGAAAATATGGTTCATTTGCTCAGTGGAATACTACTCAACTATTAAAAAGAAGGACATCATCACATTTGCGGACAAATGGATAGAACTAGAAAAAAAAATCCCCCCTGACTGAAGTAACCCAGACCCAGAGAGAAAAACATGGTGTGTATTCACTTATAAGTGGAATTAGTCATAAAATTCAGGATAACCATACTATAAACCACAGACCCAAAGAAGCTAAGTAACTAGGAGTGTCCAAGGGGGGTGCTGGGATCTCAAGGAGAAGAAGAAATAGATTAGACATTAGGTGTGGATAGATCCAGGGTATTGGGTGAAGTGTGGGGTGGAGGTGGGATGGAAACAGGAGAGATGAGGTGGGGGGAGGATGGAGGAAGAAAGTACTGGGAGAGACAACTGGATTGTGGTGGGGGTGGGGGGTAGTGCATCTCCAGGAACAGTTAGAAACCTAAGACAGTGGAAATGAAAACTCCAAGGAAATCTACGAGGGTGACTCCAGCTAATGCTTCTGGCAATGAGGGATATGAAGCTTGAAACAGCCATCACCTGTAACCTGGTAAGACTTCCAATGGAAGGACTAGGCTGTTAACTCCTCTTATACACTCAGTTTATCCTGTCTGCAAAATATATAGGGATAAAAGATGCTTGAGACGTATGCCATGAGAAGGGGCCCACCCCGGACACTATAAACGATATTCTGCTACACTTCCAGACAGGAGCCTCACATAACTGTCATCTGAGATACTTCACCTAACAACTGATGGAAATAAATCCAGAGACCAACAAGCAAACATTAGTTAGAGCTTGGAGGATCCTGTGGAAGAAGGGTAGGAAGGGTTGGAGGAGCTAGAAGGGTCAAGGACACAACAAAAAAACCTACAGAAACAACTAACCTGGGATTCCAGGGGCACAAAGAGACTGCACTGTCAACCAGGGAGCATGCATGGGACATACCTAGGCCCTCTGCACAGCTGCAGCAGTTGTGCAGCTGGGTCGACACGTCCTAAACGTCCTACCTGGGTCCTACAAGGGGATCAAGAGCTGTCTCTGACTACATGGCCTGCTTCTGCATCCCATTCCCCTTCCTGGGCTGCCTAGTCTAGCTGCAATAGAAGTTACATCTAGTCTTGACACCTTGATATGCCAAGGCTGGTTGACATCCATGGGAGGAGGCCTCCCCTCTTCTGAGAAGGGGAGAAGGGGTGAATGGAGGAGTGAGTTGAGAAGAAGAGACTTGGAAGAGAAGAGTGAGGGGCAGCTGTGATTTACTGTAATGTGAATAAATAATTATTTTTAAAAAGTCTTCATTCAGGAGACCACCAGAAAACAAAAACAAAGAAAATGCATCTTATTTCATTCATACCTCCTTACTTATACTTGGGAATTGATGACGTTTCCCATAGCCAAGTGATTCCCACATATTTTATTCAACTTTAGTGTTGTTATTTTATTTTATTTGTTTACCCGTTGGAAGGTTGAGCTTGGAGAAGCTAATTATGCCACTGGGTGAGGCTGAGAGACAATCAGAGTGGTAGTTGACTTGAGGAAGACCTGGGACGTAAGACCTGGGATGTAAGTCATAATGTGGGCTCATAATACGGGACACTTCTCCAAGTATGGTGTGATCTGGGATCCATGGGGGCCCCTAAGGCCTTTCAAAGGCAGCGGTGATGATTAATCTTCACTGTCGACTCGAGCGTGTTACACATGATCTAGGAGACAGTTCTGTGGTTGTCTGTGAGAATGTGTCTAACTTCAGCATTGGGAACACCATCCCAGGGTCTCAAGTCCTGGAGTGGATAAAGGGTGAAACGAGAAACCTCAGGAAACAGCAGCCTTCATCTCTCTGCTTTCAGACTGAGCATGTCCTGACCAGGACAAGTTCCCTCAGGTGTTGGCTATCATGTCCTCCTCCCCACGATGGGCTGCACTTCCTCAAACTGTGAGCCAAAAATAATCTGTCCACTCTTTACTGTTTCTATCAGGTCCCAGCAATGAGAGAAGCAACAAAACCACATCGTGACTCTGAATGGCTGTTCTGACAACACTGAGAACTTAACCCTTTTCATTCTTAGTGGAGTTTCGTAGATACCTAGCAATAGGTGATTTATCATCACATAGACATCAATATACAAATCCAGACTTACGTGTCTGCCATAAGGCAAACATTAAACAGATCCAGTCCAAAATAAGCAAAACAATGACTCTTTTCATTAATGTTTAGAAAACATCTATTTTTATCTTCACATGTAACAACTATTAATAATAGCTATTTAAAAACTAACAAATGTTTATAAAATTTCTTAGCTTTAATTTTGAATATGATAAATATTGATAGGCGTAACCCACATAAACAAGGATAGGGAAGGGTCCCCAATAATTTTAAGACTGTAAAAGTCTTCTGAGACCAAAAAATGACAACCTCTGAGCTAGACAAATATGGACTCACAAGAAGTTTCAGAACCCACTGTCCACCCAGCAAGCATTCCCTCCCAGAGGCTTCATTCTGGCTGCTGCAAAGGTTGGGTGCCAAAGCAGACAGGAAGCCACATGTGCCCCATCTGCCACCATGTTTCTCTACCCACTCCCTCCACAAAAGAAGTTCTTTTCCTTCTCAGGAACCTGCCACCAGAACCAGATATTTCATCTCTGGCACAAAGCTAAATCTTGGTGTCCATTATTCCCATTGCAAATCCTTCAAATTGTTTCTCTCTTAATGCTGAGGGACTTCTGTTACACACAAGATCTCAGGACATGCGCTGCAATTAGTTCTTGCAGGAGGGATACCAATTAGGCCATTCCTGAAATGTTCTCACAGGAGAGGAGCCCTTCAGTCACGGAGGAAAGAGAAACAACTGTTAATTGCGCCTGCAAAATTTCTAATAAAAACCTACAATTAAAAAAAAAATCGATGCATGTCTCTTTCATTTTTCTTAAATTTAAACAAAAGTAGAAAGAAGTCATTTATCGCTGACCTTACAGCTAGTAAACCTGGCAATGTCCTTATACCCATTCAAGAGTGTTTCCTAATGACCTAGTATGTGTGGATGTTTGTGAATGTTTGCAAACACCCAGTCTGAATGCTACCATACATCCTTGTGGCCTCTGATAGTCACTGACCTTGGCTTAGAAGACGAGATAACTAGAGGTTAGGACCATCCACGCATACAACTCTAATGCATTCTGTTGCATTCGACCAATATAGGAACATGTTTTTAAATGGACCACCCTGGACAGTTAAACTGGTAGCTGCTCCCAGTCAGGCTCTCCTTAGGAAAGTTAGCTGAATAAGTTGCAAAGCTAGTAACAAGTAGAAGAAAGGAGAAAATGGATACATAGGTTACGTTACTTACTAGCATTCCTGTGGCCAAAGTCATGAAGTGGGAGTAATTAGTTGCATCTGACAGGGTTAGGTTGGAGGACCAGGTGCTTTGTAGAGCTTTCCCAGTGCAACATGCTGGCCACACACAGGTCTGAAGGTGATTTATGATTTACTGTCTCTAAGCAGATGGTTCTGCCTGGGGTTATGCCATCAGATGAGTTCATCTAATGGTACTCTGTTTACACAGACAGAGCAAGGCCAGCAAAACAAATTGGCCCAAGGAAGGACTGCAGGATTCACAATTATCCTTATTTTGGGGGAAATATTATCGCTTACTGATTAAATGAAACTTTTGGTGTCTTGGAGGATTTTCTGGAAAGATCTATTACTGACAAACTGAATTTGGGAAATGAGACTACGTATGTCTCCAATGAGGTCCTAATGGATTTAGCTCCTCTTGGATGGTTATTTGAAGGGACAACTCTAATGCGTTTTAAGCTCGGGTTCTGCTGTTTGACTACCAAGATAGGAAAATAACTGTCCGTATCCATACGGTATTAAACTCCAGAAGAGCCAGTGAAAACCAAATAATGGCACTTAGGTTATTTTATCTTCCTTACTTTGGCATTAAGTTAGCATTACTTTAAATGTGCATTCGTGTATAAGCTAACATACACAGCCTGTAAAACAAAGACTGAAACACAGCTAGTACTCAAAAATTAACTGTCACCCTACTGATTTCCAGGTAGAGATGGATGTTCTTTTGAAATTTACAGTTTTGAGTGCCATTTATAGACCTGTGGCAATACGCCGTTTCTATTGGTTGGAGCACAAGGCAGCTGAGATTCCAAACAGCTAACTCACCTCATTACTGCACTCAAGGACGAGCCAGAGGAGGCATTCCGGGACTCTATTGCACTCTGCATAGAAGTGATGACCAAATGGATTTTAACACCTCTTTCTCCACAGATGTTCTCTGATAACCATAAAAAGAAAGGTTATCTTGGCTACTTAGGAGTTTGCAATTTAATCCTACCAGGTTCCTGAGCATCTGGATTACAGAACCCTGTGACAGAAGCTGTCATAAAGTCAAAGGCATAGCCAAGGTCTAACGTCTTAAACTCAGGCTTGAGAGCAATCCTGATTCAGTGTGTGCACATTTGTTTCTTCCGCCGCTCACCCCATGCATCTTGCTCTAATCCTGCACATGGAGAGGGCACATGAGCTTCTTCCAATCCTTGGTTGTGTCTTTTGATAAACGCACTATGGTGTTACCAGTGCCTTCTAGTCATGGAATGGCCAGGCCCATGAAAGTTTCTCATTACTGGGGTGCCCAGCAGAAATAGGAGGAAGAGACTTGGCATCCAAAACAGCGATCGCTGGGCCAGCAGCAATGGAGTTGGGAGCCTGTGAGAGTGTTGTGCAGGATCTCAGACAGGACCTACTGGATCAGGGCCTGAGTTTTCATACACTTGTCTGGAAAGCTTGTGGATAAGAAAGTTAGACGATCCCATCTGGGGCCTCTTAGGAAGCCAGTTCATTTTTCTGATATTCAGACCTCCCTAGGAAAATTATAAATGTGACTTTCACATGCTACAGGGCATTCAGTGCTATTAGATCACCCAGGCCATGAAGCAGGGGATGACAGACCCATTTTAAGAGTTGTCTAGTGGGAGGAGACAGGGAGATGTACAAAGGGTCGGGAAATTGTACAAAGGTGTGTAGCAGTGGGGGATGGGGAACTGGGGGGGGGGGCAACAGAAAGTCCCAGATGCCAGGGAAGCAAGAGTTTACCAGGACCCAATGGGGATGACATTAGCTGAAATACCCCACAAAGGGGAGGGAGAACCTGTGAGGCCATATCCAGAGGTTAGGTATAGCTCTGGTTGAGATATGGGGCCACCCATCCTTCTCAAAATTTTTAACCCAGAATTATTTCTGTCTAAAGGAAATACAAGGACAAGGAATGGAGCAGAAACTGAAGGAAAGGTCATCCAGAGATGGCCCCACCTAGGGA